>NC_048893.1:174808809-174828136 GCF_011077185.1 Oxyura jamaicensis
AAAGAAAAGAAAAGAAAAGAAAAGAAAAGAAAAGAAAAGAAAAGAAAAGAAAAAAGAAAAGAAAAGAAAAGAAAAAGAAAAACCAAATTCTCTGTTGGTTTCTCTGCTGCTGAACACAAAAGGCACTGTTTAGTTATTTTTGTTTGTTTGTTTGTTTGTTTTTCATGCAATCCTCACTTATATTGAAGCTACCACCCCTGAGGGTCAGCTTTTCCAGTGGAACGACCTGACTGCTCCTGACCAGAGTTACTGACCGGAGTTTCACACAGCTGCCTGTACAGAGCCAGTGATTTTTACCCTTTTTTTTTTTTTTTTTTTTTTTTTAGGGTTTCACGTGAACAGCACCCCTTCAAAGACTGGATCTTTTGATTGTCCTTCACTGAAAGGCTGGATGTTAGGAAGAACTTCTTTACCGAAAGGGCTGTTAGTAACTGGAATAGGCTGCCCAGGGCAGGGGTTGAGTCACCATCCCTGGAGGTCTTTAAAAGACGTTTAGATGTAGAGCTTAGGGATATGGCTTAGTGGAGGACTTGTTAGTGCTAGGTCAGAGGTTGGACTCGGTGGTCTTGGAGGTCTCTTCCAACCTAGATGGTTCTGTGATTCTGTGAAAGAGAAGGGCCATGAAAATTCTTCATCATCTCCCTGATTTCTGCTGACATTCTCTGTTCCTGACAACAACCATGGCAGCCAGTAGGCATACTGACCACACGTGCTTATTCATTCACAGCCTCTATTTTGATTTAACACAGTTGTGACGATATATTACATTTTTCCATAGGCAGGGAAAGAAAAATACAAAGATCATAGTTATTCAATTAAGAAAATAAGAACATGAGCTGCTACCGTGATGAAACATATCAGTGGTGCTGTTGCAGGAGTTAAGTCTTCAGAGAGCTGCAGTGTTTTCACAGTGTGGCATGTGGCCTTGCATAACCAAGCCTCAAAAGGTTAATCCCGAAAGAGAAGGCTGAAAAAAGGGCTGGGTTTTGGGCTGCCAGCTGGGAAGTTCCACGTCTCAGCCCTGCTGGAGCTGCTTTCTGTGGGGTTCAGGGCTAAGCCTGTAAATCTGTAGTTAGGAATCAAAGTAATTTCCTTCTAGTACTTGGAGGTGGTAGAAGCTTCTTGTGCTCCTCAGGTCTTGCTCTTGGCACTGAATGCAGCCTTCCATCTTTTGGTTTCAGACTCTTTATTTATAAAATGTGCCTGTGGGCAGCAACTTTGACCACGCAGTACCCTGAAGAGTCATTGCTGAGCTCAGAAGCGCCGTGTATCAGATGAGATCTCCCTAAAGCCTCGAGGCAGAAGGCTGAGCATTGCCAAGCATGGCAGAATCTCCTCCCTCGCCCAAGCCCAGCTGCAGAAATGTGAACAGCAGCAGGCACTGCTCCAATCTCTTTGCACTATCACTGCAATTTCAGTCGTGGTCAGAATTTTGAAGGCTTTTATTTGCACTCTTGCACCATTCATATGGAGGAGCCTTTAGCTTAAAATCTGTAACCAGGAATAGCCATGGATTTACCAACAGGCACAAAGGGGAGAAAGACAGATTTGTGCCATCACCAACACTTCAACAATACTGCTATTATCCATGTGTCTATCTCAAAGAACCAGAAATCATATTAATGTGCCCACAATGTTAAAGAATGTTAGCTAGTAATTTTGTTATATGAAAAATACAAAAGCTACAGACTGCACGTTGCACACGTGGACTTGCATTTGTAACTTAGGGAGAATGTACTGAAGACGAGAAGACTTCAATCTTTTAATGCAAATATCCAGTAGAAACCTGAGAGAAAGAATGCTGAGGATATGTGTTTTGTTTTCATCTGGTGTGTGATACGGCAGTAATATTAAGATGACCACAGTTGTTAAATTTTTCAGCCCTGCAGTTTGCAAGACGAGTGCTGAGATTTACAATGCCATGTCCTATTTCGCACGCTCTGGCAAGTGACACCGTGCCTTTATTTTGACTTAGTTCAAATGAAAATTCATTAGTGGTGTATATTATATGAAACGAAGCCAAACAGTGAAGGCTTGCAAAATTTGGGTACAATTCTTTTATGATTTCCTGCTTGATTTTTCAGTGCTTCTTCTGCAAGGTACTGTATTTGAGCATTTTGAAGCTAAGCAAAAGGGTGGTCTGAATTACTACTGTGTTTGATCCCAGTTGTCATAATTTGTTGGCTGATGCATCATCATTATTGCCACTGTTATTTCTAATTAACATGTTGAGTGGCTTGAATGCAACGAGTTTGTATTCCGTAGGCAAGGTTTATGTTAAACACGTTTGGGATGAATGTACAGCTGATACAAAACCCGGCACTACGTTACCAAAAGTCACGCTGCATTTGCTACAGGATCTGGTGCATTCCCTACGAGCATAAAACCAGCTTTAACTTGCACAGCTTGTGGTAGTTTTCTCACGCTTTTATTTTGTAGGCGCTGTATTTACTTCTCTTTACGTTGCTTGCAGTTACCCAGACGCGGATCTATTAATGTAATTACATAGACGTGAAGCAGAAAGCAAAAGGCTTGCTTTTTAATATGCCAGCACGGAGTGACCCACCGTAAGGTCACGGCACTTGCACTGGCTCCTGTCTGTGGTCGGGAGAGGTCTCTGGGAGCCGGTTTTGGAACCTGGCACAAACTCGCCCTGTCATGTGCTCTGCGGGGAAAAGTTCAAACATGCAAATCTGGGCTCAAAACACAGGCTGCAGGAGCTGAGATGCAGTCCTTAAAGAGAAGATTGATTGTTTATTTTTACCTGTCCCACAGATCTCCTGACTGCCCTTTGAAGGCTGTGCCTTTTAAAGTTCATGTTAGGAAGCACCTCTTCGAGTATGAAGTAAGTTGGGGAGCGGGGTGGAGAGTATCAGTGTCTGGGTTCGTGGTGTTCAGCGGTGATGAACATTTCAGTGAATGCTCCAGAAGATTTTAGGATGCACACATACAGGAGCCCACGTGGACCAATGCACTAGTATGAATAAAACTGGCCAGGCTCTGCCATCAAAAACACAAAGAGCCTGCTATTATGTCTTGCCACCTTTGACTCCTCACCTCAACTAGAATCAACAGAGCAAACCCTTTATGGGCTATGTTTGAACCTACGTCTCTGTATTTACAATGCAGGACTCAACGTTGGTGCAACAGCGTGTCTTCAGGCTGAATGTACACTAGGGAGGGGCAGCTGCCCTAAAAAATCATCTCCATCTTCGGCAGCAGCTGCTGAAGTGTTAGTGCACGTGAAGTATTTTAACATTTCCATTTCTAAAACAGTATTTGAATATCCTTGGTTTAGGATGAGTGGTGGTTAGCATCCTGACAAAAATCTTTTCCTGCTTTCACTCCCAAAACTCCTGCCCTGAGAACTTCACAAAATAATAATCAGCTTCCTGCCTGATTATTACGAAATGATTATGCAATGATTATTATAATGAAAGCTCTGACTTTCCAGGTATTCTTGCAGTACGCTCCTCACAAGGCTAAGTGAGATCAGCTAAAACTAGGTACGTTTAAGGAGCCTTTTGTTCGTGGGCATTTACATTGCCTGTTGTCGCAGTGCATTTAATGTCGATGAAGTGGGAAAGTAAAGGAGAAAGCCTCAAATGACAGTGAGAAGGCTGAGGGCCCAATCACATCACCACTGGCCAGCAAATGGTAAAAAAAAAAACAAACCTCCAAACCTGGCAAATGTGCTTCATGGCTAAAACTATTGTGAGAGAGCATGGGATGGGAGAAAAAAATGTTGTGGCCTGCTTGGACAATTGTTTTCCAGACAACTCATGCGTTTTGCAGTGGGTTGAGAAGAATCGGGAAGGAAAGAAGCTATTCAGCTCAGCTTTCTGAGTTAACTTTTGACAAGAATGTTGTTCACGAGAATGCCAAATGCTCTCAACTTTTCGAAGGCAGGAAAACAAAATAAAAACCTGCGGCACAGACTGAACAGCTCTGACTGTAAGAGTCCCAATTCAGATTTCTGCTGCCACGAGAAGTGCTGCACTTATGCCAGCCTGCCAAGGTGCTAATGCTAATGCTCTTGTAGCATGTAAAGGAAGTTTTGGAGGTCTCGCTGCTGTCTTTTATTACTGTCGATAGGGAATCACAGCACTGCTGCAGGAGCTGCAGTGTTTTAAGTAAGCTCTTTGAACCATTTCTGGGCGGCTATCCAGAGGCCTGTGTCTGACTAAGCTTGTAAATCTTTTCAGGCACAACTAACCTGATACTCGACACCCTTTGAATTTAGGGGTGTTAGCATTTAGATCAAAAAAGGCTGGCACATAGGAATGTGTGGCATGGTCAGAGGAGAGAGCAGCTCAGTCTGGGAGCCGTATCCTTCTGCAGCGGTGACGCAGGCAGTGCTTAAACAAAGATCTTTTTTTTGCTGATTAGAGACTTGCTGAGCTAATTGAACGAGCTCTGTTCAGATAAACCAGATGGAGCTGCAGGAGTCTGCGCCCCATTGTGGCTTTTCCCCACCACCTACTCTTTAAGCAAACCTAATAAATGCCTGTGCTATGTTCCAGACAGTATGGAGAGGATAAGATATTGTGCACCTCACTGCTCTCTTTGCTCATGCTTCGCACACATATTGATCAAAAGGATCTTCTGGAACTGCTTCCACGCTTTAAGGTGTTAGCAATACAGAGCGTCCCGTTTATAATCTCCAAAATTCAGTGCTACAATGGAGTCTGCAGTGACAACCAACATAGAAAAGTGCTGTCACCTGCACGTTACTGAGCATTCAAAAAAAAAAAAAAAAAAAAAAAGTTGTTTAGTTTGTACATTTGCCAGATTTTCATATACAATTACATCCATTATAAAAGCCTCTCAGGTAGAGATTGTAATTTAAGATATAAAACAATAAAAGCAGCGGATATACATCTTTGGGAACCATATAAAATCCATAATGTATCAAACAACAAGAGCTGGGCTAGTTTCCCTTAAATTTTACCAATATTGCAAATCCTCAAAGTTTATCTCCAATCCAGGGGGAAGCACATAACCTATCGCTAAGTCCTGCAGCCTGAAGTGTGTCTGTGCTGGGTCTCCTGAGGTGAGTCTGCATGGTGCTGTGGCCTTCCAAAGTCCCTCAGGAGCTCCTCCAAGGAGTCCAGCTCAGCCTCCAGCCACTTTCCTTGCTGTATTTTGGCTCTCAGATTGCTGAAGGTGACAAAAGAAGTAGCTTTCACCAGGAGCAAACTACCTTAATACTCATGTCTACTATTGCAGATCTGGCAGCTCAACTGTTTTCCCTTATTCTTTTCATTCATGCAAAGCATCTTCTCATTTGAGACAGTCGAACACCAGTAAAAGCTCCTGCACAATTTATGCATGCCTGTTCTCATGTCTCTTGCCACAGCCTTCATTTGCAGTATCATCTTCTCTAGTTCATTTATGTCACTTGATTAATTATTGTTTGTCTTCTGTCTGTCTTCTCGCTGGCTTTGCATGAAATCTGTAGGCTGGTTCTTCGATTTGACGGGATGGGATTTCCTATGGCCTCAGAGCTGAAGTGAGGCCAATCCACCTCCTGCAGGATTTGGCTAAACCCTGACTGTGTTTTAAGCAGGAGTTCATCTGAAGACCTTAGCTGAAGTTCTAAACCTGTTCCAGCTGGTAGCCTACAGGCTGCAAGGTGGCTCTGCCCCATTTGCAGTCGCTGCTCTCACCTTGAAGATGGTCGGAAAATGTTGTTAGGCACTGCGTGAAGTCTGGTGGTTAACGCTACCTCCTGCCCAGCCAGGAGGCCAGAGGAATCAGGACGCGGCTTTGAAGGCAGGATGCACACTGCATCCCTCAAACTTTTTTTGCTCTGCCAGGCACCTGCGGCGAAGTCCTGTGAGCTGCTGAGTCAGTCTTAATGGTTTGATGCTTCCAAAAAGGGTGAACTCAATGCAGGTCATGCACTCCTGCTGCTTCTGTTACACTGGCTCTGGTGCCAATTCCAAGGCAATTCAGGTCCAGCAGCTGGCAGAAGGCTATGTTTCTGAGGGGTGCATAAACTTAGAGAGTTGCATCTGCTCACATATCAGACGGGAGCTATCTCTGGTATGAGCAGACACAGACTGTGTCTGGGAATAATGGTTAAAGAGGATAGTGAGGCTCTTTTGTACACTTTAAACTTCAGTAACAGCACTGAAAGTTTCAAGTTTTCCTCGATATGCATATCTGCATTTGATCAGCCTAAAACCTGTACTGCGATGGACTTGGACTGGGGTCATCTGCCCCCACATCTCACTGTCCATTGTCTTATACAAGTAATTTCTGTTCTTGCAGAATTACTTCAGCTGCAACCCTGCTTTCACAGGATTGTCAAGAAATTTATTTTACCCAGCAGATGCTTTCTATTCCCAGATACTGAGTGCTGCCAAGAAAGGGGTATAAAGAGGCAGAAAACATACCATATGTGCCACGTGTTCTGTGGTGTAGCACCAACTCCTCTGTCCTTCTTTCAACATTAGATCATCTCCTCTTGTGCAAAAGGTTGGGCCAGTATCTGACACCATGTGATGCCTGGCTTTTAGTGGGGCACAGAAACGTGTTTGCTTTCCTTTCTATTACATCTGCTAACATTCAAATTGGCAGAATTTCGTCCAGCTGCTACCTGTTTAGCTGCGGTGCCATGTTGGACAAAAGCTTCTGTGAAGCAATTGTGATTGATCTTTATTTGACAAACAGTCAGAGGACAACAGCATTTCTCAGATCACCCGCTGAAGTTGGAAAGTACTGGGTAGTAGTGAGTAGACCTTCTGTCGCACCTTCCTATTTGATAATCTTTAACACCTTTTCATTTGCTCATTCAAATACCATCAAATCCAACCCTTTGACATACACAGGAATTATTATCTCCACAGGGAGTCTCAGAAATGAAGAGGAATCAATCTCCTAGGACCTGTTGGATGATTGCAACACTTTCAGAAAATTTTGTCTGGATTACAGGTTTGCATTTACTAGAATTGCCTTGCTGGGAACTCATGCTGTATGACCTCTTCCCCTGAAAGCCCAGAACTAGCCTCACCCTCTTTACCCTCTACACATTAAAAGCAAGTTAACATGTTCCCGTTATATCCACAAAACCAGGATATGATACAGACTTTCGGCTCCTGCCAATGCAAGAGCTCAAATCAGGTAATCAGTATTTATTAACAAAAAGGCTGTGAAATAGCATTTACTGATATTCCTGCTTTCACTTTCCTTTCTCCTTGAGCTCTGTCACTATGTCAGAAACTGTAAGATGGCATCCATGGTATGCCTGTATGACATATGTGAGAAGCTGGAGCAGAACACCAAGCTATTTAACATTATATATTTTTATGTATGCCAATAACACATCGAATATATATATATATATTCCCAACAAAGTCCTTTGCTGTATGACTAAAGGTCAGATTAATTCCTTCCCAGTCAAAAAGTGGGAATGCTGTGGCAGGGCAGGGAGCACTTGACTCCTGTGTGCCAGGTTTGCTTTCACCATGCAGCCAACGTGACGTGAGCAAAGAGATGAATTATCTGACTAACGATTATGAAAGGTTACGAGGGACAAATGAAACTCTCCAGTGGTGACAACCAGTGACACAAATGACAAAACAGTTTGAATAATGGCCATAACCTTCTGGATCACTTCACTAACCATTCATTTAAGCAGTAGGACACTAGGCAAAACTGTCTTCACTGCAGAGAGCAGAAGAGAAATGATTTTCCATGGTAAGGAGCAGTAAAAGCACAGCGAAACAAGAATCAGTGCACAAAAAAAAAAACTTTGGTAGAACTGTTGGAGGGTGGGGCCCTGTTTTGATTAAAAAAGAAACATTAAAATGTGTGAGGAAAATTGGGAGCAGTAAGGCTCGGGGCCTGGGAACCAGCCGGTCAAACCGTAACAGCAATGCAGTCCTGCAGAAAAGAGCTGGCTTTTGGACAAAAGCACTGTAAGAGCGGGTGACCAGTGGCACACAGGGATCGTGCAGAGACATGTGAAAAGATGCTGAGCACCAAAGTCAACTGCTGATTTGGCCCTGATGGCAGGCTCGAGGCAGCTTGCCAAGATCATTCTATTGGCAGTTGATAAAAGTATTACGTATTTCGTAGCACAAACTGGGTTGAAAAGGCAGGAAAAGAGGTTATTCAGAGGACCCATCCAAAAGTCAGTAACACGAGGCAGCCTGAATTCCCTTTTATTTGGAATTGCGTGGTTGAGTACTAACGGGAACTTAAGAAATGTGGTCAGGTGCAAGCTGCAATGCCTGAGCAGGAACCGTTTCACATATTAAAGATAATAAAAACCGGCTGCCTGCAGAATGAGCTGACTGAAACTCCAGGGACAAGTTAAGGTCAAACTGGAAAGGAAGCCTTTCTTAAAAGGAGGCAGCAGCCTGGGAAGTCTGAAAACAGAACTGGCTGTCCTGCAAAGTCAGACAGTGTTAGATTCAGTGAAAATGACCTTTGCAAAAAGAAAGAGGGCAGCTGTTCAAAGTTAACCCCAAGTAAGATCCACCCTGCAGTAGACAGGAAAGCTGGATGGCACTAGCCAGCTGCAGAAGGGGGTGTGAACACGAGAGCTGATTCCGAGGTCTGAGTTTGTGCCTTCCTTGTCGGAAGCCCATCTGCAAAGACAACTTTGAAGCACAATTGGAACAAGAGCTCTGTGGGCAGCCCATGCCATAGACTCAAAGAAAGGTTTGGGTTGGAAGGGACCTTAAAGCCCATCCAGTCCCACCCCCCTGCCATGGGCAGGGACACCTCCCACCAGACCCGGCTGCCCAAAGCCCCATCCAGGCTGGCCTTGAGCACCTCCAGGGATGGGGCATCCACAGCTTCTCTGGGCACCCTGCCCCAACACCTCACCACCCTTTGAGCAAAGAATTTCCTCCTAGCCTCTAACCTAAATCACCCCCTTAGTTGATAAACCATTTCCCTCAGTGGGACAGTTCAACAAAGTTCCTCAGCAGCCGCCCTCGCTCCGTGTGGTACCCCCCGACCCCCACTCCAGCAGGGCCACCCCAGCACGGGGGGGATCCTCCCGGCAGGACCCTCCTCTGGAGGCCGGCAGGAGGGGCTGGGGCTGGGGACAGGGCTCCCACAGGGCAGCTTCCCCACACGGCCCCTTTAATGTCCCCCTCCTGCTGGCCCCGGGGAGGCGGGGAAGGAGGGCGGCTTGGGGAGGACGGCGGCCTCCAGGGGCCGGCCGGTGGCGGGGGAGCGCCGCAGCGTGAGGGCGGCGGGAGCACGGGCTCTGGGTTTTCTTTTCCTTCGGGTGTTTTAGCCACCGACCCGGCGGCTTTGGTAGAGGCTGTGGGGGGGGAATTTCCCCGTTCACAGCCTGCTGGGGACGGTAACACCGCCCTCGGCACCTCGGTTCTCCCGCGGGGGGCTAAGAGTGCCTCCTTGATCCACGCATTTTTTGGGAGATAAACTGAAGACAGCGCTGCGTTTGGAGGCTGGAGTGGACGTTTAGGTACTTCGCCGTTGATGCAGCCGACGTGGATATTTTGGAGAAGCTTAGTATGTTTCTGGGCAATGCCGGGAAGAAATTCTGACTAAGAAGCGAGCAAGAATTGGGAAAATAAGAGAGCTGCGGCGATAGGGCTCTGCGATGTGTGCCGGTTCGGTCGTGTGCCTTGAGATAAGCTCTGCTCCTCGGCTTTAGTTCCTTCCCAGTACGTCTGGAAGAAGGGCTGTGAGGCTGAAATAACGTGGACTCCCAAACTGGGGGAGAGGAGAGAAGTGCGGTGAGCCCCCGAGGGGCACAGAGCTTGACACAGTCTGTAGGGTCTCGGCTCAGGGCTCTGTCAGGGGAGCAGCGCGCTGAGAGGTTTCTGGGGTGGGGTATCCTATGCACGTATCGGGACTAAAGCCAGCGCCTGTACGTCTGTGTATAATTTAAACTTTATTTGGTGGTGTTTGCACGCTTCTGCGTGGTGTACTTCCAGTGCACTGACAGAGAAACTGAGTAGCCTTCATTGCTTAGGCAGATTGAAATACAATGCAGACAGAAGTCGGGCTATATTTTGGCTTTACAGCAGTGCTATTATATTTGTTGTAAGTAAAAACTTGTCTTGGTGTGTTGAGGGTGGGGGGAAGTTAACTTCTACCTTTAATTTTGGCAATGCAGCCTGGAAAGTGAAGGTTGTATCTGTGGCTGGGAGGGGGGAAGCTGAACTTGGTTTTGTTTTAATGAAGCAAAGACCCTCTGATCACGATGGCAGGAGGTCTGTGAGGAACCTGGAGCTGGATTTGCTTCCTCTCTGGCACCGTGTTGTGCATTCCTGTGTCTATGGCGCTTTCACGCTGAGATGCTGGCGGTTCATCTCTGAACTGCACTGTTTCTGACAAAATAGCAGGTGCCCTTCCATGCTTTTATTTCGTTCTTACATCAGTGGTGTGCATTGCAGAGGCCTGAGGAGTAAGGTGGGTTTCCCTGGGCTCGGTGGCAGAGTATTTGCTTGGACTTGTGTGGTTTGAGTTCCTTTGTTCCTCTTTTGTTGTGTCTTGTCAGAAGAGTGAACACCCAGGTAACTTCCTCATGAGGGAAAGATGAGGAAAGGAAAACTAGGGCTGCACTAACTGCTCATCAGGCATGTTTGGAACCTGCAACTCAAGCTAGCTCCATTTGCACGCTGGATTAGTAGCATATCTACAGGGAGGAAGTGGCCAAAGCAAGTTCATCTTTCTGCCTGGTTCTGCCCTGCTTCCGTATAACATCAGCAAGAAGGAACCTTGTAAACTGGTAGCAGAAACAGGCCTTAACAGAAGCAAAACGTGTCCATATCTTCTGTCTAAGTGTGCCAGGTCATGTTAATAACATAAGGAAAAAGGGGAGAGAAGTTTAGCAGTGACTGTGTACAAATTGCATTTGATATCAGGATGTAGTCAAACTAGTTCGGCTTGGTGAGAACCACTGGAGGTTCTTGCTGCAGTGCTCCTAGAAGTCCTTCCTGAGGGACAAACTGCTTTCCTCCTTTATGATGAGGGTAATGGTTGTCCAAATATGCAGCGGAGACACAGATGTGAACTCAGATGCCTTTGTTAAGTGTTATTAGCTTGTGATTGTCAAAGGTATTAATTAAATGTTTCTACCTTTAGCATGTTTGGAAGGTCCATCTTAAGAGGACAAGGCACAACATGTTATTAAATGCTAGTATGTATATTTATGTAATACTAGTTTTATTTGTAGAAGCTTTAAATCCTTGCTTTCTTTCACAGAAAGAAGAATCAATAATGTCAGCGCTGAACTGGAAGCCCTTTCTCTATGGAGGTTTAGCATCAATCACTGCAGAATGTGGTAAGCATTTCTGGAGCTGTTTACATGGTTTCCTTAACTGAGATGGGTGATTTTAATGCAAGCTTGGTTCCCAAGCTATTAATGGCACAGTATTATATGGTCTTCTTTAGGGTACAACATAGGAGTGTTTCTTTAATGCTGCGCGATAAGTTGCTCAGAACTTTGTTAAAGTTTTAAAACTTCTGTCTGTAAATTCATATACCTGTCTTGTTTTAATGTGACCTTTGCCTTTGGATTCTATTATTTGGTGTGTACTGATTTGGTCATAAGTATGCACTGCTTTTGTTTTACTAGAGTAGATAAGTTAAGCTTGTCATGTTGCCTGTAAACATAGTGAACACAACAATTGGATAGGAAGCAGGCATGGCCTCTGACAAGCTGTCTAGGAGAAACAGGGTGACATAGAACGAACTGCTTTAACAAAGTCCTGGTAAGAGACTGTATGCAATTATTTTCAGGAGCGTTTTAATATATTGTGATATTTAATAAAAGCTGCAGTTTCTTAGGACATGTTCTTTGTCTCCTTTGGTTAGGTAAGTCCTTGCTTAACTTTCTCTGATTTTTTTTCTTTAAGGTACTTTCCCAATTGATCTGACTAAAACACGTCTGCAGGTTCAAGGTCAAGTTAATGATGCTAAATATAAAGAGATCCGCTACCGTGGAATGATGCATGCACTGGTCAGAATATGCAGAGAGGAAGGACTGAAAGCCTTATACTCTGGGTAAAACAAACTGACTTGCAGTATTAGCTTCTGAACACGTTATTGCTGATTTTAAACCCATAGTGGTTAAGCTCACAGGTTTCAGATTTATAGGTATTTAGAGAAAATGTAATGGTCTCCTCAGCGTGCAAGCTGAAAGCCCACTTCAGTCTTTGCACTCTGCAACAGCACTTGATGTTTCTAAAGAAAACAACCTACTTGAGAAATAATATAGTGAAGCATTAAGTTCTTCTGTACAATAATGCCACAGTTTTTCCATCTCTACGATGCTACTATAGTGGTTCAATCATTCAGCTGGAGAAAAATGACCTTAACCTTTGTTAATTTACTTTTTTTCTACTTTGCACGTATATCAGTGTGCATGCTTTTCTTTAGAAGATGAAAGAGGGTGTGGGAAAGATGTAGTCTGCAGCTGTCTGCAACAAGTTTACCAGCTATTTTAGAGATCCCAGATTGAGGTATGCTCTAGCAGCAATCCTTCCAGAGTTCATTTATGTTCTCACAGTCTGTATTAAAAAAAAAAATAAAAATAAAAACAAAATAAAACAAAAACCCTTGGTTTGTCTACAGTGAGTTTAAAGTATAGATTTAAATAAACAAACCTTTTACTAATAGATGTCTTGTGTTCAGTCTCCAGCTTTAAAAAAAAAAAAGTGTTTGCTAATCAGTCTTTTTTCAATTTTGAGCATAAGTATTATCATTACCTATTTTTACAGGATTGCACCTGCAATGCTACGGCAAGCTTCATACGGAACTATAAAAATAGGCACTTACCAGAGCTTAAAAAGAATGTTTGTTGAGCATCCAGAAGGTGAGTGCTTTTTTCTTCCAGTTTAATTGAGGACTGATTTGCTTGAAGCTGGTTGTTTGACATACGCTATTTTAGTAGCAGTTCGAACAAGTCTTCTCAGAAGACATTCCTCATACCATTTAGAACAAAGTGAGCCAGCAAGAAAGTGCTGATCTTAAGGCTTTTGTACTCAGCATTCTTTCTGGTTAAAGTAGAGGTGGCATCATCCTGCCCAGATGCATCTTAAACTTTGTAAATCTGCAACTAATCTCTTTTTCTTGTTTTGGGAATAGATGAAACCCTGATGATAAATGTTCTATGTGGCATTCTTTCGGGAGTAATTTCATCATCTATTGCCAACCCTACAGATGTCTTAAAGGTAATTATGCATTCTGTAGAGTTTGTCCTTAGTTTCCTTTGTCTTTTAATTGAGGAAATACAGAATCTGATGAATACAGGATTTGCTGTTTTGTAGCACCACTTGTAGTCTCTTACCTCTTCAAAAAATAAGGAAGGCTCTTAATTTGTTGAACCTCCTTCTGGTCCACACGTATTATTTGGAAGTATGCACTGAGAAACTAATGGTTGGGGAGGTAGCTCAATGCATATTTTTTCTTGGGAGTGGGGTGTGGAGAAAATCATATAAGATGAGTGATTTTCATGCTGTAGTGTTTGTGTGGAAGCTCTCCAGGACTCAGCGCCGGTTCTCTTTAATGTTTTTATAAATGAGCTGGATGCAGGAGTCGAATGCACACTAAGCAGGTTTGTGGATGATCCTAAATGAGGCAGAGCTGTTAGAGAGTATCCAAAGGAGGGCTATGAATGTGGTGAAGTGTTTGGAGGGCAAGACATATGAGGAGTGGCTGAGGCCCCTTGGTTTGCTCAGCCCAGAGCAGAGCAGGCTGAGGGGAGGCCTCATGGCGGCCTGCAGCTCCCTCACGAGGGGAGCGGAGGGGCAGGCGCTGAGCTCTGCTCTCTGGGGACAGCGACAGGACCCGAGGGAACGGCACGGGGCTGGGACAGGGGAGGGTCAGGCTGGGGGTTAGGGAAAGGTTCTGCACCCAGAGGGTGGTCGGGCACAGACTCCCTGTGTTTGATTTCTGTGTGGTTCTGTGTGGAGCCAAGTGTTGGATGTGATTATCCTTGTGGGTTCCTTCCAACTCAGGATGTCCTATCATACAAGAACTTGGTTGTCACCAAACTAGTATTTGGTTGTTACCATGCCAGTGTCCAAAGAACATTCTGAGGAATCCACAGGGCTGAAGAACATGGCTCTTAGTAGCTGAAATCTTAATCTTTTTAACCTTTCATTTTAAGGTGCTCCTGTGAGAACACTGTAAAGGATATCCTGCAGAACCCCTCTGTCAGTCTAATCTAAATGGCGTAGTGTGCAAGTACAGAAATAGAAGTGACTTAATGCAGCTAAAAACTGCACACCATAATGATTCAAAATTAGCAGCTGCATTTAGATGCTTAAGGTACTTACAGAGATTGACTGCATCATGGTAATGGTAATGTCAGCTATTACCTTGTATGCAGAGAAATTGACTTTACTAATTCAAAGATTATAACTTACCATGTTCATAACGTTGTATTAAACTATTACTGGTCTTTTCCTTGAAAAGCATTTATTTTCTCTTTTGATCTTCAAATAATCTCAGATCAGAATGCAAGCCCAAGGTAGTGTGATTCAAGGAGGAATGATGGGCAACTTTATACAGATCTACCAAACTGAAGGCACTAAAGGATTATGGAAGGCAAGTTTTTTGAACTACTTTTTGTCTTGCTCATGTGAATTTCATCTACTTCTAGAGTATCCACAACCAAAATATGAACAAGTCAGTAGACAAGAAGTGTGTAGTTTGTGATGACTACTTCACTGCTGGCGCCTCTGTGTGTTTTAGCAAAGGGTTGCTGCAAATTTTGTATTCAATCATTAGTCCAGTCTTATTAAAAAAAAAATAGTTTAAGTTAGGTTGACTGGCTCTAGTATTAGTTAAATAATGCTCTGTAAAACACTGTATGCTCTGATCTTTTATTTTTTAAGGAAAGGGAAAAAAAACAAAAACAAAACAACCACACACATTTGGAATATTTGGAAGTGAAGATACTAATAAACAACTGCTGGAGCTCAGGAAGTCGTGTACTCAGTCTTGTAGGTTGTTCTACTGATTGCTGTGACTATAGTAAGTGAAGGCTGTAAGAATTGACAGGTGTGAAACAGCTGGAAAAAAAAAGATTTTCCAAAAGTTTCATCATCTCCATTTTGCTTCTCTTCGTGTTCATCACCGTGTCAGTTTTTCAGGTAGTGTTAAGGGGAGCTGCTATCACTTGGCTGTTGAGGTCTTAGTTTGACAATTGATGTACAAATTCGGAGGTTAAGCAGAGAGATGGAGTAGCATAAAGGAACTGGAATTAACATTCAGTGTGGGCAAGTGATTTGCCTGTTAATTTGAATCTGTATTTTTTGAGCACATACATCTAAGGCTTGCACTACTTAGTGCTATGTGAGCATACAGTGTTCTAAATCCATTCATGGTGTGTTGCTTTGCAGTAGAGAGGCTAGGCTTGTCTGCTGGTGCGTGGAAGTAAGCTATACTTTTTTTTCCCCTCCTCTAGGGGGTGTCCCTGACAGCACAGAGAGCTGCTATTGTTGTTGGAGTGGAACTGCCAGTGTATGACCTTACCAAGAAGCACCTAATCATGTCTGGATATATGGGAGACACAGTTTATACACACTTCCTGTAAGTTTTTATAATGAAAGCTGCTTGCATCGCTCTCCTTTGGTTAGTTGTCATTTTGTGGAATGAATCTTCAGCTTTTTCTCTTCTGAGAAGACAGGCATTCACCAACCCAGTTCTGTTTTATCAGTTGAGATATAAATATAGTTCTGGTGTGTTTATACACTTCAGTGCAATAGCACTTCAAATAGCCCATAATGTGGAAACTAATTTTAATTAGGTTTTGTATTTAGCCTTTCTCAAAGGTTCAAAATTCTGTATTATAGTAAATGAAAAGAGCTTTCCACATCTATTAGCTGATGGAATTTTTAAGCATTAAAAACAGTCATTGCTGCACGTTTTTTTTTGGGGGGGGGGGGGGGGGCGGATGGAGTGATTCTTGTGCTTCTGCAAATGCGGTAGGTGAACCTTTGTTAAAACTTTCTTTTATTAGCTCCAGTTTTACGTGTGGGCTAGCTGGAGCCCTTGCATCCAACCCAGTTGATGTTGTGAGAACACGCATGATGAATGAGAGAAGCCAACAAAACGTGGCACACTCAAACTACAAGGGTACTCTGGATTGCTTGTTACAAGTAAGTAGCTTGTGTATCAGCTTAAGTAGAAACTGGTGCCCAAGCAATAATTCTGGTATGGAAGTTGAAATTGTTCTAAATTTCCCTAGAAATGAATGCAAATTAAGATTACAGCACTAAGCCATCATTCAGTATTGCAGATTCCCTGTAGCTGACATGATGTCTGGATTTCTCACTAGCAGAGTTCTGTAAATGTGTTCTTGTTGTTTATGTTGCTTTATTTATTTTTATTTTTTTCCAGACCTGGAAGAATGAGGGCTTTTTTGCTCTTTATAAAGGGTTTTGGCCAAACTGGCTAAGACTTGGTCCTTGGAATATCATCGTATCCTTTTAAAAGGTGTTCAAAAGAGATGAAACGAGTCATACAACAGCAAGTATTGACAGACAGTTTCAGAGCTCTATACAAAAGGTGTCATGCCAGCATCATTTTTGTATTAATGGAACATCGTCTAGTTGCCCGTTTCCCTAGTCAACTGCTTCCAGCCAGATTGCCTACGTGATGTGTTACGCAGTGAATCTTCTCATAAGATCCTGAAAACCACTTTTCAGTTACTCCCTCAATTTCCTACCTGTCCATTTCCTTAATTTGGAGCTTAGTTCTGAAATGAAATGGAGCAGATGAGTTGGGAAGGGGGGTTATTTCTGGGCCTGGGGAAGCTGCAGACAGTCTTCCATTTATCTTGGCCTAACACAAGTTTGTCTAGTTGTGCTTTAACGGTCAAGTGGTCAGAGCCCTGCCAAGTGAGTTCATAGTAACCATGCCACCATGCTCTTCCTATGAGCAAAGCCACTTAAGCTTTTTAAACGCAAGTAAAGAGCCTAGGGGTTCTCAGAGGCGTCTTCTGCCTTCTTGGTTCTCTCTTGAAGATCCATAGAAATAGGGCTGGGAAAACAATTGGCCTGGCCAGTCTTGACCAGTACTATTACAAAGGAAGGAACTAAGAGTGGAAGGAAGTTTCCATATTCCAGCACATATGCCGCTATCCTTTAGTAGTGAAATAACCACTTTGCACCGGGTGAACAAAAAAGTTTTCCTTAATAATGGGTTCAGTTCTTCCTGACATATGAACAGCTGAAGAAATTAGACTTGTGATGTACTGAAGTCTATACCAAATTCTTCTACCGCACTGTTTGAATGTAGAGCAACTTGTAAGTTATCTCGAGTATCTTCTCTTCTTCCTGCCTGAGATCTTGACCAGAGGAAGAGGTCATCACAAGACTGTGGTCAGTCACCTAAAAGTGATGTCAAGGCTCCTGTACCATTGGTTTGCTCACATGATGAAGTGGATGACGTGCACTATTTTATAGACTGAGCCAAATGGGATGGTATTCCTTTTCAGCTCTTGAAGTATTCCTGAATGTGAAGATCCCTAATGTGACTTTCGCTGTCAAGACCCAGATACACAGTGTTTTGTAAGTGTCAGACGTTAAGAACAATTTTTATTTTTCTAAAGGAAGATAGGTACTACCAAAGCATTGGGCTTTTACTGTTTTCAGAAGAGTACAATATTTGACTGCAATAGTTCAGTTCCTATTTAACTGCAAGTGCCATGAGATGTCTTCACAGCCTTTCGTTTTACCTGCTGCAATACAAAATCTGCTTCTGATTTTATAGATGACCTGTGTTGCAAGTTCTGCTGACCTTGCTGGGAGTAAACCAACTTCACTGGCAGGTGGGGTTGATACAGCTCTCGGTTGTGCGTGGTGTGAGGAGAGCTTTTTCCACTGTATCATTCTTGGTTTTCAGAGTAAGTGGTTTCTGAACATATTCTTACATAAATTTGAATTAGGAATGAGGTTCAGACAAGCCCAAGCTCATCTGCCTGTCCTGGAAGGACATTTCTGGTGTTGGAAAGAGCTACTTTGATGTATAAGTGCTATGGGCAGTTACAAAGATGAGAGGAAAAAAAAAAAAAAAGTTCTGCATTGAGCAGTTCAGGCCAATTAATGTAGGTGCCAATGCAAAAGAACAAAGGAAATCCAAGAAAGACTGCTTTCATTTCTTAAAGAAGTAAAAAACAAAAACAAATCAAAACAACAAACTAACAAAAAAAAACATACTTTTGACCCATTCTGAAAAAAAAAAACACAACACACTCCTGCCCTCAAAATAAAACGCAAGCAACCCCTAAATCCTCTGACCCAAGAATAAATTCCAAGCAACATCCCCACAGCCCCTGACTAGACAAAAAAAATAATAAATAGAAATCCCTAGCCCCCTGACCCAACACAGAGAAACAAGAAATCCCCCAAACCTCAGACGTAAAATGAAAACAAGAACCCACCAGACCCCTGACACACACACACACATACAGAAAAGGATTTTTTTGAAAACACATCCCAAAAAGGATCACCCAAAAGCTCCCAACCCCTAAGGAACTGTCCTGTCCCCCGCCAAAAAATGAAATAGACCAAACCCAGAAGTCAAACCCAGCAAATTCCCAAAATCAGAAAAGCCACCACCTCAAAATGTTCCACCCCCAAAAACCTCCAACCCCCAAAAGACTGGTCCCCCCAAAAGCCCCACCACAAAATCTTAACAACAAAAAGGCTGGTTCCTCCCCAGGAAAAAAAAATAAAAAAAATTGAAACACCAAAATATTTTCACCACACAACAGGCTCACAAAAACAAAGAAATAAACAGCTTGTATAAGACTGTTCCTCAAAAATGAATCCCCCAAAAAACTCCACCAAAAAATGACTGGCCAGACCAGAATATTCCCCTCAAAAAAACTCAACTCCACAGAAGGCCAGCCCCCTCCAAACAACTTCTCCAAAATACCCAGCCTCCAGAAGGCTGGGACCCTGATGAAGACCCCCAACAACATTCCACGCTAAAAATGGCAGGATCAACAAAATCCCCCCAAACTCCAGCAGGCTGGACCACTGTAATCAGTCAAAAATAAATAAATAAATAAAAATCCAGAAACCTAACCTAACCTAATGTAAGAAAAAAGCCTAGCCCAAATAAAAATCAAAAAAGGCTGCCCTCCCAAAAAAGACCCCCTCAAAAAAGAAAAAAAAAAAGACCAACCTAAGAGGTCTGCCCCCAAAAAAAGACTCAGAAAAAGTGACCCAAAAGGCTGGCATCCAACTGAAAAAAAAGACCCCCCCCGTCCCCAAAAAAGACCTGCTTAAAAATTAAAAATAGAACAAAAAGGTGGCCATACAGAAAGAACTCCTCACAAATAAATAAATAAATAAAGACCCAAAAAGGGCAGGGG
>NC_048893.1:174828236-174938359 GCF_011077185.1 Oxyura jamaicensis
CCCCCCCCCAAAAAAAAGGAAAAAAAATCTTTCCAACACAGGGCTGCACCCAATAAAGAACCCCTCAAAAAAAGATCGAATCCAACCAAAGTAGGACAGCCCCTCAAAAAACATCCCCCACCAAAAAGAGCCCCTCAGAAATAACAGAACAGAGACCCCAGAGGAGCAGCCCTCCAAAAAGGGCCCCTGGGGAAAAAAATAAAAGAATTGGCTCTTGGATTATTACCCATTGTTGATTTTTCAGGTAGGCAGTGATTAAGGTAGGCAGCGATGACCTTTTGGTCATAAATAGGGAAGGACTTGGTGATGGGAAGGTTGGAGGCCGTCTTGCGCCCAGTGGTCTTGAATTAATAAAGTTTTCGACTCTTGGAGAAGTAAGGAGGGAGGTTATCAAAACTTCTGGAGGGCAGATTTTGGCCCGCTAAGGAGACTGGTTGGCGGAGTCCTGAATGAAGGTCAAAGGAGGCCAGGAAGGCTGGATGCTGCAAGAAAGCCTGCTCCTGTGCCTTGAGGATTTGTCCCCACGTTCTGAAAGATGAGCTGTCTTGGAAGATGACTGGCCTGTCTGATCAGAGAGCTCAGGAAGAAAAAGAGGGTCTGCGACCTTTGGAAGAAGGGGTGGGTCACTCAGGAGGACTACAAAGATGTCTTGAGGCTGTGCAAGGACAAAATTAGAAGGGCCGAAGCCCAACTGGAGCACCATCTGGCTACTGCTGTTAAAGACAATAAAAATATTTTTATAAATAAATGAGCAAGAAAAGGAGGACTGAGGAGGATCTCCATCTTTATTGGATGTGGGGGGAAACAGTGATGAGATGAGGAAAAGACTGAGATACTTAATGCCTCCTTTGCCTCAGCCTTTAGTTGTTCTCCAGGTACTCAGCCCCCTGAGCTGGTAGATAGGGACAGGGAGCAGAATGAAGCCCTCATAATCCATGAGGAAATGGTTGGCAATCTGCTACTCCACTTAGATGGACACAAGTTGATGGGGCCAGGTGGGATCCACTCGAGTGTACTGAGGAGCTGGCAGAAGAGCTGGTCAAGGCGCTTTCCATCATGTATCAGCAGTCCTGGCTATCAGGGGAGGTCCCAGATGACTGGTGGCTGGCAAACATGACACCCGTCTACAATAAGGGCTGGAAGGAAGACCCAGGAAACTACAGGCCTGTCACTCTGACCCTGGTGCTGGGGAAGCTTATGGAGCAGATTATCTTGAGTGCCAGCACACAGCACTTGCAGGGCAAGCAGGCGATCAGGCCTAGTCAGCATGGGTTTATCAAAGGCAGGTCCTGCTTGACGAACATGATCTCCTTCTATGACAAGGTGATGGGCTCAATGGACTAGGGAAAGGCTGTGGCTGTGGTCTGCCTTGACTTCAGTAAGGCTTTTGACACCGTTCCCCACAGCATTCTCCTCAGTAAACTGGCTGCTCAAGGCCGGGATAGGTGTAGGCCTTGTTGGGTTAAAACCTGGCTGGGTAGCTGGGTGCCAAGAGTTGTGGTGAATGGAGTCAAATCCAGCTGGAGGCCGGTCACTGGTGGAGCCCCCCAGGGCTCGGTACTGCGGCCAGTCCTCTTTAATGTCTTTATAGATGATCTGGATGAGGGGATCGAGTGCACCCTCAGCAAGTTCACAGACAACACCAAGTTGGGCGTGAGCGCCTCTGGGGAGGATCCAAGGCTGCCCGAGGTGTCAGCACCATCATCGAATCGTGGGTTGGGAAAGACCCCGCGGATCTCCGAGTGCAGCCACCACGGCCCCAGCCCCCATCGTTACACTGCATCCCTAGGCACCGCATCCACACCTCCCTCAAACACCCCCGGGGACAGGGACCCCACCACTGCCCTGGGCAGCGCCTTCTGATGCCTGACCCCCCTCTCCATGCAGAAATTCCTCCCTGGGCACCACATGGAGCCGTTTCCCCACACTCCGAGGACAGGCTGACACCCTCCGCCCTGCTAAAGCCCCCTTACAAATAGCAGGAGGGAGCCATGAGGTCTGCCCTCAGCCTCCTCCTCTCCAGTCTCAACAACCCCAGTTCCCTCAGGCCGTTGGCCACCACGTTTGGAGATGGGCCGTGCCCATCGCCCCCATCTCCTCATCTCCCCCAGTTCCCCACTTCCCCACCTCACCTATTTCCCATTATCTCCCCCATTACCCACCCCATCGGCCCCACTTCCTCATTCCCTCATCTCCCCAATTCCCCATTCCCCCCATTCCTCACTCTCCCCTACCTCCCCACCTCCCCCCATTCCCCACCTCCCCCCGTTCCCCATTCATTTCCCCAATTTCCCCCAATTTCCCCCATTCCCCCCCCCCACCCGGCGGTGACCTCCCACCGCTAGGGGGCGCTCCCCCTCCCCCCGCCCTCCCCCATGACGCACGTCCCCCCTCCCACCCCGCCGCCGCCACGCGTCCTCCCCGCTCGTCCCCCCGGAAGCTCCCTCCGCGCTCCCTCCGTTCCGCCCCCCTCCGCGTTCCGCCCGCCGCCATGGCGGAGCCGCCGCCGCCCGCCGAGCCGGCGGGGAGGGAGCCTCGGGACCGCCTGGGCCTCTGGGACCGCCGCCCGCAGCCCCGCGCCCCGCTCAGCGACCGCCAGACGGACTCCGTGCTCGAGCTGAAGGCGGCGGCCGAGGACCTGCCCGTGCCGCCCGAGGTGAGGCCGGGGGGAAGGAGGGGGCCCGGGGCCTGCCCCCAGCGGAGGGTGCCCAGGGCCCCGTCCAGGCGCCTTGTGCCGCTCTCCCAGGAGGAGACCCCACAGCCTCTCTGGGCAGCCTGGGCCAGTGCTCAGCCGCCCGCCCAGCACAGCAGTGCTGCCTGGCGCTCAGGGGGAGCCCCCTCTCCTGACTCCGCACGCCCACCTCTGGTTCTCAACAGGTGTTGGGAAGGTGGAAAAGACCCGGGGGGGAGCAAACCCATCCCTTCCTCAACCCCTTCCTGTGCAATTCCGTGCTTCCTGCTTTTCATGTAGGTAACCGCACACGTAAACGCTGGCAGGTGTCCAAAAGGATCGCAGGAGGATGTCCTGCTCCTGGAGCAGGGTCTGAAGGCTCTCGGAAACCTCTGCCACAGGCACAGTTTTGTGCCAGGGCATGAAGGGCTTCAGCTAACTGTTTTTGGCTGCTGGTGACGTGGACTGGGACAGCAGCTCCTCAGCTGTTGTGGACCAGCAGGCTCTGATGGGCTCTTCTTTTCCTCAGCAGTGGTCACAAGAAAATCCCCAGCTACAATCCTGCCTGGTTTCCTCCGGAGGGGTAGCGGAGGGTGGGTGATGTATAGGAAGCGAACGAGATCTGCCACTCAGTGTTTTCTCACACCTGAAGTCTTGGTTGTTGCTTCTTTGACAGAGTAATATTATCAGAAAATCAAAATTTTGCTAAGCAAGTGACTTTCTAGAGAGATACCAGATTGTTTTTAAGTAGTGTTTTCTGTTTTTACATTATTCTTAGCAATAGAACTTTTCTCAAGTGAATCAGAGTGTTAATGCTAATGAAGATCATAATTAAGATCATATAACATTGTTCATTTCTATTCAATTATTTTCACCATATAAGCTGATTAATAGTCATCTCCAGTCATGTTTAAATAACATTTCTCGCAAATTACTTCTTTCCGCGTTACATTGCTTAAGAAGTCACTGCGGCTGATAATTCCTGTTCGGCAGGAACCATTCCTTGCCTTCTAAAAAAACTTTAGCTTGACTTCTTCACTAAAAAGTCTTTGAAAGCATCTGAAATTGCATTTCCCAAATAAATTCTGGCAGTGTAAAGTCAGTCATGAGTTTTCTTAGGACATCTCAAGGAAATTTGACAATTCCCTGCTGTGGTCTTGCTGTGTAGCATTGCCAGTAGCGGCATTTATTTTTTCTTCTACATAATTCTGAATTCTTATGTTTTCAGACACTTTTCTAGTAGATTAACTGTATAATAAGTGAAATTGGAAATCAGTGCATTGGTATGTCAACTATATGCATATTCAGTTTCAGTTCTTACACAAATATATAAATACTTACTTATATAAATACTTCTGTTTTCTGACTTCAAGTAAATCCATTTGTTAGGTGTTTCTGAACATACAGCTGTGCTGGTGGTTGGTGTTTTATCTTATAGATTAATAAAATGTCCATTGCATTGATTACTTCAAAAATAAATGTTAGTATAATTTTCTTAAATAGATGCTTTGGATTTTGTTACGGTAGTTGAGCTGAACATACTCATTTCTAAGAAACCGACTGAAGTTTGCGTGTTTTTGTGAGCAGCTTCCAATCGAAGATTTATGCAGCCTAACATCCCAGTCGCTAACTGTTACGCTGACGGCTGCGGTGCCAGAATCCACAGAGGATGTTCTCCTGAAAGGATTTGCCATGCTGGGGATGGAGAATGAAAGAATTGAAACAGCACAGCAGGTAAATGGTTCCGGATAATCTCCAAGGTGCCGTAATCTTCTTCAGAGGGTTCTTTGAATTTTTTTTTGTCTCCTGCTCAGCTTTTGGCGGTTTCATTACATTTTTTGTCAGTTTTTAAGATGCATGAAGAAACCTGTGGAAAAAATGATTCAAGTCTGAGCTCTTAAGTAACAGATAACTTCCTCCATTTTGAGTGGAGTCTTATGTGAGAGTAAGGTGGTGTGGCTCCTAATATAGAAGAATGGCAGATCTCCCCCTTTTTATTGTGAAAACCTTGCTTGTTCTTGTGCAAATATGAACAGTGAAATTCCATCTTTCCTATTTGACTACTGATGGTGGTGTATTTTTTTTATTAGTAACTAAGTTCTGAAACCTCTCTATTTTTAACAAAAGCTCATCTTCTGAATTTCTGCTTCCTAGATCTGTTGTTCTGCAGGGGTGAGGGGGAGGGTAGCTGTTTTGGTTTTTAATTAATTTCATTGTGTGTGAGGTGTGTTGCTCACGCTGTGAAATCTCTTCTAGTTCTTCTCATGGTTTGCTCAGCTACAGACACAGATGGATCAAGATGAAAGTGCCAAGTATAGGTAAGTGTTCTTCCTCAGTTTCTTTAATTTTAATCATTTTGAATCCTGAAGTACTTCATCTTGTCCCTGTAGTCTTAGCATGCACTTGGGGTCACCTGGTGGGGAATGTGTTGCAACAGCTGAAACTTTCTGAGGCTGAAAGCCCTTCTTGAAGGCTGTTGCCCTTGTGACAGAGCAGTTAGAGATGCAGATTTCCTTCTGAACTGCCTAGTATACTGTATACTAAGACAATTTGGAATTAACTTTGGCTTACAGCCTGAGCTGTAGACAGAGGCAGTCTGAGAGCTATCACGTGCCTTTTCAGCTGCCGCTGGTGCTGTAGTGGCATGTTCTGGGGGCGATGCTGGGCAAGCAGGTGCGGGCCGTAGTCATTTCTGCTATCAGCATTCAGTTCACCAGCGCCTGTATCTGTGAGGGTGTAGCTGCATTGCCAGCATTCCTTGACACTTTGTTTGGCTCCACTTTTGAGGCATGGCATTCTCATCTATTTTTGTCTGACTGACTTTTCCATCGGGCTCAGAAGAACCCCCTTCTACTGGCTTTCGTGAGAGTTTGTAGCAGGGCTGAACGGCATAGCCAAACCTGCTGTGGCTTCTGTGGAAACTGGCCTGTGTTTTGAAACCTTACACACCTGCCCTTGGCTATGAAGAGATTGTGCTGAATTCCTTCTCTTCTCCTTTTTCTTTATATCTTTGGTCTGTCTCTTCTGCTCTTGCTCTGTCGTTTGAGGATATGGCATTTCCTGAAAGCAGAGATTCAGGCATAGCCCACACTCAGATCATTGACAACCTGTACAGAGTGGCAACCTTGCACTTTGGTAGTTGGCATGTTCATAATAATGCACACAGACGTGTGTGTGTCCTGAATGCAGAGTGGTTTGTAGGATGGCCAGGAGGGTTCTGAAAGCAAACTGAAAATTGTGTAGAAAAGGAGACCCAGGTTAAAGCCCGTGTTGGAAGCGAGGCAGGTAGAATTTGGCTGCTAGCAGTAGCCTGCAGTAATTGCTACGTTTGTTCTGTCCATTTAGGCATTATTTGCCTGCTCTAGACAGGCTGCTATTCCAAATCTTACAGCTTTGTTAATTTCTGCAGGCCATGAAACACGTGCTTACTGTGCACGCGAGCTTGGTGCCAGTCTCTTATTCCTAGAGTTAATTTGTCTGAGGGAAAGGTACTGCCAGTGTCCCTGTAGGCAGTTACATTTGTAAATATGAAAAGTGAAATTGTGCTTGTTTTCTGTTGATCCCCCCCCCTTTTTTCTTTTTTTTTTCTAGGCAGCTGAGGGATTACTTGTCTGGGTTTGAGGAGCAGTGTGATACTATACTGAACGACGTGAACAGTGCCCTTCAGCACCTGGAGTCACTGCAAAAACAGTATCTCTTTGTGTCCACGAAGACAGGAACGCTGCATGAGGCCTGTGAACAGCTTTTGAAAGAGCAGGTAAGCTTCGATGGGAGGATTACTGAAAGCTTCCAAAGTAACATAAACTAAAGTTTCTTAGGCTGAGGAAACTTGTGAGCTGTGGTGACAGTCCCTCCATTTCCTCTGGAGCACCTTTTCAGTGTTTCACCAGTGTTTTAGGGCATAAGGCTCTGTGTAGGGAAATGTTTAGCATGCGTTGATATGTGCTTCAGTCAAGAAGGGAGGCTAGTTGATAGGAGCTTTGGTAATTGATGCCAGACAAGTACAAATCTTACTGAGATCAGTAATTTGTATCACAGAACTAGTTTGAGCTGGTTATTTGAAGAAGAAAAGTGCATTTTTTTTCTCCAGTTATTAGCTTAATTCCCAGATATTCTTTCTCTTTCCCTTTCCAACAGGGATAAAAGCAAACCTGCTTTCTTAGCCCTCAGAACTTCAGCGATCTAAGGTTGTTGAGGCACAATATTGCATGTAACTTGTAATTATAAAGTATCCTGCTCCAAAATTAGTCTTAATTCGTTGCTGCTTTTCAGGGGGAGGAGGGGGAAGGACGAATCACAAAACTCTTCGTCTTTGCTTTTGCTCATAAACTATTGTCTCCTAAATAGCAGAAACATAACACGTACTCATGGTGGAATCGGAATTTGTTTAAAGGAATGGTTAAAGAAAGAGTTACCTTTAAAAGAGGGTTGGTAGAGAAGATGTATTCATTGTCTCTTTTGAAAACAAAAACTTTAAAGCAAATTTTTGTTGCTGTAGGGTGCCCTCATCCCTACCTGCTGTAGTAGCTGTACATCTTTATGGAAGAAATAATATAAATTTCAGATGAATCAATAGAATAAAGTTCTTAAATACATAGATCAGAATTAGAAATACTACTTGCAGTGTTGAGATTGCTGTTTTTTGTACATTGTGAGGAATTTTTGTTCAGTTAAAAATAATTTGCAGACCAAAATGTAGTTCCAAAAACTTTTGACCTTCTCCATACTTGCTGGATAGCGTGGGCTGTTTTAATGGACAGGGAAGCAGGATTTACAAGTTCAGAGAGAGCAGCTTCCAAGTTACTATCTCTGCATCCCTACGCTGATTCTTTCTCCATTTTTGTGGATGATCGAAGATGTTCCAGACTGGAAAAGGGAGAACTTTTAAAGGCTCCAATCCTGAAATACACGACTTGGAGTTCTCTGAAATACTGATGACAGCACTGCTATTTGTATGCAGGACTATCTGTGGAATGCTGACAAACCTGTAGCATAGACTTTTTAAAGACACTTGTGAGAGTAATGTGTCTTTGATGAGAGAGAGAGAGAGAGAGAGAGAGAGGGAGAGGGAGAGCACTGTTGTATTCTGCATATTTTGTTGTATTAATTTAAGTGCAAGTTATTTGGAGATAGTTAACACTAGTGTGTGCTCTGAGAGTATTTTATGTCTCAATTTTGTGGAAAGGGAGGTTGATTTTTTTTTCCATATTTATATTACTTGCTGGGTTATTGGTTTTCTGAAATTTATTGCTTTCTTTAATAGTCAGAACTCGTTGACCTGGCTGAAAACATCCAGCAGAAACTTTCTTATTTTAATGAGCTGGAAAACATCAACACAGTAAGTATATTATTTCACTGTTAATAGTTTTAAAAATAAAAGTGTACTAATCTTTTGAACTACATCACTAAAATTAGGTTACATTGGTTCTTGCAATGATGCTTTGTCTTGTTTTCCAAAGAAACTGAATTCCCCTACGCTGTCTGTGAACAGTGAAGGATTCATTCCCATGCTGGCTAAGCTTGATGATTGTATTGCATATATTTCATCACATGTAAGTAATTCTGAATTGTTTCTAGATAAATCTTAGGTTTCAAACCTATGTCTTCAAACTATTGTTCTTTTTTCCTCTACAATATTCTGTCTGCCAAATACAGTCAGAAAGCAATGATGACAATTGATATACTTAAGAATATATTTTTTATTGAATATCCTTAATGTTTTTTTTATAGACTGCTGCTTTTAGTTTGTGTTTTCTGGATAGTAAAAGTATCTGAAGTTTTGATAAGCTTTTGACTCTTTTTGTTCTTATTTAAAACATTCTTCTTGTTCCTTTCAGCCAAATTTTAAAGACTATCCTGTATATTTGACCAAGTTTAAACAATGCCTTTCTAAAGCTATGCACCTTATCAAGACGTACACTGTGAACACACTACAGAACCTCACAAGCCAGCTGATGAAAAGGGTAAGGCGGATCAGTAAGTGGTAACCCAAGCTGTGCTGAAATGCGTGTTGTAATGCTATATGGTTTTCTTCTATTGTTGGTTTTATTTTGAGGGTGGAAGGTGTCAGCAGTTGTCTGTGAAAATAGGGCACTCCTATCATGGGTAGCATGATGTCTGTGTGGATTGGCCAAGTTTCAGCCAAAATCTGGCAGAGACTTGGTGATCTTAGAGGAAAAAAAAAAGAAAGAGGGAACCTGGAGACTAAGCAGATGAACTTGCCAAAGGCCAGGAGTGGCTAAGCAGCTGAATTAAAACTGCTGAGAGGCAGTAAGCAGCTGGCCGGATGGCATACTTCCCTGAACTGGTTTGTGTACAGCAGCTCTGAATCAGCCACAGCACGTGCTGCTATCTGTGTTGACAGATGGGGAGGTGCACAAGAGAAGTATGGTACTGTGGGGGTCACCTTTGGAGATGAATTGTTAGAGACGTAGAGAGGTTGAGGGGAATACTTGAATGGTGAATGCAAGAGCCAGGAATCAGGATAAAACCTGTTCTAAAGCACAACAGCTTTGAGTTTCTGATGTGAGTCTGCCACTACTACGCTAGGCAGAAAGAATTTTGGGGTGCTTTTGGTCATCTAAATATTTTTTGATAAGTCTGCGGTGTTTAACGTAGCTGCAAAATAACTGACAGGTTCCTCTTGGTTTTGCTACTATCTTCTGGTCAGTTTTAAAATGTTGACAACGATGTTCAGGAGTCATAGGGAACAGTTAGGTGCTTCATCCCCACTCCCTCCAGGGAATTTAGGCATAAAGGTGAGTAGGGAGGTTTTTTGGTCTTATTAAAACGTAAATAATCATGATGCAGAGGAGAAAGGAGAGGGGAATGTCATTTTCTGTCAGTTTTCTTTCTGTCTCTGATTAATTGTTGCATGCTTTGTGCTCAGTCCTTTTACAGTCAGACTTAGTGTTTTGAGGGATAACCAGTGAAACTGAAAGATGCTGGAATTGAGAACTGATACAAAGAAAGGCATTTTAGACTTTTTTTTGGTGGACACTATTGCTAAAGGACACTCTCAGAGTAAAGATCTTGGTTAAATGTCATTGAACATGTTCGATGTCCAGTATAAAACTACATTTTACTTAAAAAATCAAGATAAAAATTGGTATAGCTTGGTTTGATGCCAGCAGATTTCCATGAGTTAGGAGAATCCAGGCAGAATTGGATCTCTCTGATAACAAGCATGTCTGCAGAACAAAGTGAAACCTCTTTTCCAGATTTGAACTGCTGCTTAACAGTCATAATTCAGGGAGGAAACCTCTACCAGGAGGCAGATGACCTTCCCATCTTCATTTTTTTTGTGTGTGTGTTTTGTGTGTTTCTCTAAGACATCTTAAATTTGCATCTGCTAGAAGCGCCGAGTGGCCTTGGTTGTGGTCAAGTATTGAGTTTTCCTATTGCAGCATAACAGAGGTCTTGTGAGGTCTGTGAAAGGGCTGATGAGAACTAGACATTCTTCTTTGTTACACCTCACGTGTAAGTGTTTGGGCATCATGATCTGTGTTTGAAGGATGATCAGGTTGATCACAGGGAGGAAACGAAGAGGAGATGGGGAAGACAGGGTAGTTTTCTTGTCCTCGCTGTGCTTTAAGAGAAGGGCATATGCTTCTCTTGATGTCGTTGGTAGGGATGAAGTGAAGAAAACTGGTCGCTAAATACGGTTTCTGCGGGGCTGTGTTAGTGCTAGAGTCCATCCAGATAATCTAAGGAGCCGCAGGAGCAAGTGCCTGAAAACCTGACCTTCTGGTTGAAGCTTGAAAATTTATCTTCCCAGGTCTGGGACTGACAGGTGGAAATGTTGTTCCGTTGTAGTACCATGGATCAAAGAAGAAGAATCAGTAGTACTGTGGCAGGTCCAGAGGGGATTGTTGTCTGAAACGGAGAATGTTGTTATTACTGGAAGTTACTTTTGCTGTAGAGACTACTGGTTGAAACTTTCCTTGTGGGTTTTGTTCTTCTATCTGCCTTACCTGAGTTCTGAAACAAGCACGCCTTTCTGGGTGGGAAGTGTTAAAGACTGTAAAAATCCAGTTCCCTGTTTTAGAGCCTGATTGTCTCAGATGGTTAACGCTAGAAGCCAAATACAATATTTTCCATTTTAACCAATTAATCCGTGTCTTCCTTCAGGATCCTTCATCTGTGCCAAATTCTGACAATGCCTTCACACTGTTTTATGTAAAATTCAGAGCAGCTGCTCCCAAAGTCAGAGTAAGTAGACTGGTAGTTAACTGTTGAATATAAAGCTTTGAAAATGGGTTTTACATTTATTGGTAGTGTGAGTACAACGATTGCATATTAACTGTCCAGGGAGAAGATAATTCTCAACTATTGTCCACTGATAAGAAAAACTCATTTACTGCTAATAACTTCTTTCTTCTTATTTATTAGACTCTTATTGAGCAAGTAGAGCAAAGATCTGAAAAAATGCCAGAGTGAGTATATCTATGGAATTTATTTTCAGCTGTTTTAAGTTTTGAAAATCTTTACTTCTATTAAAATAGTTTAACACATTATTTGTTTAAAAGAAAGTTTTAAAAATTGAAAATAAATATCTTCGTTCAAGTCTACATAATTTATGTTTACCAGAAAATAAACATTAGGATGCTGTCAGTGTTCTAATTTCTTGATTGTTTGGCCTAGGTATCAACAAGTTCTCAATGAAATCCATCAATGTTACCTCGATCAGAGGGAGCTTTTGCTTGGTCCAAGTATCGCCAGCACCGTTACAGAATTAACCAGTCAGAACAACAGAGATCATTGTGCTTTGGTAGGCAGAGAGTGGTCATTTTTTTTAAAAAATATATTTTGATTTATTCCCCTTCTCTCAGTAAAACGCATTTATTTAATTTAACTATTTACACACAGCATTAATGAGGTTTTATTCATGGTCTTGAATCATACGAAGTTTTTAGTGATTTTCCAGTTAATGTATTTCGTGAAAGATTCTCCTGTAAAAACTTTGCTCTGCTACAAACCTCAGAAAGGGTTATTTACAGAAGCATGAAATGTGGTTACTTAAATTTCATAAGAAAAAGGGACAGTAGTCTCAAAACGAGCTTCTGTGTGGCTGGTAAAATCTTTTTAGTTTTATAGTTGATCTCAATTTTCAATTTCATAAAGCTTCCATTTAATCACAGCTGTAGTTATATAATACATGTCCTTTGGTATCGATGCAAGGAAAATCATTTAATAATTGAGCACTTGTATTTCTCTGCACACAGGTACGCAGTGGCTGTGCCTTTATGGTCCACGTATGCCAGGATGAACACCAGCTTTACAATGAGTTCTTCACAAAACCAACACCAAAACTGGAGTAGGTGGTACATGCTGTTTTTGTTTTACTGCACATAGTATTTACTGTGTTGTGATATAGCAGCCAACATTACATGGCAAATAGGGTGGTGTTGAAGTGGTTTGGTAAGAGCTGGCGTGAAAAAAAAAAAATCTTAGGTTCCTTTATACATCAGAATTTGATGTTCTTGTGCTTCTTCCTTCAAGTGAAGTTGATAAGAGACATTCTCTGTAAGTAATCTGAGTAACATAAAAGGTCAGAAAGAGGTAGAGAGACACAATTTGTGTGGAAATAGCTGTAGAAGTTTTCAATTTCACAGCCCACAGCTGATTTTGTATTAAGATGATAAAGACACACAAAGCCTGGCTAAAAATCCTCCATATTGCAGAGTTCTGAAAGATGTCTGACCCTTACGGATGGACTGCAAAGCCTAAGAAATTTATCAAAGCGTGGAGGTGTATTCCTCTGAGGAGGAGCATGGGAGAAGGGGTCATAGATAAGGGGTCATGGTTACTGTTAAAATATATATCTCAGGAAGATAAAGTTCTTCTCGCAGCTCTCTCATTCCTTTGTTGGAAGTCTGAGTGAAGAGTTGCAGTAGTTGTGATGTTACTCTTTTCTTTTTCCTTCGCTGAGAAGGAACTGTTCACTGAGAAGCTGAGGTCTCATGTGAGATGTGCTCAGGATTTGAGGTGACCTAACTCAGTTGACTTAAGAACCAATTTAGTCCAAATCCTGAAGTAAATGTCCTGCTTGAAATTAGTACAGAATATTGTTCAGACAAATTTTATCACTATTGTACTACATGCCAAGAATGAGAATAGACTTCTGATTATTTTTGAATCGATGGAATGAAGTTGTCTCGTCATAAAAAAAAAAAAAAATCCCTTTCTTGCTTATATTTGAGGGAAATGTTTCAAATACACTTGAAACATTGTACCTTTGGTACAAAAGTACCTTTTTAGGTTTTTCTTTGTTGCATAATAAACAACCTCATTTCTTCTAAAGTTCTGAGAGACTGTAAAGAAATAATAGTAAGGTGTCCGTATACAGTTGCAAGAGTCTTGACAAGAGCAGAGGTCCGAAATGGAGTGTTCTGTTCAATAAGGCCGATGACACTTTCTCCTTTGTTTCCTCTTTTAGCATGAGGGGGAATATTCTTTTATCAAGTTGCTTGTAAAGCTACAGAATGCTAGAAGAGAGACATTAAAAATATTTTTTTTCTGTGAGCATTCACGTTTATTTCAAGCCCTCAGAAGTGTCCTTTTTCTGTTGTCAGAGATTCTTACTGAATTAAAAAATGTGTGCAGTGCAGTAAACTCATTAACTGTAAGCATTTACAGTGCACTACATACTCTCAGTGTTTGTATTTCCTAGTCTAACTGGGAGATTAGCTGATAAAGCTGCTGATATGATCTGAACGTTCAAATAATCTGTGACTAATAAAGGGGTCATTGAGTGGCAAAAATGTCTAGAATGAATGCCATTTGTATCTTAACCAAGATATGCATCTATGTGAGCAGGAAGGAAATATTTTAACAAATGGAAGTGGATTTTTTTGTTTTTTTCATACTGCACTGATTTCATAACTTCAGCTAGATTGGGAAGTGTGTCCTGGGATGTTGGAAAGAGTTATAGTAGAGGTTACCAAGATTTCCTTCCTCAGTCTGGGGTATCTGCCCTTTTGTGTGTGTGTGTGGGGGGTGTGTGTGTCAAGGTTTTTTGTTCTTGTTTGTTCTTTTTGTTTGTTTTTGTTTTTAGAATTCAAAATGGTACCCCTATTTTAAGGTATCCTGCCTCTATTAGAGAACTTCGTAGGAACTTGGGCTTGTTTTTTAAACAGTCCTTTATTAAGATTTCTGTGATAGCAATTTGCATTGTTTTCTCACTCACTTTGTCATAAAATAGTCAGTATTTGTGATAAGATTTTAGGTTGATATTGAGGGATCCTGAAATGTTTTGCTGTGCTTTATTTTTACTTAATAGTGAGCTCTTGGAGAAGTTGTGTCTTTCACTATATGATGTCCTGCGGCCAATGATCATTCACGTTATCCACTTAGAGACACTGTCTGAACTCTGTGGGATCCTTAAAAATGAGATGCTTGAAGATCACGTACAGAACAATGGTAATTCAGAGATGGAATTTAATTGCTTTTAACTGTCTTCCTAATTGATAAAATTATTCAAGTGCACAGGCAACAAACTCCCTAGATTTTTTTTCCTCTGTAATGGTTCTTAAATGTCAAAGATGAGGTAAGGTTATTTTAAATAAATGATGGCTTTTTTGTTTATAATAGAAAGGTCTGTATTTTATGGCTCTGTGTTTTATCTTCACTTAAATTAATGTTCTGATGTTATAGAGCCCCATTTTCAGTAGATTGTACAGATACAAGCAACCGTTCACCCAGCAAATGCCGAGCTCCAAGACTGATATAAATGAGTCTTTTCAAATGAGTAAAGTGCTTCATTTGGCTCTGCTGATGCAGCATCCATACAGCTTTCTGTATTCCTTTTGTTTTATCAACATGTATACCCGATTTTTGTTCATTTTCCTCGACATAGTGGTTCCCAGGTTAGAAATTGGAACTTCAGCAGTGGAGTTGTCAGGTTTTGGAGTTTTAAGTGTTGAGTGTCCATGTTTTATTAGAAGTGGGCTGACCATCAGGAATACCTGGTAACTCATTCCCGTTCTCATTACCAGCGTGTGATGGAATAATTTCACAGTCTTAGCCTTGCACCAAGCGATAAATAGCAATCATACTTGGTAGCTGGTATATAACAGGGTAGCTCTTTGTCTCTGAACTGTGCCCTTATCATGAAGGATTGTTCATTTTCCTGGAAGCAAGATTGTAACACTATTGGGAACGAGGAAAAAAAGTGTAACATAGTCTTTAGGCTAATCTTAAGAAGTGATGGACTACTGTTAAACTCAGGCTGATACAATAGTTCTGAAGCTGGACTTGAGCTGCTTTGAATCATCTCCTCTGTTGGGAAGGTAGGTGAGTTAGCTTGTCAGCTCTCAGTAGTCATACTGCTGGCGTTGGCTGTGACAAAAACAAAGCACATAGGTCTGGTATCCAGGCAGAAATGCCAGCCTTAAGTAAGCAGAACTCTTAACTCTTGACATTGTATCTGATGCTGTGAGTGGGGAGATGACGTTTTCACATGTGATACAAATTTGGAGAGCTACAATGACTGCAATATGGAGTTCAATATGCAATATGGAGCAATTCCTCCTTTGTCACAAATTTGTCTGCATGCCACTAGTCCAAAAATAGTCTGCCTTCTGTGGCAATCAATTTTGTAACAGTTCTATATGTGATGCTTAAACTTCTGCAGCCATAAACTTGCTATGTAATGAAATTCACATTTTTTTCTTTTTTTTCCTTTTCTTTATAAGCTGAACAACTGGGTGCGTTTGCTGCTGGTGTCAAGCAGATGTTAGAAGATGTACAAGAGCGTCTTGTCTATAGGACACACATCTACATTCAGACTGACATCATAGGCTACAAACCTGCTCCGGGGGATCTTGCATATCCTGACAAGTTGGAAATGATGGAGGTATACGATCAGCTTTTATTGTCCTTGATTTGGTTTTCCTTTTATATGCAGTGTATACATTTGTATGGTATGGGGATTGCAGATGGGATTTTCTCTTTTTTAGGTGTATTTAGTATTACTGGCACTATTGAAGAGGCACCTGCTGATTAAATTATGACCCTAAACTAGATGTCAGAAAGCACTTTATGTCACGCTCAATAAAACTGGTGATAGTTCTCACAGTTACCAGTTTTATCTAAACTTGTAAATTTTCCCTCATAACAGTAAATTTTTATTTACTTTCAAAACTAGTAGGTGTTACTCGGTGTTGTTCAGTTGAGCTGGAGTTGAAGAGAAGCTTTAGGCAAGCACAGTTAGCTCCAGGTTTGTTTTCAGAACTACTGGTCAACTAGTGTTTGGTATGAATGTGGGTATGCTGTGCACAGATGATATATGGGGTGACTTGGTTTTGCCTTGAGACAATTTAACATGCCATCAGTAGTTTCCTGTCACCTTTTTCAAGTTCTTACCAGTATTAGCCATTTTAGCAGTCGTTCCAATCCCTTCGACTCAATGTTCCTATTGAAAGGAATCAGACTAACTCTACTTAGTTTGAGAGGTCAATACTACATAGATGAAATATTGAAAATGAGAGTGCTCACAAGATTAATAAAGTGTCCAATGAAAGACTTTAAACTGTTTTTTTTTGGCTAGAGGAATGTGTATTTGATACGCAACTGGAAGGTAGCGTTACTTGGAAGGGATTAAGCGTGACAAAAATCGCCCAAAATAACTGTTGCTATTCATTTCATAATGAGGCTCCCTCGCTGTCAAAGGATGGAGCTGGCAAAGAATGATAATTCCAGCATGGATTGGCAAGATGCAGATTTCATTGGTCCATTCTGCTTTCCATTATCTACCAGCACAGCTGGTGGTCCTCAGAAAATCATAGGACTTAATTGCAGCTGATGAGTCAGTAGAGAAGCTGTTGTTTAACTTTGGAATCAGATCGTTACTTAGCTCTAAAGCTTCTGTGTTTTATGTATATGTATACATATAAGTGTGTATTTCTTTGGCTGGAAGACATTAACATTGTAGAACTCTACCTTACTGTGTTCAATTTTTGCCTCTAAACAGACAAACACAGTGAGAAACCTCCACACCATATGTAGCTAAATGGGATATTTAAATATGTAGCCCACCACACCATATGTAGCTAAATGGGATCCCTTCATTCAGGGTAGCAAGTGGTCAGAAGTTTTACCAGTATGACTGTTGGCAGTGCAATATTTTCACTAAATCTGAGTGAATATAACTCAATGAAAAAATGATTGTGATAATTTTCTGATGTTAGCTATACCTTCCTTTGGCTGGATTTCTGCGTTATTTGCTTACATAAAGCCTTATTTTCATAGAATCACGGAATGGTTTGGGTTGGAAGGGACCTTAAAGATCACCTAGTTGCAACCCCTGTGCCGTGGGCAGGGACACCTCCAGGTGTCCCCAAAAAAGCCCCATCCAGCCTGGCCTTGAACACCTCCAGGGATGGGGCATCCACAGCTTCTCTGGGCAGCCTGTGCGAATGCCTCACCGCCCTCTGAGTGAAGAATTTCTTCCTAACATCTAATCCAAATTTGCCCTTTTAGTTAAAAGCCATTCTCCCTTGCCCTATCCCTACACCCCCTGACAAAAAGTCCCTCCCCACCTTTCCTGCAAGCCCCCTTCAGGCACTCTAAAGCTGCTTGAAGTTCTCCCCAGAGCTTTTTTTTCTCCAGGCTGAACAACCCCAACTCTCTCAGCCAGTCTTTATAGGAGAGGTGCTCCAGCCCCTTGATCATCTTCATGGCCCTCCTCTGGACTTGCTGTAGTAGGTCCACCTCCTTCTTATATTGAGGGCCCCAGAGCTGAACGCAGCACTCCAGGTGGGGTCTCATGAGAGCAGAGCAGAGGGGGAGAATCACCTCCCTCACCCTGCTGGTCACACCATTTTTGGTGCAGCCCAGTATACAGGTGGCTTTCTGGGCTGCAAGCACACATTGACGGCTTGTGTCAAGTTCAACCAACACCTCCAGGTCCTTGTCAGGGCTGCTCTCAGTCCATTCTCCACCCAGACTGGACTTGTGCTTGGGATTGCTCCAGCCCAGATGCAGGACCTTGCACATTGGCCTCGTTGAATCTCATGGGGTTTGCAGAGGCCCAGGTCCCTCTGGCTGGCATCTCTTCCCTGCAGCATGTCAACCTCACCACTCAGTTTGGTGCCATCCGCAAATGTACTGAGCGTGCACTGGATCCCACTGTCCATGTCACCAACAAAGATGTTAAACAGCGCCAGTCCCAGTACTGGCCCCTGAGGAACACCACTCGTCACTGATCTCCACCTGGACATTGAGCCACTGACCACAACTCTTAGAGTGTGAGCATCCAGCCAAGTCCTTACCCACCGAGTGGTCCATCCATCAAATCCATGTCTCTCCAACTTGGAGACAAGGATATTGTGTGGGACAGTGTCAAGTGTCAAATGCTTTGCACAAATGCAGACAAATGATGTCAGTTGCTCTTCCCCTATCAACCAGTGCTTTTGCAATTTTCTAACGAGTCCTCTGGCCATTCATTAGTAAGAGAAAGGAGGTATGCTTTACAGCTCATTCTACAGAGGGCAGCATGCTGTTTTTCATTTGTCCTCCTAAGACTGTTTTTTACCTGGTTTGGGACTCATTTTGCTGTTTGATTGCTTTTAAACCTCAAAACCTTACTATTTAGAGACCTTCTGTCTGAGTAAATTAATTATTAAAATGTTAAAAGCATGGGGCAGAAGTATTTCTTGTGCTGTTCTGCTCAAATATTAATGAAGTCCTCTGCTCATTCTTGCTGCCTGTAGTTGCTGTGAAGCAGACCAAGTGGTGGGTGGGAAAAGGTTGAAGCGTGCAAGTGTTGAGTAATGTTAGCGGAAAGCTTTTTCTTGGACTCCTGCAGGGAGTAAACTAGGGAGCACTTCAGGACCATCTGCATGTAACATTCGTAGGAATAAAGCCGTCACAGAGATTATCTGTATGAAATCCAATTAAGTGTTGGGTTGGGTTCCCCTATTTTGAGCTTCTCTTTTTAGGTGTTGTGACTGGTTAATCTTTAGAGATCAGTAAAAACAGGCAAAGTGGAAAGAGCAGTGCTTTACAGAGATGAGTTCAGTGCTTGTGAATCTGAAGTTTGTACTCTAACATTTCATTTACTGTTTTGGAAACAGCTGTCTTTACTTCATTTTTATTTCTTTGAAATACTGGTGACAGTCAGTATAGCTGACTCCTTTTCCAATTTAGTACTCTTTGCTCTATCGTAATCAAAGCATAATACTGCTTAAATAATATATATATATATTATATCTATATATCTATGTATAACTTTTTGTGGTGTGTCTTCCTCTGCAGCAAATCGCCCAGAGCTTAAAAGATGAACAGAAGAAGCTGCCATCTGAAGCTTCATTTTCAGATGTCCGGCTAGAGGATCCCGAGTCCTGCAGTTTAGTGAAGTCTGGTATGAAATATATCTCACGTTGTCAAATGAACACGTAAAGCTCACAGAGAGTGAGCATTAACTTGAACCATCAGTGAGAAACTTGCATGTATCTTAAAGGGCTGTTTCCCTAAAGATTTTGAGGGGAGAGCTTTGCCTTGGAGTTCTTAACACTTTTTTTTGAAAGAAGAACAACTTATTCTTGTTCCTTCAGTGGCTGTGGTGTTTCCTTGTGCTCTCAACTCAACCCATTCTTTGAAGCAATTATTTTTGTAGTTGTGTATAATTATTGTTCTTTGGACAAAGTGGAGCTTCAGTGTTCTTTACTGCAAAGTAGCTCTGACGTCAAGATGGATGCTTAAAAGATGATGTTTCTCAGCTGTGCTAAGATAAAAAAGGTGGCCTTGGTGTCAGGCGTGTCTTTTAAATTAATGCTTTTAACATTTAGGAGTGTTTTTGTGTGTGCCTTTAACTGGGAAGGCTAGTTCTTTCTTTGAATGCTTTTCCACTTACTGAAATCAGTTAGTAGTTTTAGCTGTTACAATAATTCTTGGTGTAGTCCTTGACTTTTTAAACGTGAGCTGTGTGTCTGTAAATTACAGTGAACTGGAAGTGTATTCCATGAAACCCAGTTCTTTTAATACCAGCGATAAGTGTTACGACCCTTTAAATTTTTGCCGAAGGCCCATGAAGAATTTCTTCCTTTATTTTATCGCTGCTCAGGACGGTATAGTGTTATGTTTCCTGTAGTCCCATATGTTTTCCAGAAGATCTTTCTGGCTGTTTCTAGCTGGACTCCACAAATGCTATTAAGAGCAGAGCGAGTCCCTCTTGCCTCATGCCAAGCGTGCGGCATTAACAAGCCCTGTAAACCCCACCTGCGGTCAGGAGAAGGACGGAACCTATGTGGTGTAATTCATCCCATTACAAGATAAGTGCCTGAGATAACTGGGATTATTTGCCCTTTGGAGTGCCTTACTCCCACTTCAGTGCCTGCAGGAGTAGCTGAAGTGACTAAAAAGTAGCCTAGGATCCTCAGCCTGATAGCTAAGGTCTTACGGGCCTTCTAATTACTGTGACAATAAATATGTTGTTGCAAAAGGAAGAAAGATATTGCTGATTTAATTTAGACAATTCCCACACTGATCAAATAAGCACCACGCAAGTGCTTATTCCATCATTAGGTAAAACTTCAAAATTTTTTATTTTTTTGAATGGCTACTGATGGCAGTCTGAGTTACGATGCTATTGACTTAGCTGTTTCCCAAGATTTTGGGAGAAAACAAAAATAATGCAAGACTTCTGTCTGTCAGGTGTTGTGAGAATCCATCTTGAGCATCCAGAGGTATTACAGAGGTTACCCAGGAGGAGGGGCTTATTTTTACAATCCTACCCCTGCCCACCTCCCTGGAATGTTTTTGCCATTGTTTTTGAGGGTATTAACATAATGTTCAAACCCTACGCTTCCTACAGCTCTTTAATCCATGTAGGATCGTCCCCAGCAGAAAAGAAAGCATGAAGAAGTAAAATCTATGGAATGTGTTTTTTTCCTTTTTTTTTCTTTCTTTCTTTTTTTTTTTTTTTTCTGAGCATCTCTTGTGGTTTCATGATCACTAACTATTTGTATTTTCCTTCTACACCTCCAGTAATTGTTTGACCGTTGCAGCTGTTGAGTTAAGGAGGGGGAGCCGCTAGAGACCTGCCTGTAAAACTAATTCATTAAAAACGATTGAGCTGGGCCATTGCTGAAAGCAAAACTGGGTCTTTCACAGCTGTGTGCTCTGTACACATCAGTAAACTAGTTCAGAAAGAGAAAAGGTAGCCTGTTTGGGTGCAGTATGTCACGTTACCGTGGAGTCAGTATGAAGTGCAGTTGATATTGCAGATGAAAGGACAGATGGGTAAGTTTTTCATGTGTGCATTTGACTTTTAAATAGGTTCAGCGGAATCCCTTAATCCCAGGCACCAGTCCACGATTTCACCAGCAGATCTGCATGGAATGTGGTATCCCACCGTCAGAAGGACTCTCGTGTGTCTCTCCAAACTGTACAGATGTATAGATGTATGCAAAAATTTCTTTATCTAATGTTTTAAGGGAAGTTATGAAGTTTATAGTACCGGTTCTGAATATTTTTATATAAGAGGAATGGACAGTTACTGGCTCCTCTTATCTCTTATTAGGCTGTCTGGTGATATCTTTATGTAAAACATGAACTGACAAATTTTGGTCATTATTTCCAAGGCAATTTTGGAATTTTGTGGAATTAGAAAAAAAAAATGCTGTTTGTATGTCCATTCCTTTTGCTACTATGGAGATATTTTAGTATCGGATGCTTAAGTCATTTACCACACCAAAACTGAGGAGTGAACGAGACAGGAAAGAACAGAGAACTCAGGCTCAATTATACAGAATGATCTTATTGCTGAAATCACTGGGTGAACGTGGTTTTTGCTATAGGTACCTTTCAGCACGTCAGACTGGGTGATGTTTCTGGTCTTAAAAATGCTGGCTCTGCTGCTTCTACATTTTGAAAATGTTCCCAATTTTTTTGTGTCGCACATCTTTGAAAAAGTAGGAAACTGTCGTACCAAACAATGTTTAAATTATCCAGAGTTTATGACAGTAGGAATCCTCATGTCTGAGAGAAACAAATGTGTTATTTACTTCACAAGTATTTTGAGATTTGCACTTTAAAGTCTGACTTTCGTCTGTCACCTAACAGCTAGTAAGTCTTTGAGAAACGTAACGTGAGTGGTTTTGTTTCTCTGTATGTATTCTGTCTTACTTAATACATGCTTAATGCATTTCAACATATCTTTAAGTGCAACAGCTACCGAGATGCCATTTACTTAAAAAGAAACTGGAGAATATTAATACTTTTCTCTCGTAATATATTAATCTCATTAAACATAAATAAGTATGTGTCATTGTTTCTGGCTAGACCCTTGGAGAAGTCACTTTTGAATTGCTTGCATAGCTCACGAAGAGCTTGTTCTCACACTAGCAGAGTTGATAAGCCTTGCCAGCACCCTCTAAATAAAATAAGAAATAAATGAAGTGGTATTGGCAGCTCCCAGGGCAGTCAGGGCTGTCACATACTGCATGGGAGTGCTGAGAGAGGCTGGCTGTGTTCGTAGGGCTGGCTCAACCATGGGATCTCACTCCTGCAGCTTGAGTTCTTGTGTGTTACCTGGGCCATGGCAGCCGTCACATTTGCTTGCTGACCTGTCCCAAACACAAAGTAATTTGACTTTGCTTTGAAACACCTCACTCAGATTATCTCGTGTCTGTTGCGAGTTGAAGTTGCAGACACAGGCAGTTACCTTGACAGGCGGTGTCAGTGACCCAGGTACAAATCGAGAACTGGAGGGTGGTGGACATGGGCATACATTTACTGTAGACCTGTATCCAGTTTAAGTGCTGTAGCAAACTTTTGTGTATCGAGGCTTTATTCTATTGTATTGCATTTGTCAGTGTGTTTGTAACTAACTAATCAGGAGTTTTGTGTGCTGGTAAGCATAACCTTCACAAGCCACAAGTCTAAATTCTGCTTAAGCTTTGCTAACACTTTTTTTTCATCTGATTTCTTCTTCCCTGCAGAGGGCAGTGTTTCAGGGATTATCGCAAGAGGCCTTATCTGCCTGCATCCACTCACTGCTGGGAGCTGCTGATTCTATCAGCAAAAACAAGGTCAGAGTCTGTGCGTTTGGGATAGGGTGTTTTTTTTCTCCTTTTTTTCTTTTCCCCATGTATGTGTAAAGCCATGAAGTAGCTGTTCCAAATTCCATTGAAATCTTATTGAAATCATGTGGCTCTGACCCTAGAGACTTGATGGAATTGCTAGCTGATTAATGTATTCTAAAACATGCAAACCTATCTGAAAAGGTGAAATACAAATCACAGCAATCATGTTTACAGGCTGCTGTAACTCATGTGAATTCAGTCAAGTGATGCCTGAATAAAAATAATGCTGGAAGTCTATCCTGCTACCAATTTTCCTGTTACTCTTTTCTCTTTTTTTTCTGCTTCTTTTCTTGGAGTTTTCAAAGATCTTTCCAAGTATTAACTTCACTGGCAAATTTTGTTAAGTATTTTCTGCTCAGAACTATCTATTAATCAAAAGCTTTGATCTCGTGTGTGTTGTTCAGAATTTGATGCAGTTTTATCAAGTCATTTTTACCTTACATGCTCCTTTAATTGGAGTAAACCTGTGTGTTTTTTTTCTGTTGCAGTTCCTTTAATGCAAATACTGTAGTATTTACTAATTCCTTACAGCCAGAAAGCAAATTTATTAAAAACCAAAAAACAAAACTCTGATAGGATAAACCTGGTGGATTTCTGTAAGCAGTAAATACTTAGTAGTGAAAAAAAATAGTTGCTATTAGAAATGAAGAATTATTTTGAAGTATTTGAGTGTCTCATGAAAAATGAGTTTTACATGTAGCACCTGTAAAAAGAAATTCAAGCCACATTTTCCTTTTGCTTGAGCATGTAACTATTTCTTATGTAAATGACTCAGATTTATACAGATTAATTCCAGCATTGTGTATCAGGTCAGAGCATGAAACTGATCCCACAGTGAGCCCTGAACAGACTGGGCCGGGACTAGGATCTGTACCAGTTTGCTGTTGGTGCATGTTAATATAACATTATCTGACGAAATTCTGCATATAAGAAAAAAAAAGCCTTAAGAAACCACTGCACCATGTATTTTTAGTGAACACTTCCATTTGGTAAAACTGTAGATTTAAACCTATTTTCTTTACTCTTTCATTTAACATTATATCAAGGAAAGTTATTTTCCAGCTTGCAAAGGCAAATACAGCTTCTTGAATCCTCTTTCATTTACCTCAATGAGCCATGAACTTGAAAGATTAAAAACTGCTTGCAGTATAAAGCATGGCTAAAATAACAAGCAGTGCAAAACCGATCATCTTGGTGGTGTGAACTTGGCCTTGGTTTATTCTTTATATCCTTGCCATGCAGGATAGAAATTAACTAAGCTTTGTGTTTAATGATATGAGAAAAATGCCTCGTAAGACCTTTGCACGGTAGCAAAGTTAATGTTTCTGTAATAACCTTGATTATCTGTCTTTTTGGCTTTTTAAAATCATCTTAATGATGGAAAAAAAAAACACCTTACAATTTCATATTCTTCAACCTAAATCATATGAAATATATGACATAATTCCTGGCTTTTATGAAGAATAAGTTTGTGTCTTTCAAATAATGGATACCTGTACCTAATTTAGAAATTTAGAAATATAACAGAATATAATCCCGGTCTTCTAAGAAATAGGAGTAAAGTCAGCTTTTGTAGAGCAATGTATTCAGAGCAGTACAAAAGTGGGTCTTGATCCTAAAATGTAGTTAATGGCACTACAGACTAATACAAAAAGCTTGTTTGTAAAATTATCAGTATTAATTTCGTTGCAGAAAGGTAACTAAAAAAAAAATGAAGGTGTTGAAATTGTGCTGTTCATTTAATGGTTGCTTTTTACATGTAATATTTTTTTTTCCTTGTGCTGTAGACCCAGGTTGATGGACAGCTTTTCTTAATAAAACACCTTTTGATTCTTCGTGAACAAATTGCTCCTTTCCACACTGATTTCACCATTAAGGAAATTTCCCTGGACCTTAAGAAAACTAGAGGTACTAAACAGTTGCTGGCTACAGAACGGGATGACAGTGTCCTCCCTTCATGTGCTAGCAAAAGTTCTGGGTTTATTTTATGTTCACCTGCAATGACCTGTATGCTTGTTCTAATCTCTTGCTTTGTTCTTATCTTCTCTGAGAGAAAAAAACAAAAGTTCTTTTATTAAGGGCAATTCCAGATGTATCTGACAAGTTCTTTATTTTTGTTTGGAATGCATTTGACTGTCTTTTGCTGCTCACCTAACTTCTTTATCCATTCCTTTTTAAGAACAGCTAAATAATTCTGTTGCACAGAAATGTCTTTTCCCTCTTCTGATCTTTTAAATGAATATCTGTTGTCATTGCTGTTTAACAGGCTAATTTAAAAAATACCTAGTTGACTTGCCTGGAACAAATAAAGATTTCCTATAATTTTCTGTTTTATTTTGTTTAGGAAAGGATTTTTTTATATTGCAAGTCCAATAAGCAGTACTGTTGTATACTTTAACGTGGCAACTGTGCCTGTTTTTAGGAATAATAGAGACTACATGTTTTTTAAAATTGTGCCGTGGTTCCTTTGTAAAACACAGGAAAAAAAGCCCCATGAAAATAAAAGTGAACAGTCGTGGAATTCTCAGGTTTCTAAAGATAATGGGAAAAGTAATGGGAAGCATGTCAAGTTTCTCCTCTTCCATTCTGGAAGAGAAAGCTGAAGAAATAACTTTCCTGCCATCTAATACGCTGCTCTTCTAACTCTGAAGCACGCAATTCTCACACTAACCGTTTCACCTGTTGCATTTGAACATCAATGAAACCACGTACCTGTTGAGTAGTTTCTAGTTGACTGGAGGTTGAAGGGTAAATACGTCCTTTTGGTGTCCTGTCCTGGCTGACACACGAGTTTGTTCTCCATTTTTCATTAACTGAATAAATTTTTGTGCCAGCCAGGGCTTTGCACACGGTAGCGGTAAGTAATGGAAAATGCTTTCTTTATGTTGGGGGGATGGAGGCTGTTGAAAAAGTAGACTGAGCTTAATTCTTAATGTAGCGTGGCATAGGCCAGCAGGGCTGTTATATTTGGGATGAGTTGTAGTAGAAAGATAGCATGGCTAATAAGATTTTTATTGTCTTCTAGCCAGGCTTTCTGCACATAGATTTTACTTTGGGATTTATATCTGAAAGAAACACTGCTTAATGTAAAAGTCATGCTTCCACTTTTTTTTAAAGTAGTATAATACTAAGGTTATTGCAACTGGAAAACATAGCAGGGAAAGGTGGTTTTCACACCCACTGGCTTGTAGGCATCTAATGAAGAATTTAGGCTCTCTTTTTGGAATCGGAAGTAATTCAGAGAACAGAATGAATCTTTCTCTGCAGTCTCCTTTAACTGCATAGGAGTGCAGGTTCTTAGTTTGGCATCAAAGTGCCTGGCATTCCCTCTTTGTTTAATGCGCTTTGCCAGCACTTCTTTAACTCACACTTCTTCTTTCCCTCCCATTGTTTTATACAGCAACAGAGGCACAGAATTTTCTTTTGATACGAAAGAAAGCAGATGGAGGTGTAGGATGGTAAATAATGACACTGGGGTAACAAGTTATACAGAAACTGTATTGATGATTGATGATTTTCTTTTTCCCAATTTGATTAGATTTCATGTTGACAACATCCCCTTAATTCAATAGGAATAATTTCAGGATGATGTGTTAATTGCAGGCATTGTTGGTTTTCTTTCTTGGTACCATAATTATGAATGTATATCCATGTGTTGATGTTTTTGTTTAGTCTTAACTAAAAAATTAAGCACACAGGAAAAGAGTGCCAGTTCTGAGTCACTTTGTGCAACCAGTTTAACTGCCTAACTGTGTAGCTTACGTATAAGTCTTTCACTTGTAGATGCAGTTACAAAAGGAACAGAGCTCATGGAATTTGCATGCTGATAGCACTACAGTTGGTATCAGTCATTTTTTAGTTTGCTGTAATGTATTTTTCTGTTTGATCTGTGTAATTGTTAGATTCAGGTGTACTGTATGTGTTTCTGTGCGTATACATTTAGTGTGCATGTGCGTGCACACCCACTGGTAGTGGGATCTGTAGTGTTATGACAATGCTAATGAGGCTGGGGCATTTTAATGAGTAAATAGGTGAATAAAGCTTTGTGTTCCTGGAGCTGAATCCCATTTACTTACATTGTGAGTGATTTTCTGATTCACAGATGCGGCGTTTAAAATCCTGAATCCTAAAACAGTTTCAAGATTTTTTAGACTAAACAGCAACAATGCCTTGATACAGTTCTTGCTGGAGGTAATACGGAGTCTCGTTGCATTAAGAAAAAATTGGTCGTTAAGCGGGTGGTGATCTCTGGCAAATAAAAAGGAGGGATTTGTTGTCTTCTGTTCAAGGGTACTCCAGAAATCAGAGAACATTATATCGACTCTAAGAAAGATGTAGATCGTCATCTGAAATCAGCTTGTGAGCAGTTTATTCAGCAGCAAACCAAACAGTTTATAGAACAGCTGGAGGAGTTCATGACAAAGGTACAAGCATGTTGTATATTTGTTAACTCGACTGAAATACTGATAGGTCAATGGAATTAGTATTTGAATTGGTACAGGAGAAGCTGTTAGATCTCTCTGATTAGCTGAAGATGTTGGCATTTCCCATTTTAAGACTGTGATTCCTTTTAAGTTTCAACAAGGAACTGTCCAGGCATTTTCAAGATTAATAGATTAAAGGAACAAGGCATAATTTGTTTTTAAAATCAACTCTTACGCTCTTTTATTCAGAAGCTTTACCTGTTTCAATGATTTGAAATAGAGCTTTTCTGTTTGCAGGAAAAACACTCTCCAACCTTGACTGAATTTGTAACCCTTCAATAAAAATCTCAGGTTGTGCGTGTTCTTAAGAGAAATCTTAGAGTATGGCAGCCATACTCTAGTATACTCTTATCAGCCAGCTAAGTTTGCTGAAGGTTTTTATTTTCAGCATGTTTTAAAGCAGTGAAGTGCTTGCTGAGCAGGACTTTCCTTCCAAGTCTTGTTTTGTCAGGAATTTCTGTCACAAACTGAGACAGGAAGATCAGGCATCCTAGAGGACAGGAACAAAAGCTGTCTTGTTACAGTACCCTTTTTTATAGAACCTACCCTAGGGCACGGGAGTCAAGACATCTTGAGAAAAGCACGCAGCATGATCTATTATTTCTGGAAAATGAAGCATGATGCGGATCCATGTTGCACTAAGATGTGTTTTAATACCACAACAACTCAGAAACAGGGTCCTACAACATTGCGTGGACATCAGAAATATCCCCGCTGCTGGCTTTGACAATTTAGAAATTACAATGTTGAATTTACTGATGCCTGTGATAATGTGGCGAGGGGCCAGTAACATGCCTGAAGTACAGATGGTTAACTGAGGTTGCTAGATTGTTGAAGTTATTCCAGTTTGGGGAGTTTGACTAACTTGATGAAGTATAAATCCCCTTGAGGTTTCTTTGTGTCCTTAGGTGTCAAAGCATCTTCGTAAATTTAATCCCATTTTGATTTTTTTTTTTTCAAGAAGTGTTTATGATCATAATTTTGAACTGCATTTCTGTCAAGCTGCTTCCCCCGTGTATTGTTAAGTCAGTACATAGAAAAAAGAGAGTTCAGTATCTGAGAGATTTGTGCACTTGTTACTTGGTCAGTATGTAGTGACTTCAACTGAAGGAAACAAACATCATTTTGTTGATTGTAATTGTTCTAGGTGGCTGCTTTAAAAACAATGGCTACTCAAGGAGGTCCCAAATACAGCCTTTCACAGCAACCTTGGGCACAGCCAGGTATTTGCTTTGTTTTACTTTCATACTGCTTCAGAGATCCTCGTAGGCTGATAAAGCCGTGATCATTTACTTGTTTGAGCCTCCCACAGAAAACTCATCAAATGGAGAAAACGGGTCTTTCCATTCACCATTTTTGGCAGAGCAGCATAAGCTGCATTATATGGGGCTGGAGTGTTTCAGAGTGTCACTTGTCATATATGCATGACTTCTAAAATGTAACAATCTGAAAATTTGGGCAGATTAATTCGGTTTGTGACTGATTGGTAGAAATTCCAAATGCCTAAAAACTCAACCTTTCTCTTCAAAGTCCTGGCTTACGTTTTTACTTGCATGCCAGTTTAAGTGTCTTAAGATACTTCTAAATCAAAACCTGACAAACTTAAGAATATGCATTTAATTGGAACAATAGCTGAATGAATTGAGTGTTTCTCAAGCTGTGAGCGCTCTTGCATGAAAACAGCATTATCACAAACGGATGCAGAATGTGCCTACGAAATTACTTGACCACGTTGAGATGAAGCTTTGGCTTTTGTAGAAAAAAATCCGAGTCTGTATTGAAGCTTTTATTGTCTGTAGCTGTGGTAAGTACTTCCTTTTCAGAACTCAAATGCGAATGCTTCGTAGGAACATTTGGAATAGTTCAGATGTTCCTGGGTTGCTTTGCTGTTCGCATTGCCAAGTTGAGCTTCTCGATGACACTGAGAAATCTGTTTATCCCAATTCATACATTGAAACCTTCTGTTGCTGCATCGTGTTCTTAAAATGCAAAGCCAGCCATATTCATTCATAATTCAGTGCTGCTCCATGGTCAGACACTCTCAAGGGCTAACTTGAGCTTCTACTTAATATTTCCTGCTTCTTCAGGGGTACTTTTTATGTTTGTCTGGAGATAATTATGTGTGTAGAGGCAGATCTAAGCAGATCTTCTGTTGTTTCTTGGAGTCATTTGTGTGGGAAGCAGGAGTAAGTAGGAGAAAAATCACGTGCTGTAGAAAGAGAGGAAAAACAAACATAGTGTACTAACTTTGGGGATTGAAAGCTACAAAACGTGTGTTTCCCCTGCCCTTTAAGCAAAGATCTTGTAAAGCCATTGAAATAAAGAAAGAAGGTCTTGTCTGAGAGAGGATTCCTGTCTGGTTGATTCAAAATCCAGATGGCTGTGCAGCCTTTCTTCTTCCAGACACAGCATATGGACAGTAAGGAGAATTGGTGATATGTTGTTCTGTTTACTAGCAGTATTTATTCCTGGCAGTTCCTTTTCCAGGGCAGTTTTACGTGGGGGTATCCTGTGTAAAACTTTGTTACTTCTTCACTTGGAAGGCTGCAACTCCAGGAACCTGAGGGGTCTGTGCTAGCTGGCAGAAATGGGTTGGGTGCTTTTTCTGCAGGGTAAGAGAGGCTGATGTGTTGAGTAGGTCCTGAGAGATGAACCTTGTCTGACGTGTGGTTATTATGATGGAATGATGCTGTGCTGCCCAGTCTCCCCCGTTTCCCTTTCAGTCCACCCCATGGTTATGATCAGTCCCAGTAAAGTGGAGATGCTGTTCAGGAATGTAGATTTCCAATTGCAGAATGATGTTCGACTTCATTAAGTATGTTTGCTTTTATTTTCAGCGAAGATCAACGATATGGTCTCTTCCACTTACAAGACAATAAAAACAAAGCTGCCGTCAACGTTACGAAGCATGTCCTTATACTTGTCCAATAAAGATACGGAATTCATTTTGTTCAAGCCAGTTAGGGTGAGTACTGCTCTGTGTACATCAGCATGTTTTTCTGTAGGTGTAAAACCTATTGAAAAGGCCTGTGAAATCAAAATCTAATGGTATCTTCTAGCCTAAAAAAACCTGTCCTGTCTTCTCTTATATTCAGCCTGCAAAGTATACATTGCAGGGATGGAGGTGGGTGCTGGTACTTACTCTGGTCAATGTTTGAGGTTAGTTCTGTGTGTCTCTGTGTGTTTTTTTTTAATAATGACTTTTTTTTTTCTTTCTTCCCTTTAAAAGAATAACATTCAGCAAATGTTTCAGAAACTCCATGCTTTGTTAAAGGAAGAATTCAGTAATGAAGATCTCCAGATCATAGCATGTCCTTCAATGGAACAGGTATGTACTGAATATATTGAAGCTCCCTGTTCTGTCAGTTGCTCTTTCATGTGACTGTCTTTTTTTAGACATTAACTTTTCATTTTTACTACACTTTTAGTGTTCAGATTTTTTTATAATCCCCCTTAATCCTGGGTGATTAAACTCAGGACTTTCTCTGAATTTCGGGGTCTCAAAAAAAAGGTTTTGCTCGTTTGTTTTTTATGAATATCCAACATAGTTTTATTTTTTGTTTTTAAATTGAAAGTGATGACTGATGTTTTTGTGGATTGGTTTGTACATCATGGCAGAGTCTTGCCGTTTTGGGGCATTGTCTCTTTGAAGAGATACCAGAGCTAGTGAACAAGCTTAAAAAAAAATCTGTGCACATGAAGGTAGTCTTGCTCTTGACAAATACAAGAAGCAGCAACTTTTATGTTTGGGAAGTAGGGGAAGGAGTTACAAGGGTTCATTTGAAGTAAATTGTATTGGGAAAATGTGCATTTTTTTAATGGAAATGTAGCCCTACACAATAAGTTCTTTAGTCTCAGAGGTGATTGGGGCTGAAAATTCTCTCTATTAGGATGCTCTGACAAAAACAAGTAGGTTTTCAAAAATCTGTCTGACCTTAGGGGTCCAGGGAGTGTGGATAGAATCTTGATATTAGTATCACGGGCTGCCAGTGTTCAAACTGATAATCAAGCTTATGTGGTGGAGGAGTTTGCCTGCAGTGAACGTAACCACAGGGATGTGTGTTAACTATCCTGGAGCACAGAGCAGAAGTGATGCACTGGAAGGAGGTGGGATTATCCTAGAGGAGTTGGCTTCTTCTAATGCTGTTTATCTTTTGATCCTGGGGATCATTTATACAAACTGAAGTGTGTTGGAAACCATATTGTTATCTGTGGGAAACAAGGAATGTGAAGGATCCCAAACATATTTCAGATACCTAAGATGGATGTTGACATTTTTTCCAGTGCACAGATTTTTATGGAGTTCCTTGACAATGCCAGAAGTCATCCTAGAAATTCTAAAACAATAGGTTGTGACTGCTGAAAAGACATTTGCATTTTACAAAGCCTGTGAGTTGGGATTTGACTGGAAGTTTTGACCAGTTGCATCTCTGTTCTACTCCATATGTCTGTGTGCTTCCATGAATTGCTGTTTAGAGGTTAAAATACGATACATCAGATCCTGAACTTAGCTGTTCTGTCTAATGAAGGCTTTCGCTTTGTCTTCCAGGTGAACTTACTTTTGTCGATGTCCAAGTAGCCAGTGAGGCTGCTTAAAACAAACTTCAGCTGAATGTCAGACAGTGAAGGGGATGTGAAGACATTTGCTTGAAGTAAATGAAGGATCCCCCCGTGCAGTCCAGTCTGCATTAAAACCCTCCAGGCTGTTTAACTCTGTTTTAGGAAAAAGTTTTTTTAAAAAAATCAGTTTTATTGATTTGTTAAAGGTCTTCCTATTTGCTGGCTTGAGAAGGGGGGGGGAGAAAACAAAGAAACCTTTTGCTGATCACTCTTATGGAAGCTCAGTTACTGCCTTCTCCAGATATTCTTGAAGTCCTGTTTTTTTATGTAAAATCCTTTCATACTTTAGGCTGATGAATGGAGTGAAAAGAAGCACTTTCAAAACCACACTGGAAGTAAAGTGCAGGGAATAAAATGGGAGCAGTGGTAGGTATTGGCAAGGCTCGGAGATAAGCACGTTGATACGACCATTTGACTTAAGCAGGCATGCTCCAATGTTTAAACACCCCTGAGAATCCTGATAATTTACCAAGTGCGTGAACATAATTCAGAGGTTTTTGTCTGGGAAAACTTTATTTTCTACATCTGAAGCGTTTCTTGAAACACTGGATGTGCTGTTTTTTCTTGTACTCTTGTGATTAAGAGCTGCGAGGCCTGACATGAAGTTTTATGCTCTAGCCTTACTCCATGTAAAGAATCTCGGATTCTTGGGATTTGCAATGGAAAGCTGTGCAATATAATTTCTGTTGTTTCTGAGGGAACTACATGTTTTCAGATGCTTTACAGCAAAGCGTAGCATTGAGATTCTCAGGTACTTAGAGTTTTAGGTTAGAGGTGTTTTTTTTTTGTGTGTGTGTATTTTTTGCCATACCCAAGATCAATTGGTGGTGTTGCGTTAGTCAAAGAGGGTGCTGGGACCGGAACTTGTACAGCCCTTGTGTGCTGGAGCAAATGCTAGTGGGGGTGTGCCAGAAATGGATGTGTAAGCGCTGTCAAATCATCATCATTAGCAGGGGTTAAGTACTCAGTTACTGGTAAAGAGTGTGCTATGATTGGTAGGCATTAATTGATCCTTACTTCGGAAATGCTAACCGCTCTGTCATTAATGGAGTGAAACACTAAAAGCAGCTTTAGAGTATCTCGGTGTGCAAATCTTTATCGTGCAGCACTGCGAAAGGAAAACACGGTGAAGTACATGGCAGACTTTCAACTCACTCATAAAAACTTGTCTGCGTAATTAAATTTTCAGAAATTTCCATGCACGTCAGTGGTGTTTTGATTTAATATTTTTCCTGTTATGAATCATGTGGCTGGAGACTAAAACAGTAGGATTTAAAGCTACCATGAGAGGTGTTGCAGCAGTGGTGCTGAGGTACGTAAGTGGTACTCGTAGGACCTTACACGACTCCTTAAAATTAACTAAAGGAACTAACAAGGAAGAAAACCTGCCTTTTTTTTTTTTTTTTTTTTTACTTATGTAGAAACGCAGGCTGTAAAATAATGCCCAGTGCATTGTAATATATGTATATTTGTTTTTTTTTACAAAGTTTTACAGAAGGATTGCATGGTCACTGTACAAAGCTGTGACGGACTCAACACATTGTACAGAAGAGATGTGAAGGGTAAACCCTTGCAGTAGTCACTCTCGTGATTTGGGTCTTTTCTCTTCTAGAATACCTAGACAGCTCTAGGTCAGCTGGCTGGAAGATTAGCAGAGCAATCAGTTTATACAGCCTGTTTGCTAAATGACCATTTGTTTAAACATGTACAGTTTCAGATATTTACGTTTACAAATAGTGTAAATACTTTCAGAAGATTAATTTAAGATGCTTTATATTATCTGACTAGAAACTTGCCGTTTTTAATTTTTTAAAATAAAAATGTTGCCTCCTATTTTGGTCAAAGAGTAAAGCTTTATTCTGTATCCTGAGGCTTGTCTGTCAAGATAACTGTAATACAGAGACAATAAACACCCTGTAAGCACAGGCAGTGAGTGCATTGCTAAAAAGAAGTGTTCTTCTTTGGCACTAAGAGAAATGACTTTATTTGGCACAGATGTATACCTGAGTGCTGAGCGTACAGCTAATTGTTGAAATAATCCCTCTTTATGGTTATAATAAAGTAAATTTGTATTTTCTTTACTGACAAATTGGTATTTTCTTTACTGACAGGTGGTCTTGCGTGACTAAACGGTCTCTTTGCTTGCAGTTTTATGAGGGGGGAAGAAACCGTGACTGTAACAAGAACATATTTTATCTAGTTGGCCTTTACTAAGAGTAAACTTGGGAGGTGGTGGCAAAAAGCACAACGATTATTTTATTTGATCGCTGTTTTTGTTGCCTGTTGCTTGCAGGCTTATCTACCCATCATTTCTTACTACCACAACTGTTTTTCTGGCCCTTGGTGTAGTAGAAACACATCATTCAAAGGCTTGTGGTTTGTTCCCTGTAATGTCAACGTGAAGCATCCCTGTACTTCCTGGCTTTGACAGTGTCATCTGAATGAATTCATCTCAGGACAAATGCTGCTTTCTGGTGGAATTTCCCTGCTGTCTGACTGGTACAGGCAGCAGCGTGTGACCATTGCTGCCTGGATGCTTGGAGCCTCCTAAAAAGGTTTGGCCCTATGGATTGTCTATCTTGGGAAATGCACTGAATGCCAAGGCAGTTGGCCAGGGATTTACTCATTCTTTTTTCTCTTTGTACTACAATGACACCCGCAGCATAGCTTATACCGTGCTGGGTGTTCTCTAAGCAAAAAACAACCCTCCCTTCCTCAAACCGTGCCCGTTTGGTGTTGACAAGGTGATGTGGGTAGGAAAAGGAAGAAAGTTTTTACCACTAACAGACTTTGTGGTCATTGCAGCAAAATCCAGCCTTGTGTCTGCAAATACTGCTTTTTCTAGCCCTTACATATTTTTCAGTCTCACTGAACCCTAAAACCAAGCCAAGACCCTACAGCAAATCAGATTTTGGATATGAAGTCTGAGAATACAATAAAAGCTCCCCGATGCACCAAGTGGATTCAGGGCATACGGAGGTCCTTCAGACAATCTGATGGTAAGTCCATTGAAATGAGTCTTTCAGCACTGCCTGTAGAAAATTTACCCAATAAAATGACCTACTGAAGACAAAAGCATGGTCAAGAAATAAGAAACACGTGGGGAAACCTAGTATGTGGGAAAGAATCAGTCCCTTTCAGTTGTGAAACTAGTGGTGTGTGGCCATGCCAGGAAGCCACGCACCTACCACAAACTGGAGCTGCGTACCCAGAGGCTCCTTCTCATCTCTCCATCTTGGATTACCCCTGGTCATCCCTGCCCAGGCAGCGTGGCTGTCAGTGCGATGGGCTCCCCACGTCCAGCTCATCAGCTGAAGCCATCTCCTGCCTCAAAGATGGGTGTGGTAACATTGTGTAATCCCACTGATGGAGCTACAATCCATCAGGTGTTTTCAGCGGATGGGGACCTGGTCTTACAAGGTCTTGGTGGAAAGTAGGCATGGTGGGCGTGGAAAAAGCTTTATTTCCATTGCCAGCTGCCAGACTTATCACCTTGATGAAGGAAAAGTAGCTCTGCAGTGCTTATGTAACGATTTGCTGCGTGTCTTGAGGTCTTCGTTTCAGTATTTCATGCAGGTAGAAGATGATGAAACATGAGGAGTGATATCACTGAGGCGCTGGCAAAGCTATTGCAAAACTGCCTCTATTTTGGAGAGCAGGCTCCTGAGCTGAATCTTTTTGGACTGCAGGAAGAGCTCCTCTTCGCTTTCTAACCCTTTTAGCAGGTGATTTGTCTTGGGGTCTTTCAACTGCAAAGAGAGCCCGAGCAAAACGAAGAGTGTTAATGCTGAAACCCCTGAAGGGAGGCTGTGTAGAAGAGCATTGCTTCTGACCCAACCTTTCATGCTTGCCCTCATCCCAGAGGGTCAGAGGTGGGAAACCCAAGTGGCAACAAATACCAAAGGATTTTTGGTTGTTCGTGTCCCCAGATGCTTGTTTCACGTTAAGTGAAATGCCGTTTAGATAAGATCAGGAGCATTGTGTTTGTATTGACATTTATATTAAATGTTTTGAGAAGGAATAGTGTTTCAAAATGAATTTGTGAGACGCGCTGTCCTCACCCGTCAGCGGCAGTGTTTCAATCTCGGCTAAATGTTTTCCTGAAGGGGAATTTCATTAAGATTCACACGGGCAGGAAATTTGCTTTTTCACCTGAAAATCTGTGACCAGGCCTGTGCAGCAGCCCCAGGGAAACTCGGCTTACCTCAGGTGGGCTGCTCCCGGCACAGAAAGTGCTCACCTTGAGCCGGGTCCCCACGTTGAAGTGGATGCAGTTGCTGTGGCTCGTGAACCACAGGTGAATCTGATCCTGGGACACAATCTTAAGGGTGAGGTGGCCGTTCAGTTTCGCGGTGATGGGCTGGAAAGGAGGGCTGTGGACGTGGCGGCTGAGGTCGTGCCAGTTCCAGCGCTTCTGGCTCGCCCCTGCCTGGTCAAAGCTGGTTCCAGCGCAAGGGCTCAGGATGGTCCTGGGGACAAAGATGGGGAGAATCCAGAGCAAACAGCTTCCCCGTCCTAAATCCACCTCTTACCTGCACTGTGACAAAAGTAATTATTATTGCCTTCCTTGAGTCAGTGCCTCGAGCTGATCCACGAGATAGGGGATGATGTTTTAGAGTTATCCTACAAAAGCTTCCTACCCCCAGAGAGCAATGAGCCCCCAGAGGGCAAGGAAGATACTTGGGTGAACCGTGGGCTGCCCCTCTTGACACTGCTCTTCTACCTCTTCTGATAGTTCCTGGCCATGGTCTTTTCTTTTTATAAGCAGTTATACTAAGAGTAGGAGTCCCACACGTGGTCATGGCTGAGGGGGATGGCCTCCATGAAGAACAAAGAGGAGGGAAACACTGTATGGGGAAACATCCCTCATTTACAGCACGCAAATACAAACCAATACTCCCCATCTCGTGGCTCCCGGAGCTGGAGCATCCCCCTAGACGTGGCACACAGGGCCATTTTATCATCCACGTTGCATTTTTCCTGCTGGCGTGTTAGAGAAGTTGATTCTCACCGCCACAGCAAAAAGCCCAGCATTAACTTGTGCTGCAGCTTGGAGGAAACAGCAGGAATAAAAAAGAAAAAGCTTTTTATACATGTATCAGTGGTCACTAACTCGATGTCAGGAGCACCCTGGGGTGGAGGACAGGGCTAGGCTGAGGGGTGGGTGATGCTTCAGTGCTGCTGGGGATCACGGCGGTGCCGAGCCGTGAAAGCCTGGCTGCTGTGTGATGGATGAGAGACCAACGTGGCTGCAGGCAGGCGGTGGGACCTGCAGTAGTCTAACGGTAGTTATTACAACAGCTATTCAAAACGATTTGTAATAGCCGGTTAGACATTTAATGCGTCCATTCATTAGTCTCGACACGGGGGGGACTTGTAAAATTGAGATGGGACTTGACGATTTCACCCAGCTCCTGGCTTTCAAGGGGGAAACTTTGGAGACTTGGGGAGGGGAGGCAAAAATTAGACTTTGAAGGCTCAAACAGCAGCAGCTTTTACAGAAAGCTGTCAGTCACCTCACGTTACCACTCAGACTGCATGAAGTCAGCCACCTAAGTCGTTCTTTACAGCGAGGAGCACTAACTGGATATGAGAAGCAAACTAAAGGCAATGTTGACGTCAAGCTCAATGACCTCAGGTGTTGCGGTGTCCCCTTGGATGCAAGTAATAAGCCCATGCTTTTCTGGTGCGGTGACCTGGGACTCCACAAGAAGCCAGGAGAGAAGACACATTCTTATATATCCCTGTGCTGTAATGGGACCGAGACACCTCCAAGGGCGTGTGGCCCACTGGGCCTGCACCTACCAGATTTGTCCATCAGGGTGGAAGCAGACCCCGTGGCCGTGGCTCCCGAAGGCAGCCCTAATGCCCAGGTACCTGCTGTCCTCCAGGATGACGTAGGTGAACCGGGCTTCCTCGGTGAACGTGATCAGAACGGCCACGTTGCCCGACGGGTAGCTGGGAAGCGGTTAAGGAAAGACAAGCCCAGTGAAAGCCCACAGAAAGCACACGTTGCAAGAAACACACTGTGGGATGCTGTCTGGGGGAAATAACCCATGCCTCCACCGCCCTTTGAGCTGTCAACCCAAAGGCTATCAGCTCTGTAGGCTGTATTTATTAGAAGAGCAGTGCTGACCCACAAAAATAGTGCAGCCAGCCCAAAATGCAGAGGCAGATTACCTACCTCTAGGGAGGAGGAGAGCCACGGTGGTCCACCCCGAGGTAGGACTTTCCCATGATTGCCCACCCCCTGCATGAACTACGTTGGTGCTGGATGCTAAACCTGACCGCTTCCATCTGGGAAGAGGAGAAAAAACGTCTGTCCATCGGAATAGCATCTTCTCACGGGGCCGGGAGAATGGCAGAGCTGCTGGAGGAAAACCACGGTGGTGAGAGGCAGGTGGGGGTGCAGGGGAGCGTCGTGGGGACACCCGCCTGGATGCATGGGGTGCGGGTGCCCGACACCATGCCTTTCCCTCTCCATGCCTGTACCAACCCCAAAATATCGTGCCCTGCGCTCTCCACCTGGCCTTGATATTTCCACTTGCTTCCTTTTTAATTAAAGCCTTTTAAATAACCGAGGGAAGCTCATCCTTCAGTCCTCTGTTTTCACGTTTCATGTAAAAAGCTCAGCTCCTTTTATTTTATGTTATTAGCTGCTCTCCGATGATACAATTTGCCAGGAGCCCTCCTTCCATCAGACACATGAGTAATTTATCCAGCAATGTCCTGACAAGTGAAATAGAAACATTTCTTTGCTGAGGGCTTAGCTCCAAGCACTGCAAAGGAGCTTTGGTGCTTTTTAATAGGAATAAGAAGCATTACTGCTCGCTTCTCCTGGAAAAACGGAGAGCAGCTTGTTTTGCTCGAGCAGGGGGAAGCGCAGCGAGTTTGCTTCTCCCCTTTAACATCATCATTAAGAGCAGCAGATGATTATCGGGTGCAGAAAGGGGCCTTGCTCAGGTTTTGCCTCTCACGGGGATTTGAGGGATGCATCCATGGCAGCTCCCGGGTACCCGAGCAGTGACTGATTTCAGCCCGAGCTGCGGCACTTCTTAATAACCCAACGTGCACATTTTGGCTCTGCAAACTAGCTAAAGATTACTCCTTGGTTGTAAGGGATGGAGGGGAACAGAGAAGCTACAAACTGACAAGCTTGTGCCTGCTTTCATTTTTCAGTCTTTTTATGAGGCTAAAAAAGACAGGCAGTCCCAGGCAGGAGGATTTGCTGCCCCTGTATTTCAGGAGGGGAGAGCAGTATAATGCACTTCTATGTTGAAAATAAAAAAGCCAACAGCATCACTGATTGTGTGATAAATCACGGATGGTTTTCTTGTATGCCTGCGGAAACTGCAGAAATGTTTTCTGGTTCGGGGAGGCAGAGGAGGGGCAGGGGAAGGGGGAGAAGAGAAGGGCCATTTTGGGGGGGGCTGAGGTGGTGGTGGTGGTGGTGGGGGGCAGCCACCCTCTGGCTGTCAAGTTGTTCGACTTGGCCTGGGACTAGCAGCTTTCCAAGGGGTTCCTAGCTCAGGAGCCCACATCCATCCCCGCCAGGAGGTTTGGATAGGGCAGCCTGGCTCGGAGAGTGAGAAGGGTGAATGGTATGGAAGAGAGTAGAGCAGGGCTGAGGTTTCACTTGGGGTGGAGATGGCTGACTGGTGGCATTCAGCCTTCAAGCTGCACAGGATGGTCCCTAAGTAAAACACTTACACATGGATATCATCTTTGTAAACCTCCAGGGATGCCAGGCTCAACTTTCCTCCCCATCCACCATCACCTGGCTAAGTTCATCTTTCGACAGCAGGTATGTCCCACCAACGTGGTGCACTCACTGACAAACATTTCATCATTTTGCTGAACCAGCATCTCTCCTCCATATCTCATAAGTGGTATCTAAATGTGCTATAAGTGGTGTCTAAATGTGCTTTACTGGAAAAACCTGACTCTTATGGGGTATGAGCACACTCAATGCCATACAGCTCTCTGTGATCCCTGCCTGAAAAGCAACAAGAAGAGCTCCAGCAGGCTATGCCCACCTTCAGGTGCTCTGCGACACAATCACTGTCCATCTCAAACAGGTCTTCTGGAGGTGCTGATGTTGGGCGGTGCTTTTTGGAAGGGACAGTCTTTGGTCTGACAGTGTATTCATTTGGTTTTGAGAGTCTGAAAGAGATCCTGGTCCCTGAATAAAAAATAATTGGAAGGTTGGTGTGGAGGGAAACGTGATGTAGGTCTGTTTCTCCAAACTTTGTGTATTGGATTATTTGGAAGGGAGAGGGAATTGAGGGAGGGATTGGGGAGTTTTTGGATTGTTTGCTTTGTTTGAGAAGAAATAAGTGGGAAGGGAATATCTAGCCTAAATAGTGTGGGGTAGGGGCTGTGACACTGTAGGATGGTTTTCCTAAGAGATATAAGAGATCTCCTTGCTAGAAACAATGAAAAATCTAGCTGAGAATTGCTTATAGTGAAGGCTGGACTAGACATGAGCTGACAAGTTTCTTCTGTACCCTCCCCTGCTCCTCTCATACATACAACATGTAGCTGACAGGCCTCACAGGCAGGGAATTACGTAGACCTGTGCTTTGAGTAACCACAAAGGTCCTTGATGACTCCTCGTTAGGATCACGGCACCTCTTACTACGTGAAGGACTGCAATCCCTGCTTCTTCTCTGGGTGCCCTGAAGCTGCTGTGTGCTTCTGGCTCCAAATCAAGCCCAGCGATCAAAGCAGCTCGCCAGCAAAGGTACTTACAGGCAACAAATCTCAGGTACTGCTGAAGTAGTTCCCTGTAGCTCTCAAAGCCTCCCTCATCCAACCTAGGATTAAAAGCAAGCAAACAAACAAACATAGCAATGAGGGTTGAAAATAAGATCAAATTGTTGGCTGATGACACAAAATCTAACGGGAAAAAAGTATCTTGTGATGTCATTTCAGGAGGATTCACCTGAAGCAATGAGGATGGCTGCATGTGAGATTGTCACCACAGATGGCTTTTGTAGACGAAGAAGAGAGACTTCACCAACGTGTCCTGCCCCTGACTGCTACTCTTGTAATTTGGGGGGAAATTTGGCTGGCAGGACCACGTGCCGCATGCCACATACACTGCTGAACACTACAGACCCCACAGAGAGTCCAAAAGGTTCAAATCACATCCCACCCAGAGATGCCCTGTGCGGCATTCACTTGTATTGTCCTTCTGCAGCTGAGGGGAATTTCAGCATGGAGATCTGCTGACACTTACATGTCAGACCCCGGAGGACCAAAACAGTGGGAGAAAAGGGAGAACAGAATGAAGGACAGATAACTCAAGTGCTGTGGCCTGGTCCATGCCCTCCGTGGTGAGGTGAGTGTGCCCCAGCCAGTCTGCAGCCGGTCTCTCTGATTTCCTTACTGTTGCAGCAGCTTCTCCTTGATGCTACTCCGCAGCTCAGCCTGCCAAGGGTTGGCGTGGGGAGCAGCATCCATCTCTGCCTCTGCTTCATCTTCACTCATCAGGTCTTGGATGACATTGTCAAATACCTTCCTGTAGCTCTGGCAGCAGAAGAGCTGTGGGGTGCAGCACCCGTCAGGAGCTGTGGGGCTGGGAACAGGCTCCTGGGAGGACCAGGAACCTCCTCACCCTTCAGCTCCCTCCACCCATCAGCTTCATCCCTTCCTCTCTGCCTCTGCCAGGAGGTGTTTGCTCTCCCTTTTGCCATGAAAAAACCTGCTGATATGGCAGGCATCCTCACACCGTAGTGGTAGACTCACTTTTTCCTGAGGTTGTTCCTTCAGGTCAGCCACTGTTGGGACTGGCTTCTCAGGAGTGCTGCAGAAGGTGCACCTTGCAGGAGGCTCTTCAGTTACAGTAGTTTCCTCAGAGGACAAAGGAAATTCAGCATCAGGGTCAATTTTTATTTTTCTTTTTAAAATGAATTGGGATTGAATCTAGACTGCTCCCATAAAAGCAACCAAACCCACTGCATTCGGTGTAACACCAAGCCTCTTATTTTTTGTGCACATATATATATATATATATATATATATAGTCAGGAAACTCAGGCTATATTTATGTATGCTCCCAAAAAAGTACAGTTGTTATGTGCACTCTTCCCTTCCTGAGAGCTCAATGGAGAGTATTAATTGATTTTCATGTGAAAATGGGAACAACTTAATTTGTCTTTCTTTTAAGATCCTGTGAAGCACTGAGATTTTTTTTTTTTTTTTAAAAAAGAGCAAAATAAAACTCAAATGAGTATCAAAAAGCAACTCCTGTTTCTTCTTTAAAAACAAAACCCGGAGAGAATATGCAAGACGTGCTCAGTTTTTTAGGCAAACTTCAAGGGAAATGAGGATGTTTTGTTCCCCAGCCACTGCTGCTTGTTCTTTTCTTGCTTTATCAATCTTTAGGATGGTCGAGCCTAAGTCTCTTAAAGGGGGGAGCTGCCGCCCTTTTGGGCAATTTTTATTCTCAGAGAAGTTATCAGAGAAGAAACATCTTTCCTTCACCCTTGAAAACCCCTCTCAGCTTAAGGAGTGTCTGATAACCTTTCTGAAAGGCATCTCACCAGAGTGGGCCAATCCTGCACCTCTTGGCTCTAGATACAGCCACGAGAAATCACCAGGGTTGGCAGGAGAGGGAAACAAGCCCATCTGAAAGTCTCTGATGGCCAGATGGAGGCACACTCCATGTGACCCTGTGTCTCAGATGTGCACTGCCAGACAACAACAACAAGAAAAACCCAAACAAGCCACACCAAAAAAAGGTGCTTGTCACAGTAATTCCTGGTCCTCATGCTAACCTCACCTCATCTGTATAGAGGACAGCTGCCGTCTCGTCATCCTCGTGCTCTTCTCCACTGAACAGTGGTTCCTCCTCTGACTCTGTCCTTGGACTTCCCTGGGCAAGCTCGACAGGCTCACACACAGCTTTTTGCAGGGAAGAGCTGCTGGTTAGCTGTTATTCATCAGCAGCCACAGCTCACAGATTAGTGTGCTGCACTTTTCTCAGATAAAGACTTTGCCATCCATTGCTTCCCTTCTGCCTCTTCTCCCTGGGCCCTAGGACATGTGTATGCCTATTTGTGCCAGGGCCCAGCTTCAGCAGAAAAAAGGGCCACCACTGGGTCTCCTGTTGGTCCCGTACAGTTTGGAGGAGGGGGCAGATGCATATTTCAGCAAGTAACATCACCCCCCAATCTCTGTGTGCAGCGGGGAGTGGATGACGTGCTAGTTAGGCACATTGCCATCGATTCCCAGCACCAACTAACCTCCAGTGGCATCCAAAAAGTTTGGGAGGCTGCATTTCTACCCTTTTCTTGGGGCCTGGCACTTCAGATTTTCAGCGAGGAAGCTGCTCTCTTAGCCTAAACACTGTCCGCTGTGTTTTCAAAGTGTTCAAAAGCAATCTCAAAATAGAGGTGAGCAGAGAGAGGAGAATTCTGCTGATGATATTCAGGGTGGCTGAGGCAACGAGCTGACTGTGAAGAGTCACAGAAAGACCCCCCTGGCACTGAACAGGAGGATAATAAAATCACAGGTAAAATCTGATGTAGATAAATGTAAAGTGATGCGCATGGGAAAAGACAATCCTAGCTTTACATACAAAATAATGGGCTCTGAGGTGGCTATTTCCACCTGGGAATGGAATTTTCGGGTTATAATAGATAGCTCTATGCAAATGTCAGCTCAATGCTCAGCAGCAATCAAAAAAAGCAAACAGAAAGCTAGGAATTATTAGGGGTAGAGAGCAAAACAGAGGAAATCATTATGCTGCCATATAAATCCACGGGCTCCCATCTCTTGAATGCTATTGTGCAGTCCTGATTCACCAATCTCAAATATGATACAGAAGAAATAGAAAAGCAAGCTACAGAGAAAGGCAATTGAGGATGATCAAAGGCATAAAAGGGCCTCCATTCAGGGAATGACTGAATAGATTAAGACTTTTTTATCTTGGAAGAAAAATGACTGAAGAAGAAATATGACCGAGTTTTGTGATGGGAAGAGTGGCGTGACTGGGGAACAGCTGTTCACATCATTCAGTGCTCTTCAAAAGAAAAGGATGATCACCAGAGAAAACCATCAAGTGGCAAGCTCAAAATAAACAGAAGAGATTCTTTTTAGCTGCCATCCTCCTTGCCACGGGGTACGGTGGCTATTTAAAGTCCGCATTAGTTCAATAGGGTGTTAGCTAATCGATGGGAGAAGGATCCATCAAGGGCTATTAAACACAGAGATGGTGTCTACAGCACAAGAAGCTCCTGAGTCACAGATCACCAGGGGATGAGAGGGTATTCTGGGAAGCGTACAAACAAATGTTGGCTCTATTTTTGTATTTCTTCCTGAGCATCTGCTGGCTCCTGTCCAGGGCAGGATGCTGGGCCAGGCGCACTTCTGGGCTCTTTGCAGTCATTATGTTCATGTTGGGCCACTAAGGCAAAGCAGCTTACATATAGCCCGAGGTGTCTCTGCTGCCCGACGTAGCTTCTGACACAGCCCCCTGCATCACAGATGCCAACTCGCTGGCTTTCCAGGCTGAATACACCAGGCATGATTTTCAGCCTAAAAACACTACCACCAAGACCCAAGGGCAGCTGCATCCCCTCTTCCTTTAGCTCCAAAAGAAAAAGCCCCTGTAGGCCAACCACTTTAGAGCACGGACCTCTTTTGGGGAGATACCTCCACTGTGGAAGAGGAAGCAGTGACCTCTGTGACCATCGGTGGGAGCCCTGAAGCAGGCTGTAGTGACTGAGGACCAACACCACCCCACCCAAGTGCTGGCTGTCCTCTACGGGTCTGTGTGTCCCATAGCAAAAGGGACCCTTGCAGACACCAGACTTGCACCATCTCCTCCCATGGTCGACTCTGGGACCTGGGGAAGCCTGTCCAGTCCTCCCGGCCTGCAGGGACATCAGGCGGCTGTGTCTCAGAACAAGGGTATCTGGTGGCACTCAGCTCACCTTCCTCTGGCCTGGCCTGGGTCATCTTGTTTTTTCTACTGTTCCAGGACAGCACCCAAAGAAAACATCTCCTCTTCTGCTTATTATGCATGGTTACAAAAGATGGGAGAGCAACAAAATGCAGATACACATTGGTTTGAATGTCCAGATTTGATTCACTCAGGATTTCCCCTAGTAAATTACAAAAAAATAAAAACATTGGGAGACTTCAGTTGCACAACATATAAGAGCTTCTTCTGGCCGAAAACTCAGGCTGTTTATGACAGAACCTCATATACATTTCCATCCCTGTGCACCTTTCCAAGGTTGCCTTAAAGCTCCTGCCTTGGCTCTTTACCAGCTGATGGATACGAGCCAGGAGCCTAACTTTGCACCTCATCTCCAGCGAGAAATGAGAATGAGGGATAGTGGCTATTACAAGGTAATCACGCCCCGGGGGAAATTACTGAGCTCAAGTATCTCTGCTCCCCAGACCATGGTAATCTCCTCGCACTCAGCTAGCCCTTGGCAAAGCTTGTCAGGGCAGGCTGGCTTGTCACTCCCAGCATTTACCGGCCTGCCCTATTTCTGGAGGTGGCCACATCTCCCGAGCAGCCTCGTGTTGACATTGTGTGCTCCGTAATGTGGAGGTGAGGCTTATTTTCCGAAAACCTACCATTTTTACCTATAAAGCCTTATCTAAAGCAAATGTAAGGCTGAATTCTGTTTGTATTGACACCTGTGCTATTTTGCAGCAGCTCCGAAGGAGTAATGATGATATACATTGAAACAGGAGGGCAATCAGACACCTGTCTGTTCGATTGATCTGCAGGAGAGGGAGTACAAAAAGCTCTATTACACATACCGAAGAAAATAATCTGATAGTGATTGTTATGGGGAAAAAAAATTCTTGCCCCTAGATTTCCATTAGGAAGGAGTTCCTGCTGTGTTTGGCTCTGTATGGAGATGGAGGAAAGCTGAGTCCTGAAAGAGTGCAAACTGCAAGTGAGCAAGAGCAGAAAACCTTCTTCCTTCTCCTCCTTCTCCTCCTCCTCCTCTTCCTCATCTTCTTCCTCCTCCTCTTCTTCCTTCTCCTCTTCTTCCTCCTCCTCTTCTTCCTCCTCCTCCTCCTCTTCCTCTTCCCCTTCCCCTTCCCCTTTCCCCTTCCCCTTTCCCCTTTCTCCTCCTCTTCCTCTCCCTTCCCTGTTCTGAATACCCACTGGTGCTAGAGAGATTGTTTAGCCATGGAAAGGCTAAAACATCAATAATATTTGACTATTTATTTATTTATGTGCATTATGTATTATACGATATATTTTCAAATTGAAAATATTTTTTATTTATATATCATTATAAAAATATAATGAATAAATAAAAGCTGGGCACCCCACAGCCATACACCTTTTGCCTAGGCTGCCCGTGCTGGCTCAGGTTCCTAACTCCCTTGATTGCCTTATTTTAATGTGGTTGTGCTGAATAATACATATTTCTCGTGAAGAAAAAACAAGCATTTCTGTGCAGGGAGAACTTGGCAGCTCTGAATACTGAGCAGCAGTTTCCTCAAAGCAGTAGGATTCAACCTGGTAATCAACACTATTAGCATTAAAAGGAACTGTCTAAATGTCAAGCCCGTTCAATAAATAAGAGCTAGCACACTTAGAAATAGCTTAGAATGGGGAATTAAAAGTTTTGCTGCTAATTATGTTTCTTATTTTGGATTTTCTGTCAATTCTAGCTCTTCCATTCAAATGAGACAATCATTTGCTGCCAAGATGAAGGAAATGAGATGGTCTGAAAGTGGAGCGTGGGCAAAGCTGTTCATCCATAGCAGAGTTAAGAGGGAACGCAGTCCCTCTCACAAGCCCCTGGAAGCACCATAAGGGTAGGGTCTGCAGACACTTCAGTGACGAGTATCCCCATCCTAGGGCACTGATCATCAGAAACACTCCTGAGGAGAACATCCCCCATGGCCAACCTCATTGCTCTTTGCCCATAGCAGCTTCTGACCCAGTGTCATCTCAGCTGGGGAGAACCAGCTGGAGCCAGCCTGGATGGTCTTATCTTCCATGCCCAGGTGTAGCACAAGCAGTCAGATGCCCCAACACCTCAATACCATCCAGCCCACCAGTTGCAGCAGCTCCTCCAGTACCTCTCGTTCCCACCAGAGCTGGGAGATGCCAAGAGATGTTTTGCAGGAAATGATCTTTTCTGTGACTGCAAAGCCACAGATCCATGAGCCCCAGGAACCCACGTGTGATTTGGACTTGTAAAAAAAGAAGGTCTCAGATGATGTTTTACAGCCACGGCCTCCATGTTGTCCTGCAGGATTCAGCCCTTGGCTCCGAGCCACAGAGACCAGTGCCAGAGGAATATCATTTGGGTTAGGGGAAAAAAAAGGGTGATGGGCTGGGGATAGCTGGATCCTGCAGGGCTGAATCTGGCCATAAGACAGCAAGGGAAGGAGGGCGAACTCCTCTAGCGAGCCAAAAGCATGTGGCGTGCTGCCCGGGAGGCAAGCAGCAGAAGCAGGGGGTGCAGCTTGCTGGAGGCAGGTTTTATAGCAGGCTTAGAAACCAGCAGTGGCTTTAGCAATTGACCCTGCTCCTCCAGACCCAGCCACCTGCAGCGCTGCCCGGGTGGAAGCAGCTCGCCTACGTCTGGTGCTTTGATGCAGTAATGACACGTAACTGATACTGATGGCAGAGGCTAATCCGCTCTGCCCTGTAATGTCCCCAGTCAATCATGCAATATTCTGTTATTGGAAAAACTCATTTTTGCCCCTCCGATGGTAATCAGCGTATGCCCCGAAGCACGAGGCTTGATAGCCCGCGTAATTTGCAACCTAGCTCAGTGTAACTGCGGATGTTAATCCTATTTATATGAACGGCTGACAAGCCACGTAGGGATGGGGGGATGAGCTGCGGGGTGGGGGAAATCTTCCAGGCATCCTCCTGCAGATTTCAAGCTGCTGCACCCCACTGATAGGAGATGGAGAGGCTTGGGGTGGGCAAAGGGAGGGAGCCCAGGCAGCAGCTCTGCTGTGGCGCCCCGTGGTTTGCTTGGCACCCAGTGCTGGAGCAGACCTCACGCCGAGTGCAGAAACGTGTGCCAAAGCCAGTGGGACTGTTGTGAAAGTGAAAACATCCAAATAAATATACATATATATATATTTTAAAAAAGGAAAACAGACAAGATTCTCCTCTTTCTGCCCTTTCCCCCTTTTTCCCCTGTGCAAGTGCTTTTTATCCAGAACAGAAAGGAAGTGCTTTGCTGTCCCAGCTCTTTCTTTCACAGCCTCTGAGGACTGCAGATACCCAGACAGAAGAAGAAAAGAGGAGTTATGTTTTCTGCTACATTTTGCCACTGAACTTTCAATGAACAACAAGCAGAATCATCTTGCTGAGCCTATTTCCCCCCTCCCTCCCCCCCCGGCTCTCTGGCATCAGTCTCTCTGCTTTTCAGTTTCCACTTGGCTTTCCAGATAAATTTCTTCTCTCCCTGGTTTTGCTTCTTTAGTTTATATCCACCTCCTCCTTCAATGTCTCTCCTTCTGCTTTTCCACCTTCCTTCCCCACTTCTCTCCTAACCCCTATTCTTGTTTTCCTCTGCTCCCGGGGTCTTTCCTCCTGAGTTTTCCATTCATTCCTCCACAGCTATTGATATTGTTTTACTTCTCTGATCCCATATTTCTTGTTCTCTTTCTCAGATTCCCATTTTTCCTTATTTTTCATCTGATTTCCCAAATGTTTTCTTCCTTGAAAACATATGTTTTTCTTGCCCCTTGTGGTCTCTGACAACCCTTGCCCCACTCATCTGAGGTGGGTCAGAACTGGAACCCATCGAAATTGGGGAGGAAGACCATGTTTAGGAAGAGGGCTGAGACCCTCCAGTCTAAGGCTGGTGCTGCTAGGCATTTGCCTGACCCTGTCCTAGAGGCCACCTCTCGTATTCTGACAAAAATGCTCCAATTTGCATTTCCCTCCTCATTTTTATTACGGCTGCATCCAGCATTGCTGGTCCTCCATTACCACCAAACATTGCTAATCCCTGACCCATGGTGGCAAAAGCAGGACTTCAATGGTTTGGCCACCCTCATGAGCAGAACATTTTCTACTTTAGCTAGGCTTTTCTAAGGGCCATCATCAATGGCAGATGGGCATCTTGAAAGCTCAGTTTCATCTCGTGGTTGCTGTGATTATGGAAAAGGTCTCACTGTACCTTGCTCACACATCTCTGCTTGGTTATCTTCCTCTCCTTCCTCAGCTCCTGCCTCTTCCTTGGTTTCAGCTGGCTCCTTGCTCTCTTCTGCCTCGGAGAACATCTCGGTGTCCCTGAGGAGCACCACCACATCTGGAGGGAAGAGCAGAAATTCCCACAGCGTGAGGACACAACATCATTGTGACTTCCAACTGGAGCCAAGTGGAGTATGGACCACGTATCTCCAAATTCTGCTGCATTTCTGTGACTATCAGCTGCCCAGATGTCACTTGCACCCCACTGCACTGTGCCCCAAAACATTTCCTGGCCACGAGCACAGTCTGCAGCTTCCTTTGCTGGTGACTCTGCTTGGCAGGGGAATGTCAAAGCAAAGTGACCCTTGGAGGCCTTGGGAGGAAGCAACAAAAGGGGGGATGAGACGGGGACACAGCTACTTGTTCATTTATAAAATCTCTGGAAAATGTATTTCCTCACCTCGCCAGGGTGTAACAAGACCTAAATACATTAAATATCCCTCTTGCTGTGGTTCCAGCTGCAGGGCACAAGGACAGCAGTGAGGTTGGGCTGGTAATATTTTAATTGCATCCATTAATATATATGGAAAGGAACAGATGAGCATTTGGGCATGTTTGCTGCTTTCTTTCTGACCTGAGAAAGAGCTGTTGCAGCCAAAACCACATTTTCCACCCCAGCTGTATACTACAATTGGTCTAATAAAAATGAATTTCATTTACCTACAAAAAAAATCACTGTTCTGGGCACTTTATAGCAGTAAAGCACACTGTTTGCTATTCCTGGCCTCCTGGAAAAGGACAGCTCTTGCTGCCTGTATGAGTGAATGCACGAGACACGTTACAGCCAAGTGAGCACTGCTGTAGGAGTCTTCACATGGTAGTTTTCTAGGCTCGATCCTCCACGCACTTAAATTGATTTTGCAGTCATGGTCCTCCTGGGACGCAGGGGCAGCTGCTTCAGGTTTTGGACAGTTTAAATAAGATTAGGTTGGGATGCACACACCAGCCAGTAGCATTTGCTTCCCTCTGTGGTCCTTTAGCATCCCTGGGACCATGTGCAGGCAGAGGTACGGCCTAAAATTGGTGTAAAAACCAGAACCTGCATCTTCTGTGGACTTGGGGCTGCTCCTGCCACTGACAGCCCTGGAGCTCTCTTCTCCTATTACTGAAACAGCCTAAACATCATGTTTTAGTTATAAAGTGAGTTTAGTGGGTGGAAGGGTGGGAGGGGAAGGGGGATTAAATTTACTGCTTCTGTGACTACAGATCTGAAATAAATCTCCGATTCAATGATAGATCAATAACACCAAGATTGGGTTTAAATTATTAATAAACTATGAGAAATGAGGATAATTATTCTATGAGTCACAGCTCTCTAATGCACTGCACATTTTTTTTCCCCGAGACATCTGCATTGAAACACGACCTGCCTATCTCTTGGCAGCAAGCTGTAGCTAAGAAGCGAATGCCTTTTGTTTTGCTAGCTAAGCATTAACAAGCCCTCACGGGCTGAGGCAGCCTGGTGACAATGTAGGGCTTCTCTCACGGATAAGCACGTAGAGCAGGAGCCCCTAAAACATTTAGGTGCCTGGCGCGCCCCTGGAGATCAAAGCAGCCTCAGCTCTTGAGCGTCCTTCTGAATTTGGATGGCTGGAGGTGGAGGAGTTGCATTAGCCTAGAAGGAGATGCTGCCCTTGAAAAGTGACCTTGGGCTGCTGCAGAAGGTGTATGGCTGGTGGTGACCTGGGTAAGACCAGGCTGCAGGAGGCATGGACGAGAGAGATGGCTTTTGCACGTTGCTGGTAGCCCACAACAGCAGCAACCTTTCAGCTTCACTTCAAGCAGAGTTCAGTTCAACCCCTCTCACGGGGCAAAGAGAGAGGATGGATTCATCAGCCTGAGGAGGCCTGTGAAGATCAAGAGGCTGAAAACTGGAATATTGCCCTATTCAGGGTCAGGAGCATCCTTGTCAACTCAACCAGCTCATGTGGGCACAGCATGGGCTGGAGAAGCTTAGCACCCCTGGGTCTCCTCCTGCATCAGCATCCTTCAGCTCCAGCACCACAGCTTGTGGTGGTGACAGAGGACAAACCCAACATTGTGGCAGGCCCAGACCTTAGCACCAGCACCATCTCCTTGGGGGGATTTCCTCAGCTCACTACAAAACTGGCTTTTTCCTTTGCCTTGGCACAGTGGGATGGGGATTTAGGGGCTCGGGGCACTCTTGCTGATGCTCATCCGCCGCGGTGCCACCAGCTGAGGTGCTGAGTGTGGTTTACCGCTGGGCGCTCACTGGTGTCTACGTGAAACCCCTAATAATGTGGAAAGCCAAGCAAAGCTGGATCTAAGGAAAAACGCCGCAGGGCATTTTGAGCCTTAATGACAGGAAGGGAACAGAACTTAGGATATCGGTTAATGAGAGGCATTTATCCTTGTCAAAGTGCTCCAACTGCATCAGAATTTCCACTGAACAAAACTTATTTCTGAATAATATTATTTTTAAAGTAAGCTGATGCCAAAAAGCCGCTTTCCAAAGCAAAGCCACAATTCTGGAGTACTTGGGACGTTGGGCAGGGTCACTTCAAATGAACTCACCGTCCTCCCCAGCAGCCAGGGGCTCATCTGAGTAGCTCCACTCCGTCTGGGTCACCTCGTCCTCCATCTCGTGCCTTCTGCTATGGTCACTGCAAAGAGGTCACACCGGGTGGGATGCTCATGGGCAGTTCACAGCCACAGGGGAAGAGGGCTTTGGGGCTTAGGCAAGGTTTCCCAGCAGTGACTCATGGTGACACCAGTCCTAGAGCCCCTGCTTTGCTCTTCTTGCCTTGCACAGTTCTGCAAACAGCACCAGGCTGGCATGGTCCACCGTGCAGCATGGTTTTTGGGCCACCTGAGGCATGGGAAGCAGGACTTTTCCCTTGTCACAGCATGTCCAGCACAAATGGTACTTTCCAGAAACCTTCCCACTCCCTCATTTTTATTTATTTATTTATTTATTTTTTTTTTCCTGAAGTTAGCTGGCATGAAGATGCCAGAAGTGTCTGCATGAAACCATTTTGAGCTTATGACACAGAGCTATGAAGGTGTCTGTGCAATGCAGGGAGAATTTTGTGATTGCCTCTGATCTACTAATTCAAAGATGCCTGTGGCCTCAGCAAATGGAAAAAAAAAAAAAAACAAACACATGGGAAAAAATAAAGGATGCTGAACAACCTGTGAGTAGGGCCTGACTCAGTCTGAATCAGGGAAGGAGGGAAGGGCTTCTGATAATTTTGTTTATCTGCATTAGTAACTGAAGGATGCCATTATAGACTACTGCTTTTTTATTAGTGACCTACAAATTTTAAAGTTTTTTGGGCACATCTCTGGGTAAAAACCCGAGGGTTTTTTGGGGAGCAGCAATGCTCCGGTGCTTCCATCACTGTCCCTCTCTGAAATGCCCTCACTTCCTCCTTACCTGCGAGGGGCAGAGGGCCACAGGCAATCTTGTAAACCCTAGGACTGATTCTCCTTCGTGTTGCAGTGGGGAATTTATGACCTTGTAATGACAAAAACTAGCTGTGTGCTCATATAGCAATACGACAAGCCTTCCCTTTTCCCATGGTGCCAAGCACACGTGGTAATGTCATTAAGGAAAAAAAGCCCAAACATCAGTCAAATAGTAATAGAATGAACGTTATCAATGGCACCCGGTTCATTGGTAAGATTACCAAAAACTCCAGAGATGCCATCAGTGTCCCTTTGAACACACCAGACATTGACGGGCCCACAGACAACCACCGGCACAGGCATCGCTTCCAGTTTATTAACAGGAGAGGCAGAGCAGCGGCTGCAGGGCTGTGGGTGTCTCAGGCATCCTGTAAATCTCCAGCTGTTTGGTGTTCCTGCTGCCAGCCCACGTACGGCATAAATACAGCTTCACCTGGCTGCGCGATACAGAAAAATTGCTACCAATTACTCTGCTTACTTGGATTCCCTTGGCTTAGAGCCAGTGAGACGAGCTGATGGGGAATCTGTCGCCGGTGCTGGAGGGGAGAGAGAATGGTTTATCTTAAAAAGAAATCATCTTTTTGTATAGAACAGCAGGGATTTTCTTTCCCTTTTTTGTTTCTTTCTATATATATTTTTTTTCCTTGAGATTTCTTGCCATTTCATTATTTTGTATTTCAGATAAAACCTCCCCCACCTTAACGAGGAACATTTTTTCCCTATTGCTTTTAGTGGTATAATAAATTGCAGGCGAGCCAAGAAAAAGCTCCCAAAGAACAAGCCTTAAAAAGTGGTTGGCGAATGAGGGCAGGCTTTGCAGAGGAAGAGACAAGAGTTACAAGCTAATTCCCTTCACCTTCCCCTGCAGGTTTCATCTTGCAAACAACTGCATGCAACCTCGGTGCCAAAATCCCAAGTGGCGTTATTTCCAAAAAATCAGGAAAGCCTGAGGGAGAGATTTGGGGCGGGCATTTGCCGAAGGTGGTGGGAGAGGAGAAGGACCCGTTGCAATATGGAGGCTGGGGAAAGGACATGGACGTGGAGGCATTTGGGGTGGGTGAGAGGTACGGGTGCTGTGCAGTGGGGTGGCAGGAGAGGTGGTGGAGAAAATGTGGAGAAATAAAGGATGTGGGAAAAAGAGAGGCATGGCTGTGACAGGGAGACAGAAAAAGCATCAAAATGAGGCTGTGCTGCTCAGACTAGATAAGCCATTCTTATCAAATAAGAAAAACAATGAAAAGGGATTGAAATGGGCCAAAGAAGCCCCTGAATTGCTGCACTGTACAAAGTCTTGAAGACATTTTAACTCTAGGGAGTTAATAGGGACTAATAACTTAATAGGGACCTATTACGGCATTCCCAGCTACATTTGATTTTCCTTGGAATGCATTTCTAAACAGTGGTCCTTTACCAAAACAGGCTGAAAGAAACCTCCTATTTTATCTGAATTTTAAATTGCATGTTTAAAATCTGTGGAAATCCAAAAAGAGGTTTCCTGGGAGAGCCCTGCGAGAAGTTTCTGCACCTGGTCACTCGTGGCTGCTATTTCAGATCCTTTGACTTTTGCAGTAGTAGATTTACCCTCCAGGATGCTGCTCACGTGCATGCCTGCTAAGAACACTTGGTTTCCATGCGGAAAGCTCGTCAAAAGAAATAAACCTTATATGTGCAAGCAGTCAGTTGTTCTCATTCTCGGGGGCAGGAAAATTTGCATTGAAAAAAGATATGCAGAAGTGAGCAGAAAACATTTCCGTGGCCAACCCCCAAGGAGGAACGATGCGTGAATTCTCTAGGAAACTGCTGACCCTTTACGTGAAGGGTTAGCCCAGCTCTTTCATGCCAGCTGTGCATTTCTGGCTGTGCGAGGGGCTGTCCCACAAGTAGGTGGAATGCATGGTCATAGAGCATTCAAAGAAGAAATATGGAAATAAGGCCAAACTTTCCTCTAAAAACCTTGCTTAGGATGAGGCCAAGCTGCCTGGCTTGGGTCCCAGTTTGGCACCCAGTCTCTTTTGCAGAAAGCCAGACTTGCCCTAAGTAAGGAAGCCTTTGCTGTTCCCCACCGATGCTGTGGGTCCCTCCCCAGTGGGTCTGGCTTGTCATGGGTTCCTTCCTCACCCACTCCCTGTGACCCTGTCCTGCACACAGCCACAAGCCACCTCCTGGCCTGCAAGCAGAGATGGGCTGTGTCATTGCAGTCAAAATAGGACAAATTATTCCCACCCTTAAAAAATCTTTTTTTTCCCCCCTATAATTTAAAGTGTTTATTTATTTATTTATTTTTATTTTTTGTCCTTTCCATGGATTAACCACATTTCTGTCTCTCTTATCTGCCTCCAAACACTAGTTAGATTACTTAATGAGCTGTAAAATATTATTAAAGGCATGGCGTATGGGAAAAAACAAAAACAAAAACAACAAACTGTAAACATAGCTTGAGATATCTAGCAAGAGACAGTTGTCTAATACACATTTGCTGGCATATGCATGCAACACAGCAACCGTGACTGCTCCAGGCAAGCCTAAACCGTGGTGTTTTGAACACCTCGGACACTCTGAACAACTTGTTTACTAAAATGGATGGGTTGCAGCTAGACCAGTGCTTTCCATTTGTGATGAACTGTCCAAAGGCTCTGTTGCTGGGGCTCAGGTCTGGATGCTGTGCTCCGTGCCTTGCCCTCACGGCTCACTGCCATTGCCCCAAACAAACCAGCCCATGCATGGCACTCACATTTACCATATATAAACAGAAACTGAGAAACGATCAAGGACAGCTGCCTTCCTTCTAACAGGCTGCTGTTAACAATGCCTGTTAATAGTTTACCTTTCTTTGAAATTACTGCAGAAGTCTTCCAGCAAACACCTTTGTTATTTTCTCTCCATTTTTCTGGAAAGGATGAGGAGGCTCCTTCAGGCTCTTCTTCCCAGACAAGATCTGTGCTGGTTTTCCTACTTTTCTCTTTGCTGGAGAGAGCAAGATTACTCTGCTTAATATAATCTCGTATTTTCTTGTTATTGAAGGCTTCTTTAGAAGTTGCATACTCCTTTTCCAGCCTTTTTACATTTTCCACTGTGAGAGCAGAGCTGGAATCTGATGAAACGGTCCCAGGGGGCAATATTTTTGGTGGGGACTGGTTACTGCCAGAGCGTGACAGCTTGCGTCCATTAGACATATCTGCAATGCATTAAGGAGATGAGACTCTTCAGCAACAGGCAAAGTCAATTCATCATTCTGGTAACAAAGAAAGAAAGAAGAGAGAAATCCCATTAGTCATTTACTCCTGACGGGCGTATTGATTGATGTAGTTAAAATGTTCACACTAAGATAACCTTATTAGATTGAAAATCACTTTCTTTTCAAGAGGATCTACTAGGGCTACAATTCAACAAAGCACTTAAACGAATACCTGATATTAAGGGCAGGCCGAAGTCCCATTGGTGGAATTTTGTTAAACAGATTCCACATACCACTTAAAACACCAAAGCTTAAGACACTTTAAAAAGCCTAAACAGACCACAGAATGCCTGCCTCTGCTCACAGAGACCCAACGGTGAGCAACCAGACACCTTGTGTCGTAACACTCAATGGTACCCTCGTCCCCACTAAGGCTGCACTAAAGATTGCATCAGTGATTTTGTTATTAACCCAGTTTGCTTTGGCTGTAAAATGCTCTATGGCTGAAACTTATTGTAGGCAGGCTGGAACGGAGCACATTTAATACGCATTACCTGTTATCAGACAAATTGTTTTGGATATTTTACGCTACACACTGATGAAGAAAACAAACAAAACAAAACAAAACAAACAAAACCAAAAACATACAATGGAATCTATTGAATCGGTTTATTTGGATCTGCTGGTGGCCATCTGACCATGCCAATTAAATAAAGGCAAACAAGAGCAACTCTCAAAGGACTTGCAGTGAATAAACCCAGGGTAAATGCCACATGATTTTTGTTATTGCATTATTCTGTATAGTTGTGTGTGTCTGAGACATAAACTAGTTATAAAAAGCGACTCGCCCTGCTGTTCGCAATATCTGGTTAATTGTGTCTGCATCTTCCCTTCATCCACTCGGCCTGTTTAATGTCAAAAGAGAAGGGAGGGAAAAATAATAAGGTTAGTTTGGCAGCACTAGTGCCTTGCAACCTCCCTTTCCCCTGCCCACTTCTCCCTTCCATTTCCCATTGGGCATGATCCTCCTCTGCTCACAATGACTGCAAACTAAGACAGGTGTTTTACAGATGCAGGAGGCCCACAGCATTTGGGGCACCCATCAGGATCACCTCCAGACTGTGCAGCCCTCTATGTCCATGTGGGCAGAGTGGTCAGGGGACCATTCAGTTCGACCAGAATTTTGCCTCTTGGCTGGGCTTCTCTGGTGGGGATCACACCAGGAGGTACATCTCACTACATTGGCACCTGGTGAAGATCACTAACTCCAGTCCTCTCCATTTGCCTTTCAAAGAGCAGCACCATGTGGAGGGGTGCCTGTCTGGGAAGGCTGGGGAGTCTGCATTATTGGAAATTTCTAGACATACGGCAAGTAAAACAGTGCAGCACCATCCACTGTGCAGACACTGATGAGGCAGGGTCACAGTCAGCTCTATTTTTGAGAAGAAATTCTTCACTCAGAGGGTGGTGAGGCACTGGTACAGGCTGCCCAGAGAAGCTGTGGATGCCCCATCCCTGGAGGTGTTCAAGGCCAGGCTGGATGGGGCTTTGGGCAACCTGGTCTGGTGGGAGGTGTCCCTGCCATGGCAAGGGGTTGGAATTATGTCTTTAAGGTCCTTTCCAACCTGAACCACTCTGTGATTCTATGATTCTACTCTGTTGACAATAGGATTTATCACGTACTAAAGACTGAGATGTGTTGTTTAGTAGGTTTCAATCCACAGGGCTGACCTAGTTTTTTTTTTTTTTTTTTTTTTTTTTTTTTTTTTTAATTAAAATTCCTAGCAGAATCAAATCAAATACTATAAAGAGACACACATATAAAGTATCACTACTTTTCCCTTTATCAGTTAAACTTATAAATCTTATGAGAAGAAATCACTGAGCTGGCTGGACAAAAGATAAATTCTCTAACTGTGTATTGGTTCACATTAAGTTTATTTATTTATTTTTCTTTAATTATCCTCTTATCCTTCTCTCAGGATATATTTTATCAGTTGTCCAGTACTTTCCTTCTGATCCAGAACATCTGAAAAACAATATCAATGGTGCAGAGTGACCATTCAGGTTTTTGTTTTAGTACTATTTGAGCTGGGCTACCTGTCTACATCTGCTGATTTTAAAGCATCTATCTTTATTAGTGGCAGACTAACACTTCATCCTTTGTTGCTGGAACAGGAAATATCTCACTATCATACTGTCTAATTACATTGCTTGTTTTTCAGCTCCTTAGAAAACTAGCTTTTTATTTTTATTTTTGGAAAGGGTCTGTTATTTCTGCTTTTTATGACCAATGCTATCATTTCTCTTCTAAGAAAGTTCTTATATTCCTTTGCTTCTTAACCATACTTTAAAGCATTTCTGATGTCAGTAACACTACTGATCATTGTACTACTGTCCTTTTCCTTCTTTTGTCAAGTTTTCATGGTCACAAACCCACAGAACAAGTCAGGTTGGAAGGTGCCTCTGGAAATTGGCTGGTCCAGACCCTTCCTCAAAGCAAGTCCACTAGATCAGGAGGCTTGGGGTCTTTCCCAGTCAAATCGTGAATATCTCCAAAAACGGGGATCCCACAGCCTTTCTGACCGCAGTACCTAACGTGTCTTGGTGGCTCTTTGCTACACTTTTTCCAGTATGCCCATGTCCCTTGTACTGGGGAGCCCAGAACTGGACACAGTGCTCCATATGTGCCCCACCGGTGCCAAGCAAACAGTGATAATAATATCCCTCCACCTGAGGTTTGGAAGTAATAGAATCACACCACCACAGCATGGCTGAGGCTGGAAGGGAACTCTGGGGGTCACCTGCCCCAAGCCCTGCTCAGGCAGGGACCTTGTATTGGGTTTACGTGGCAAGGTTTTGGTAGCAGTGGGCTGCAGGGGTGGCCTCTGTGACAAGAACCCAGAAGCTGCCCCATGTCAGATTAGGGCCAGTTTCAGCCAGCTCCAAAGGGACCTGCTGCTGCCCACAGCTGAGACAATAGGCAAGGTTGTTTGTACCTTGGTGAGAGCAGATTTAAGAAACAGAAGAAAAAAATGCTCCACACCACCAGCTGGGAGAGTGAGGAGTGATACCCAGCCCTGCAGCCCCCAGGTCAGTGCAGCAGGAGGGCAGGAGGTGCTCCAGGCAGGCAGCAGCAGTTCCCCTGCGGCCTGTGGAGAGGCCCCTGGTGGAGCAGGCTGTCCCCCTGCAGCCCATGGGTCCCACATGGAGCAGATCTCCACGCTGCAGCCTGTGGAGGAGCCCCCGGTGGAGCAGGTGGATGTGGCCTGGAGGAGGCTGCGGCTCATGGAGAACCCCCGCAGGAGCAGGCCCCGGGCAGGAGGACGTAGAAGAGGGTGAATGGGGGAGAAGATGTTTTTAGTTTGTTTTTCTGTTTCTCACTGCACTAGCTTGTTAGTAATAGGCAATATATGTTATTAATCTCCCTGTGATGAGTCTGTTTTGCCTGTGATGATAATTGTTGAGTGATCTCCCTGTGTCCATTGAAATGGACTTTTTCTCCCTGTGTTGCTCAGCACTAAACTAGACGGCTAACCCTCTGATAATCCTATATCTAAACCTTCAGGCCAGACAGCCTCTGTCTCTGTGCTCATGCTGTACCTCCAAGGCTGAGCTTTCACCCTCATTGGGATGGTCCTGCTGAGTAATATGCATTACAGTAGTTTCTAGAAGACCCTCTCCTCGTTTTTGGCTCATCAAAGCTGCATAGCTAATGGATCAGCAGTTTCACCACCATTGGTAGAAATGCAGTACTTGTAATACTCATGTTGAACTTTTCCAGGAAATTGAAGAGGATCAAATGAAGCATTTTATTGAATTCTAAAGAGGGTTGTTTTTTGTGCGTGTGCATGCTTGCTTTCATCAAAAGAAATGTTCGAAACAAAAAGCCCATGGCAAATTAGAGGGATGACATGCCACATTTTGAGAGTGCCAGAATTAAAAAATTCTGCTTTGGAATTTTGCCTCCCTCTCTCTATCACGAACCATTCTGGGATTTTGATATTAAGCCATCAATTTTTTTTCTTGACCTGATACGTGCTTTCCTTACAAAACCTAGCCTTTTTTTTTTTTTTTTTTTTTTTTTTTTTTGCAAAATGCAAATAAACATTTCCCCAGTCTGACCAAATACTACCACCACACAAAGAAGAGTGCTCTTGCTCCTGTAAGCTCAGAGTTCATGTATTAAATAGAAAAATCAGCCACATCAGAATGTCAGGCTTAAAATCTAATAGATAACGGTAAGCTGCCCATTACAATGCCACAGGAGATTGTCCACAAAGCATTCACAAACACATCTGCAGCAGAGCAATGCGTCTCCTCCAAAGCCCTATCTGTCCATGACATCAGAGCTCTCCATAAAAAGCAAGTGAATTTAAAGCCACATTTATTGGCTATTTCCTCTCTGAAGCCTCACTTTCTGTATATCTCTTCTGTTCTTATAATAATATGCTGAAATCTAGTCAGAATATTTGAATCTTGGAGAAACAAAACACAGCTGAAGTAGCTGGAAGGCTAAGGGCTTGGGAGGCAATTTCCTCCGATTCATCAGGAGACAAAGGGAGAGTGATGATTTTGTTCCTGTTAATAACAGCCAAATTGCCTTGCTGGCACAGTTGCCCCCATATTTTATTCGCTCTTGCTTCCGTGCCCCACCTCAACCACAGCCCTGTGACCATGGCCCTTGGGTTGTGGTCCTCCTGGGTTTGAGTGCAAGGACCAGGAAAACGTTGCCCAGCAATTTTGTTGATGAGACACAGCATCCCTGGCCAGGTGCTGCAAACACGTGGTCAGAGATGATGCCTTCCCCACCAGATCATCCCTAGGGAAAAGGTATTATTTGTATGGCTGTAGCTGCTCCCCAGACAGCTGCAGAAAGCACAGAGCACAATGCCATCAAATGAGGATTAAACTCAGTGCCGTACCAAGAAATGTCAACTAAATTAATTTCAGTTGTAAGCTCCCAGCGCATGTCCCAGAAGGGCTGCTATGTACACAAGGCCAGAGAGACTTTCATGCACAAACGTTACAGGGGGATTTCCACTCTGCAGTGGGTCTGGAGAGAATTCCGTGTAAATGTGAGCTTGGCCAACCTCTGCTTTCTTTGGTATCTCAGGGTATTTGTGCTTGCAGAGGGAATCTTGCTGACTGCTTTCCTAATACAGTGCATAATATAAACACATATTTACAAGATGTACATATATATATTTAAGTATTCATGGGCTTTAATTAGAGAAGAAGTCTGTGAAAAGAAAGCAGAAAGCATTTCTGCCACTGCAGTTGTGTCCAGACTAGATCTCCAAATTCCATGTTATAACCACTATCCTTGCAGAGAAAACAATCTCCTAAAATAACTCCATCCTGCACTTTCAAAGGCACTTGGAGAGTAATCGTTTGCTGTAAATCACAGAGAAAAATCTGGAGTGGGATCCTGTTGTGCAGCCCTGGCACCTATGGCACCCCTTACATCCATGAGTGCCAGTGGGTCCGGCAGAGCCGGCTGTGCTCATCACAGCAGTACTCTGTGGTCCCTCACTAAGTGTACAAAGACTAGACTACTTCTGCAGGAGCACAGATGAGAACCAGTTGGCCAGCACTCACCACCTGCAAATAAAGAGTTAAAGTCATTTATTCTGGTAAATTGGAAAAGAAATTTCCTTTCCATTTGTAATATATAGGTGCAAACCCTGCTTAGGAGGGGCATGCAGAATCAGACTATCAACTACTGGTATTTTAAAATAAACCTGTTTTTTTCAGATCCCATCATCTGGGCCATGGAACAGATAGGGCATGTGCTGTTCAGCTGAAGAGCTACAGTTCATGAATATTCTTCAGCAAGCCTCCCTGTTCAATGGGATAGCAATTACACGACACAGTAAAATGCAACAGCTCATGTCGTAAATCGTGGTCATTAGTGTGTATTCTGGGGTCTGTGTCACAAGAGACAGAAGAAGCCGGCTGAAATGAGAGTGAATGCGCAGAAATCCTTCAATAATGCTACTCTGCAAGGGCAAGGACTTGTCCGACAGTGCCACGGGAGATTTGCTGTGCTGGGCTCGAGGCAGCGTAGAGCTGAAGTTACTGCTATCCGCAGTTTTGATTTCTAGCACTGCAGCATGTTGCGGGCAGAAATGTTTTGTGCTGGTTTCTGCACACAGGACCTGACCCTCTCATCCACACAAAGGTCTTCTGCTGGCAGTGGTTTTAGCAGGGTCCCTCCTGCTTCACACTGAGCAGTGCAAGAGCAATGCCCAAGCAGTGCTGCCTGTTGCCCTGCTGTTGGAAGAAGCCAAATATTCTAGGAGAGATCACAACATTCTTCTTACAGGTGCCAAGTAATACATAATTAATCCATTAGTCCCTAAGCATCAAGCTAGAGGTTGTAGTCATGACACAGGCAGTGAAACACCAATGGTGTAAATTTGCAGCAATATTGAATAGCTGAAGTTACTCCAGGTTTAGAGCAGAATAAATCCCAGATACGCAGGCAGTCATGCTGTGGAAGAGCTAAGAAGCTATCTGATGCCTCCTCCCTCCCCTGACAGAATAAAGTATACTTGTGCTATTCAACTGAGCCTCTTTTTTATGCTGTGGCCTCCAAAGTATGCATCAGGAAACACAAATGCTATGGTGGATCTTGGGAAAAAAAACACATATTCACAAAACAGACTATTTACGTTACAAGTTCTGAAGCAGAAATTTATGAAAGCATAATCTAAAAAAAAGTAACAAACAAACAAACAAAACCTACAAAGGAAAGAGACGAATGAGAAACATTTATGTAGAGGTAGCAGAGAATCAGAAAGAAGCCAGGAGCTTCTTGACCCATCTGAGACAGTCGTACCAAATCTCCTAAAATACCCCCACTGCTCTAAACAGCCTGCACAATACCAGCAGGTGCTTTGGGAAGAGGTCACCTGCTGTGCTGTCCCCATGAGCTGTTTGTAGGGTCTGCCAGCCCCAGGGTCTCATCTGCCTCCAGCTCATTTCAGCTGAGGATGGGGATGAAGAAGGAGGCCGGCTCTGTGTATCTTCCCTTCCCTCTCCCATCACACCTCCAAACCTGCCTGCAGGGGTTCGGTTCTCATCAGCTAGGTGAAAGGGAAAATGGGAGAAGAGCAACAAAAACGGGATCAACAAGGAAACAAGAAGCTGTAAAGCAGCATCTGACAGTCACAGCTGGGAAACCTGTAAGGTTCCCCCCAATAAAACCCCAGGGGACAGGTTTACCTCTCTGGGCAGGAGCATCCAGAAGCGCAGGAGTGGAAACCACCCCTCTCCAGGCCAACCAGGGGCAGGCAGAGACCCAGCGGTGGGATGATGTCCAGGACACCCTCCTGGCCCCTGGTGGCCCTGAGGGTTTGTGGTCTTTGGCCTCTTGTTGCCTCCTTGTCCTGTTGTCCCCCTGTTCCATCACGGTCCCTGGGGCCATAGCAACGGTGCTCCCCCCTTGCTGGACACCCCTCCATCACTTCCCCAGTACATCCCAGGAGGTGAGGATCCTGCCCACACCCCAAATGTTTCATCAGGGCTGAGGGTGAAGTAAGGTTACTTATTCTTCTGGCATCTGAGTGTCTGAACTGAAAGGGCTTGGTGTCCTCAGGAACTCGCAAAGGTCAATGACTCAGGCAAAAATTGCTTCTTCATTTCATTCAGAGATTCCTTGAAAGGATGGCCACGTGGTGAGGGAGGGCTCGCTGAAATCCAGCGGTCAGATGTGCCATCTCACAACATGATGTGTGCAGCCGTGTCGCTGCTGTGTTTTGTTCTTTGCAGCCAATTTTGTTTTACAGGGAAAAAAATGACAACAGGTGAAACCAAATCAAACGTGACAAGGTCAGTGACCATGAAGGCAGGCTGCCTGCGGAGCTTTACGTGCCCTTCAGCTTGATGGCACAGCCTGGTCTTCCTCTTTGGTGGAGCAGCGGCAAAAACTGCACTGAAATGTCAGTGGGTTTGACCTTTACATGCAGTCTAGGAAGATATAATGGATAAGGGGAGGCCGGAGGAGCTTTTCTCCATGTCTGTGGCTGGGGCACTGCTCCTCCCTATTCCTAGACAGATGTGATTGAGAATTTCCCCTTGTGTCCCCAGAATGAGGGCACCCAGATGAAGAACGAGTTGCTTGCAATGGAGCTGTAAATGGGGGCTGGGAGTGGTTCTGTGGGGTAGGTGGGGTTCCCCGAAATACAGACATTTACAGCAAAATCATATATTGTATACTATATACCTCTGATATACTATAACTGACTGATTTTACAAGGAAAAAGTCGGTTCTGCATGGCAGGGTATCCAGAGGAATGAGCACTTTAGTCTGCTCAGCAAACAGGGACCTATTTTTAATCCAAAGGTCCTCCTCTAGTCCTTACCCATTTAATATAAAAGCAGGATTTACTACGCATACAACTTAATCCCTTTTTTAAATTTGCATAGAGATCCCGGAGCATGTGTACGAACAATTTCTGAGATAAGAGAGGGAAGGCCTCGGGAGTCAAAGTCATTATTTTTGCATGAAGTATTTAATGCTAAACATAAATATTGAGAGGGCTGAATTCCCATGCACTTGCAGACTTCGCTCGTGCTCCTGAGAATTTTGCTTTACATCCAATTATTGAGCGCATGGTTGTAAGTGAATAACAAAAAAATCACAGGAAGCCTCTAAAGCAAAGACACTTAGCAGGGTTCGTTTTACAGTTAACGGGATAGGTCACAGACAAAGCAGAAGGAAAGGTGGTATATGCCTCATCTCACCCAGAAAAGTGTGGTTAAGGACTGGATGTGTCAGGCGGTAGGGTACCAGCCCCAGGAAGGGACCTTCTTCAGTGGTGACTTCGAGGTGGATTGAAGCTGGAGTTCCTGCAGTGCGCATTCATCAATCCCTCTCGTGGCAATTTGCGTGATTTACGTTCTTACCGTCGTGATTAGGTGGTGAAAAAAAAAAGCTCTACACCAGTGCTGACTTCAGAAAGCGATATTCTTTGTCCAAATCTAATCAAGCTCTGCGGCAGGCAGTCCTTTTGATTTAGCATTAATTTGAATATGTGTGGCCCTGAAAATAACCCTCCTGGCTCTGGAAACCTCGGAGATGAAAAGACTATTGGGTAAATGCTGGGCAGAAGATTATCTCCGAGAGCTGTCTCCTTCCTTACTCCGGAGGCAGTTTTGTGGGAGGGAAGAACAGGATGCTGCGCTGGCGTGAAATTAATTTTAAAAATGCAGTCTAATTCAGCTTGGTGGGGCAATTTACTTTTCCAGCCTCAAAAGCTGGTCTGGAGGAACCCCACCGGAATGGTTCACGGGGTTTTTTGGGCTCACAGCGCAGTGTAACAAGGAGCAGACTTTTGCCTGGGAGGGGAGCAATGTAATCAGGTTAATTTTTACTCTGTTGCTTCTAATAGCTTTAATAAAACTGGCAAAATGCGTCTGCCTTTGGATGTAAAATCCCTGCTTTTGTTGATGCCGTTGTGACTTCAATGGGCCAACATTTTACACTGAAGCCTCCTCCTGCTGTTGCGCAGAGCTTTCCAAGATGCTCAGATGACAGCCTGGCTCTCACCTGCCGACAACTGGGCTCTCCAGTTGCAAATCAAAGAACAGAAACCAGCAAACTGTATGCATATTGGTCTGATTCTCGCTCCTAAACTGGGGCAAAATAGGAGGGTAGAAACCCGGGCAGCATCTCTCCTGCATGTCTTTTTGTGTCACATTGCTCTATCAGACTTCAAAAGCCAATCTTGACCAGTGCTAATGGGCAGGAAGTGTCTGTGGCCAGTTGTTCAGCTCATGGGTACGGAGGAGGAAGAAATCAGAAGAAATGTGTTATTTAACTACTGCAGGCTGAGAGAACGAGCTTGAACCCCAAACCTGAGTCAGGTTCAATCAGACAGACACATGAACAAGAGCGTACTTATTAGCGTGCTGCATCACAGAAGTAGGGAACTGTTCTCTCCTAATGACGTTTTTGAAACCATTAACCAGCCACACTACACCAGTGACAGCTTTTTCCTATGCTCTTGAGTGGTTCTCCCACCCTATAATTTTTCTCCTATGAACAGAAAGCTGTAGTGCTGATTGCGAAGGACAGATACCTAATTATAGGGCTTGCTATTAGTAGATTCTGGGAAATAAAAAGTGTCTGCAGCTCATGTGGTATAAAGAATGATGAAGCATCTCAGATCTCTAATGTGACTTAAAATTGGATCTATTGGAATTTGCACATTTTCCCCCATTAAATCCATGGGAAAGCCTACTTGCAGCAAGATTTGGAGGGCTTTGCAGTTCTTTCTCTTAACTTTTGGTGAAACTACTTTTCTGATGTTTTCCTGATGTCTTTAGCCTGTCAGTGTGTCAGTCAGGATCACAATGCCCTTCATGCAAAGGTATCAGGAGATTTTACAATCCAGTGTTTTACTTGTTCTGCTCTCCCAGGAGGAGACCCCACAGCCTCTCTGGGCAGCCTGGGCCAGTGCTCAGCCACCCGCCCAGCACAGCAGTGCTGCCTGGTGCTCAGAGGGAGCCTCCTGCCTGCCCCTTGGTGCCCACTGCCCCTGGCCTGGCGCTGGACTTTGTGATGAAAGACAGTGTTTGACAATACCTCAAAGGCTTGGGATCTCGCTGAACTCAGGCACACATCACAGCAGATTTCTGGGTCACATTGTCCCTCTTCTGTCCTTGTCTTAGGCTTCCCACTGGGCTTGGTGTCCTCAGATGTGGCTGAAGAGGAATGACCTTGGGAAGGGATGGGAGCTGGGCTGTTTCCAGTCAGCACACACCTCCGTTCCTGTTAGCAGTCTGCTTTATGGTCACATTCATGCCAGATATATTGTTTAGGCTAAAAAAGAGAGAGAGAAAGAGAGACAGAAAAGAAAGTGTCCGTCAGTAAAGATGTAAAGTGAGGGGAAACAGACACTTCTTTCTACATTGCTGAAGGCTTTGTAAAGATAACAAGCCATTAAACTTTATGACCAAAGTTTCAGAGCAGTACTGGTTTGTTTTTAAGGCTTCAGCTGTCTGCACAAGTTTTGGATTGCTTTTGACCCCTCTCATACCCTCCTGCATTTTCCTCCCTCCTCCCCTGCCTGTTTCAGAGATATTTGAATAGAACTGCACCTATTCATTTTTCACAGGATCCTTGCCAGTTCTCCTAAGGCCATTCCATCAGGCTGAGTTAACCTCATTTGCTGATGCTGTAAAGCGCATCTGGGCTTGTCTCTTCTCAGTAGATGCTCCTCAAAATTTTCTGTGCTGGCACTTAGTTAACGAGAGCCACGTCTTTGTAGGCTGAAATACCTGACTCCAGAGTCCCTGTTATGAGACCTGGTATGCATGGGGATAAATCTTTGGGTTTGGCCATGATTTTGTTCTGGCCAAAAATACAGAAGAAAGGGTCATTTATAATTCTAGACTTACAGATTCTGCAGCCCTTCCTCCTTCTCACACCCTCCTCCTGGACTATTATATCTTAGGTTAGTCCTAAACTTTGGCCAAAACTCCAAAGAGGCACAAATCATAATCAGCAAATGATGACTTGCTCATAGAGGTGTTAAATGTGAAAGGGAAAAAAAATGAAGAAAAAGAAGTATGGTAAGATTTATGGGAAACGTGGAGCAGTCTCTCAGAAGAGGAACAATGTGATCTTGACATTACGAATGAGCTGATACCTGTGGGACCCTGAAGCAGCTGAAAAGGATATAAAGAGTTAAAGAGTTTACAAAAAAAAAAAACAAAAAAAAACAAAAAACAGCAACAACACAGCAAAACAAACCCACAAAACAAAAACCAACCCCCCAAACCAGTAAGTAGAGAGAGAGAGTGACAAAATTATGTTTCAAGGATTCTGGTTCTCCTTGACATAACATGTCAAAAGCTGGAAATATCCAGGCATGGGCTGTAAACAGCTTTGACATTCTGATTGATGTGGGCATTAACAGAAGTTATGACATCAAATATATGATCCTGCAAGGGCTTATTTTTCCACATGAAAATGATTACCACGAGCACTCTGCCCAGTGACATGTGTGTGATCTTGTACCTGTGGTTTCTCAGACACACTACAAGAAGATGTCAGTGTAATGAAGAGGAACTATCTCTATAATTTATTTTAAATGCACATGCAAGCGACAAGGCCTTTAAAACAAGCATCTTTTTAATAAACTTCATGACAAGGCCAGATTTTAGTTCAATTCTTATTACCGCATCTTTCTTTTTCACTTAGGAAGTTTCTTAGTGATTCTTTTGTATGGAAAAAAAGTAAGATACCCTACAGAAAGAGACAATTTCACTCAATATTGACATTCAGCTGTATCTCAGAAGCAGTTTCTTTAGGAGGCCTCCCCAGATATCTGCAGCTCAGCCCAAAACCATCACCCATAGGTATGCTTTGGTGGCAGTTGCGCATCAGAATTGGCACATTTCAGTGACAGGAAAAGCAATTTCTGGTCTCATTTGCTCAAGCATGTTTCTTGCATGCAAATTTTTGCCTCTGAACAGAACCGCCTGGGGCTTCCCCAGAAAGGGAAACATGAGGGTTACGTGTAGGTGTAAGTGGAGGTGGTTGGAGATGGTTTCTAAGGGCTCGTTGTTTGGTGGGGTGGAGCTGGTGCACAAAGGAGGACGCGGAGATAGTGGCAGGTAACAGAAATGGTAAGGCTGTAAAGGCTGCTAACAGATGCACTGGGTAGTCGTTTATCTGCCTTTCTCTTCTGAGGCAAAGTTGAACGGCATAGAGGCTCATAGTGTGAGCATCCATTGCAGCCTGCAGTGCTGGCACAGCCAAGGCTCACCATGGGCCTCCCAGCAGCTGGCAGGTCCCTTCTAAGCTCAGCTCCCTCAGTGGGGTTGTAGCAAGAAAGAAAAGAGAGAAAATGACCTTCTGACTCCCTGGGGTGCAAGGGAAATTTAGCCTCTAAAAAGATCCAGAATCCAAATGTCAAGCAAAAAGACCCCCACTTTCTCATTTATTTGACCAGTCTTTGTTTTTAGCCAGTTCTATAATTTTTGAAGGCTTGGGGTTTGCAAGGGTAAGCCTAGTCAATGAGACAGTAAAGTCCAGCAGATAACAGCATCTTTGATCAATCTGGAAAAGAAGATAAAGATGTGCCGCAAAAAAAAAAAAAAAAAAAAAAAAAGGGCCCGAGAGCCACAGAAATATCTTTCCTTTCTGTCATTCATCAGTTCTTGTGATGAGACCTGTAGAAATTAATCTGTGTTGGGGTGGAAGGTGAGGGAGATACGGGCTGATGACATGTACCTTGTCTGTGAGCTCGTGACAGGCTTGGGTTCAGTCATTTCAGATGAGGCTTCCCAGGTCATCCAAGTGCCCCTTTCTGCCTCAAAAAGGTGGTGTCGAGCCGCTCGCTTCTTATTAGTGTCAGGTAGAAATCTTAGCTAGAGATAGGAGGACGGTCTCCAGGTGCCTTGTTAGATAGAGAAGATGTGACAATCACAGCAGCAAATAATACAAAACATTTTACGGCTCAGGAAGGACTTTACAATCTCATAAAAAATAATAAAAAATAAAAATATATATAAAAAAGGTTTTGTAGAGATTTTCGAGCCAGGACAACTGTTCTTTCGCATGCAGTTCAAACCTGTGAATAAACATGCAAGCTGGCACACGTTTACAGGAGCAGTTGTGCAGCTTTCCACAAGCTACAAACTAATGTCAGTATGACTTTAGATGGGATCTATTGTCCTAGCACCGTCTTTCTGCTATGAGAGGCAGCACCTTGTGTGTTTGTCCATTCAGCAGTGAGGCACCAGTGCACTTGGTCCATAACAAGCTGGAAAACATTAACAACTGTAAGCAGCAAATCATATTTCTGGTACTCTATGCAGGAAGTAACTTTGATGAGATAGGAAGAATATCATCAGTATGCTGTGTAACCTCAGTGTCTGATAATGCAAAATGGAGTTTCAGTTAATGGGGTGACTGCCACACACTGTCTGTGCACCTCGTACGAAAAGTCCAGGTGGCTGATAATTTCCACGCCAATGCCCAGGTTAAATGTTAAGAATTACCATGCAAAATATTTGTACGGACATTGTGTGTTTCTGCCATTTTTTCCATGCTTACAGAGAAAGAGAAAAACTGTCTTTTCCCCAAGCAGAGGAGGCTTACCTTTCCTTCTCACACAGCTCTTCAGACCAGGAGTGCTGCCTGCTGGTGTCTGAGGTGGCTGGCAGCTGGGACCAGGCAACCACTTTGGCCCTGATGCTTTATGTAGTAGAAGATGGCGATGGATGAGAGCTCCTGCCGAGCTACACCTTACTACGAAGCTTATATCACTGATGGGACTGCTCATTTGAGCGAGGCAAAGAAACCGGGACATCATAATTAATAATGCTTAGCAGGAGACAACTTATTGTGCTCGGGGCGAGATGGGGGGAAACTGTTCTCTATTATTTTTTGAAGAGTTAATTGGGAGTAGGCGAAGATTTTCTGCGTCGAGCCAGCAGGTGCTGCTTTATGACTACATTAATGTTAATGATATCCTCCGGACACGTACGAAGACAGTTTAACCTATTTCTTTCTCATTGCGTTTCTCTGACTGGGTGCATGTTCTGGCTCTGGTGATTTTCCCAGTGTCACCACTGAGCGCGGGGACAGACAGTGACCCCAGATTTGCACAGATGTGTGCAGGTAGCTTTATAACAACAGGTGACTTTTGGGACCTCCAGTCGCCCTGGGAAAAACTTGGCAGATTGAAAGTAGAGGGAAATGGATAAAAAGGGTTGTTTCTCTGACATAAAATCCTTCCAAGGGGTTACGTAACATTTCTAAAATTGCATTTTAACTGTTCCTAGGTGTATTTAACAATAGAACCTGGGATCTAACTGTTTATTCTCTTCTTTTATTGCTGAGGTCTCTCTACTCCTGGCATACCATTAAAAAGGTACTCCAGCAGCAATTTAAACCCTGAGATGAACAGGTGTTAAAATCACACTCCTCTGAGAAAAGTGTGCTGTGGCCCATCAAAACATGATACACGCTAGACAGCTGAACCACTGGCTCCAAAGAGCTTGAAATTGTCTAATTTCAGCACCACTCCACGTCGGAAGTTTTATTATAGTCCTGTATTTTTTTTTTCCCTATGCTTTTTATATATTTTTGGTAAGCCTACTCTGTTCAGCAATCGGCTTGAAAGACCCTTCAAGCTTTTGTATTATTATTTATATTATTAGTAACATGCTTGTCAAGAGCATGCTGGGTGCAATCATAGGCAAAAAAAGATGTTGTGGAAGGACAGTCCTTGGAGCTGGGTGCTTAGCTCCTCGCTAAATTCAGGTGATGAAGCTGCTGCTACAGAAACTACTGGGTAGAGTGTTTTTGATTGTGAAGAGATTACCAAACAGTTCCTGTGCCCCTAAAGACCTGGTGAAAAAATAAAAATAAAAATGAGAGAACAAGTCTTGAATGCCTGTAAACAGCAGGAGCGTTGTACAGAAGAGTGTTTGCTCATTAGAACATGAGTGTAACTCAAAGTAAGCACTTCTGTAATTTCTTGAAGGATGAGAGGAGGTTATCTGGTGTATGAAATTTCAAGGAGACAAGCCAGAATTATCATTAGGCAGCAAAGGGTGGTACATGGAGTTAAGAGCAGAACAGGCTGGTTACTAAGGCAGGGAGGGAAGAGGCTTTCTAAACTCAGAGGAGGGAGATTGGCACCCTATGTGTTCATCCTTCTTGACAATGGCATCTGTAGGATGAGCTATGCAGGAAAAGGAGAAAGAAACCTGGGGCAGCAGTGACGGGGGAAGACACACAAGAAGAGGTGCAAAGTAGCTGATGGAGCTGGGCTGTGGTGAAAAACTAGGAAACTGTGTCCATCCCACAGATCCAAACCTGGAATTTTGGGGTCTCCAGGTACATACCCATGAAACCCGTAGACGTGACAGCTATCTCCTTGTGGTGTACAGGTACATATGTACCACGTAGCGTAGCTTGATGTATAAAATAATAGTTTGTTATTATTGTAGAAATACACCCTGCATAACTCAAATTGTGGAGGTGCTAACATCCTGCAGGTGAGGTGGGAACAGCAAACTTGTATCAAATCAAATTTTCTCCGTTCTTCTAATTAACAATGTCAGAAACTGCCCATGCAAGAACACAGGTCAGCTGAGCACTAAGGCTGTGAAGTCAAAGAGTGAAGAGGCAGGAAATGCCTGAGACTGGCAGTGTTTCTAAATGAGGGACATCTTTCTTCCCTTGTAGGTTCCCACCATGCTCTGCTGTTTAATCATCTGGGTTAGCATCTGAATGGATTTTTATGTGGCTTTCTTCATTCTTCGTGTAGCTTTGTTTATAGTATACTGTCTGGTAAATCCTAGTGGGATACTAATTTTTAAAGATCTTAACTCCCTCTTCCTTACAGCTTTTAAAACAAAATGCAGTGGTTAGATTTCTATAAACCAGCTCCTTATTAAAGCAGCAGCTAGCCTGATAATGACTTAAATTGGTACTACGTGGCCATCACATGTTATTTGATAAGCATTCCATTATAATTAAGAAGTGGCTAATAGACAATTAATATACAGGATTACACACTTAGCTAATTAGATGATTTTCATTTTTTTTTTTCTAGATTAAAATGTACAGGACCCCATAAATCACTATTAGCGCTTTCTTAATAAGCCCGACTCCTCAATTTTCTTGCTGTCAATCAAAAATGGAGCCGCCGACTTTTGGGCTGTGAGTATTTTTGTTGGCAAGGATCACGAGTCATACACCAGAGGGACACAGAGCAAAGGAGTAGCACTGACAGGCAGTGGCTTGGAGTTGCACACGGGAAATATTCAGAGCTGAAAGAGGCTGAAAGGCAAAGTGGGAATGAGATCTGAGATGGAACAACTCAAAGCCTGACGTCTCCGTAAGATGTCACTTACTGGCAAACATCAATTTTATTTTATTTTATTTTATTTTATTTTCAACTTTTAAGCACAGTGTGTATTATAGTCATGGAGACAAACAGGGCTGGTGTGTGGGGCTGCTTCACCAAAGTGCTCTTCATGCTTAAAGCGCAGTACAAATAAGAATTAACTTCTCTTGACAGCTTACATCAAAAAGTCAGCATCCCAAACTCACTGCATGCTTGAGGAAACAGGGGTAAGGAAACAGATGGCTTGCTCAATGTCCCCAAAGAAACTGTTTCTTTCTTTTATATATTCTTTATAGACAGGTGAGGTATAAAAAGACCTTTCCACCTCTTAGTCCAGCTCTCAGCTGGTCTAGCCATCCTGGCCAGTGCTGGCATGGGCACGCAGGGATTTTTTTGCAGAACATTGTACGTTTGAGGGTTACGTAGGCACACTGACAGCAGTGCTGTGGTGCAGTCCCTGGAAGGGCAATTAGTCCGAATACACCGTGACATAGGTGTGCCCCTGGAGCCATTTATCAGTCTGAAAAAAACCCACCCTGCTCTGGAGGCTTTCATTACTGATTTCACACTGCTGACCGAGTGCACTCAGCTCGTCCCGGGCAGAATACAGCGCTGACATATCACTCCAGGCACATCACTGCCACGAAAGCTGACAAAACATCATTTTTACTCCCTACCCAGTTATGCAGGCCAGGAGAGGATTTGAGATCACTCAGATATGCAAGAATCTTTTTAGTGACTCGGTGGGATCTGCATGAAGGCATAACGGCCCGGAGGACAGGGGATCAGCGTGGGGTCAGCAGCCTGTGCTGACATGAACAGAGGCAGGAATTTCAGAAGCACAAATGTGTTTGGGGTGATAAAAAGTGCAAGCAGATTCCTTTGGCTTTATTAAATGAAGTTTTGGGATTTTAAAACATTTATACAAAAAAAGAAGAGAGAAGAAACATTATGCTTTTATTAAAAAGCAGATTGTTTTGATTGCAGGCACTTTAGCAGGGTTTTTAAGCCCTAAAGCAAAAGAAAACAAGATCTGAACTTTGCTTTGTGTACATGCCACTATTCTCAATGGGAAGGGGGTGAGATGGGGTCTCCAGGGTCCTTCCTGTTAAATCTTCATAGCATCAGTTTAGACCTCCACCCCCCTCCATTTCCAGCCCAGCACCTGCTGGGGATCTCTCACAGCCCAGCGTGGAGCTGGGTTTCCAAACTGGAGAGTATTGTGTTTGTATGTGGGGTGATCATCCACATGCTCCCACTGGATCATTTTCAGAACTGGATAAGCTCTGAGAAGAAGCCTGGTGTAGGGTGTGCAGGAGAGAAGGGGAATATGGCTTCGTTTCCAGTTAATCTGGGGTTCTTTGTATTATGAAACAGCTTCCCCTGGAGGAATCAAATAGTCTGAAGCTGGGGACAAAGTGCTCAGCTGGGAAGTTGGTTCAAGCCTTTCCTACAGAGCAGGGGTTACTCATCTCTTGGCAGGGAGGGGAACACACTCAGCATTATTTCTGCCCTTGTAGTCTGGTGAATGACATCTGTGTCCTTTGGAGAGTCCAGCTCAGAAATCAGTGGAGCTGCCATGAAAAATTCTGCTGTGAACTGTTGCAGCTTTTCCAATTCTGATGGGTGTCTCCACATATGTGTATGCACGTCTGATGGCATTCACTAATTTTGATCCCAATTTATTAGTATTTGAAGCAGTGATTTTCAGCAAAGAGATGACTTGCCAGGTGTACTTCATCCAACTTTCAGGAAAGCAAGAAAAGGTGAAGGTGCGCTGCTAATGTAGCTCTCAGTACCTCTGGATTAAACAGGCTTTACCTGCTGACCAGTCCTATGCTGCACTTGTCTCTGCTAAATCAGTTTCCAGCCAGCTCTTGGACCTTAAAACTTTTCATCCGAGGTCTGCTTCAGTGGTCCAAAGACTCAGGTCTTCAAAAGCTCAGCACCTCTCCTGGGAGCTGCTGCAACTGGAGAACGTCCTGAAATTCCCATCTGATAGAAGTCAAGCACGAGTACCCCAGGATGTCATCTTTTCCTTTCTATTTAGGGGACATTTTCCTGCTTTCCTTTGCAGGATCCTGGAACTTGAACAAAGGAGGATGCTGCGCCCTGGGGAGTTGCCGTAGTAACCCTGGATGTTTTTTTTTTGTTGCTGTCTTAGATGAAATAGAAACAAGGAAGAAATTACAGAGAAGAACTTTATACCTGAGTTTATTAACTTTGCCTAACACCGAAGCTGAACTATACCTTCAACTTCCTAAAGCAATAACAGTCACCTTGGGGCTGATGTCCAGCTGGTAATTTTCACTGGAAATGAAATTAATTGCTGTATTTATTATTCAGGAACCCTGATTTAAAAAAATAACAAAAAAATCCACATCCAAGATGTAGCAAATAAGAAACAGAATAAGATTATTAGAAACATGTAGATATGGAAGTGGGAATAGCTGCTTCAAATGATGTCTAAACTTGCAATGCATGGATGCTTTGCATATTCTGTTTTCTTCTTAATAGGGTTCAGTAGTAGTCTGTCCCTTAACCTATAGACATACTCCATAGCTATGTTGTCCTTGGAAAATAATGTCTGCTGTCATAGAGCATATGAGGAAGTGATTTTTGACTGTATCAGCATCAGCTCAGCAAATGACTTAATTTGAAGGTTCAGAGTAAAAATAAAATCTCTTCTAGAAGAGTGTGACGGAGAGAGAAGCCATCTAAGCTGCTCTCAAGTTATGAGCATCAAAGGCAGAGGGAAGCCTTTGGGTTCAAGAAAGGGCATGAGAGCTGAGCTACCAGCAAGGTCATTTCCATGAGAAATTACTCAAAAGCACAACACTGGGAAAAATCAAAGGCCACCCTTGGGAAAAGTGCGATGTCTGGAGGAGGGTGCGCGGGAGCGGCCGGCCCCAGCTGGGGTGGAGGCTGGCTCTGGGGCGCGGTGCTCGCATCACAGTCAGTTCCCTTTGTTCCCTGTCACCACAGTGTCCCCAGGATGCCCCGGCTGGCCTCCTGCTTGTCCCGGAGCAGGACCTCAGGCTGAAAAACCAAGTGGGGACCAGGCTGCCTGGCAGGGGAGAGGGAAGGTCATCGCCTCCAACCAGCAGGTGAGTGCGTGCAGGTACGTGATGGAGTGCTGCCCAAATACCCTGTTCTGATCGATTCTGTGTGGCTTCCCCCAGCCCTGCCTGCCCATCCCACCTCCCCATCCTTTTGCAGGAGTTTTAAATTTGGGAATACGGTGAGGGAGGTGGGAGAACTTGAAACGCTCCCCTGCCACCATGGAAGCCAGGGTTTACATCTTCCCTGCAGTGCAAAAAAAGAGCTGACAGAAATGCTGTCAAGTTCAATTGTCCCCAGGATAACGTCCTTCGATGATGTATATATTATACACTCTCTGCTTATCCTGAAAACATGCCGTATAAACACTTTAAATATAAGTGGCTTTAGCAAATCTTGCTTCCTCCCCCACGAAACTCAGTGACAGGTGGGGCCTGGCTTGTGATACTGGTTATTTTCCTCCTCTCATCTGGATGTTTAGGAATTAGATCCCCCTGTGGCTGATTTAGCTTCCCATCCTGGGGCTGACAATGGAAACTCCAAGAATACCAACAATTTGGTTTTAAAAAGTAGCTCAACCTTGTTTCATATGACAAATAGTTCACCCTTGTTTCGTATGACTTCATTGTGAAAATCAAACTGATGTAATTTTTGTAAGTACTGCAGAAAATAAGACCTTTTTGGCACAAAAGGTTCCTTTTTAGTTCATGCCAGAAGACTAAAATCCTTCATTTGCTCAGGCTCACTTATGACCAGAAGGTGATTTGAGCAGCAACATTTTGGGCAGAAGGAAGGAAGTAGTGTGCTGAGCAGATGAGTCTAAGGTTTCTGGGACTGGGATATGAAGCACTAGTGGTATGACCCAGCAGTATGGATTTTAAAGAGAGGGCTTTCTGGTGATGTGAAAAAGAGGCAGAAGGATTGTAGGAAAAAGATGAGCAATCACTGTTGCAAGTCTAGAGAGCAAGAAAAATAATGGAGCTATCAGAGGATATCGAGAACAGAGTTACTGGGGAGAAAGGAGAAGAAAGATGGAGAACTATCTATGGGTTGTGACAGTTTTTAGAACATGATGATGGGAACTTGTCAGAAAAACATGGAGAGCGATAGAGCCCTCCTGGTCCTGATGGCCTGGTGCTGTGGTTTGGATTTTTAATTATTTGTGCATTTTGTATCATTCAGTGCTCCCTGTTTGTTGTTTTGTAGATTTTAAGATTAAACAGCACAACTGCTGCCATGATTTTGTGGCATCCTGTTAACAAAGGCTACTGAGCACCAACGAGAAAAGGATGCTCTTAGGGACAGTTTCAAGTTTTTTTTTTTTTTCTTTTTTTTTTTTTCACTGCTGTGGGAGCAGAGTTATTTGTTTGTTCCTGTCATGTATGTAATTTAATTCTGATCCCAGATTGTGACGTGTAATTCTGTGCACTTGTGTTCCCTGTTCTTTCAGTCCCAATCAGGCTTCTCCAGCTTCTGTGTCATCCCCAGCTTCTGTCATCTGCTCCTCACTAGCGATCAGTGGCCTCTTGCAGAAGTCCTGAAGAAACCTTTCCAGTCTTCCTCAGCTTACTAAAGGAAGCCCATGTCTGCTTTCGATCTGACAAACCAGAGCATGCAGTGTACAAGGCCCGAGACAGATTATGCCATCCCACGGATGAAGCTGAGGGATGAGACGTTTGTCTTTATTGACGGTAAGTGGGTGAATGAGACGTACTGCCAGCCACCTTTTGCTTCCCATTGGAAACTCTTTGGCAAGAAGGCACAGAATGAGTGGAGCATCTGGGAGGAGAACAGAGCCCTCTGGGAGGAAAACCAAGTCCTCCGGATTGAGAACAGGATGCTCTGGGAAGAGAACCAGGCTCTACAATGCCTCCAGTCACAGAACAAAACTGTCCAGGTTATTTACAATGATGCCACCCAGCAAAGCCTCCAGAAAGATAGGCTCTTCCCATTCTTCCAGGAGAGGAACTTAGGCTTCCAGGTTAGCCTGAGCAACAAAGCTCTCCAGGGGGTCAGGGAAAAGAACAGAGTCTTAGAGGTTTTCCAGCAGGAGAATAAAACTCTTCCCAGCATCTGGAAAGACCAAAAAGTTGTTGTGGTCCATGAAGAGAGCAAAGATGCCAGCTCAGTTCAAAAGGATGCTGAGGCTACCACAGCTGTAGAAGAAGGCAACCTTAGCCCAGTGCCCCAGCAGGAACATGAAGCTAAAGCAGAGAGCATTACTCCAACCCAGAGTGAGAGCAAGGCTGCCCTGAGCACGGAGGATGATTGTGAGATCCTCCAGGCTCTACACAACCTACACCAGATCCTCCAGGTCTTCCTGAGAGAGAACCGCCTCCCTGGGGACAGAGAGAGACCTCATCCTCCCCATGACGAGGGGAGATTCTACCAGGAAGAGTACAAGAAATTGAAACTACAGCTGAATGCTGTGAAAAACACCGTGTCAGACATTACAGCTCAAATGGAAATGCTGGAAAAAGAGCTCATTGCCTTCACTTTCCCAATGTACGAAGAAGCAGGACAGAAGCTGGCAAATAAGTATCAGCTTAGAGACATGTGAAGCTTGGTGACAAACCTGCCGGTTCGGTTTCCTGGAGAGGATCAGTTCTCGTTTCAGGGAACTTAATAAAATCTAAGTAGAGCCTGAAGTAAAAAGCAAAAAAAAAAAAAAAATGTCTGGGGAACATTGTGTTTTTTTTTTTTTTTTATTCTGAAATTATGTTATTTAGGTATATTTCACCTTCTGGTAACATGGTGTGGGTGACTTATGAATTTGCCTAGTGTCAGGAAAACACGTTTTTCAGCATTTTTTTTCAAAGTTTTTGATAATAAGGCCTACAAGATCAAAACATAATTCATGCTTTTCACACTTCACGTGAGGTACCTTAGGTTAGCCATACTTTTCAGACCACCACTTCCCTAAAACAAGGAACCCAGCAGGGAGCTGAGTTTGGGTTCCCAGTGGTCCCTGCTGTTATGGTTGGCCACGTTCAATGGTTGAACTGTGTCTTCTGACATGCACCAACCTTCCCTCTTTCAGGGAAAATAGAGCCTCCAGGAAGAGACAGGACCGTGAAAGACAATAGGACACAGAAAAGTGAACTCTGTGTCCCATGAGGCACTGTATCCTAGTGCAACCATGGTAAATACTTTATATTTTCTTTAAGGGGAAATAGTGCGACTACATGACATTAGGGTTTTGTCTAAAAACTTCCAATTTTATTTATTTATTTATTTATTTATTTATTTTTGTAGAATGGAAATATTACCCATTCTGTAGATACCAGCTAAGACAGATCTGCCTTCTGCACTTCTTGTGGATAAATAAATAGAGAGACAGACAGATAAATAGATACATACATGGATAATGGAAAGGAGATACCCATCTCCATTAAAATTGGCCCTTACCATACTCCTGTTGTTGCCTTTTCCCAGTACCACATCCTCACTTATTTTGTTGTCATTTTCCCTTGTTTAAAGCTCTTCCTCAGAAAAAAATCCGTCTCTTGCCTCAGAGCATAACAGGACCATAAAGCAAACATCACCCACCAGAACAGCATGTCCCCTTCCGCCTCGGTTATTTGTAAATTGCCTTCATCATTTTGTACCTTAATTAGGCTTAATTCTTCTCAAACGGCCTTGTTTTGGTACACTTGAATAATCCTACTGATTTCAAGTGAGATTATTGTTTGCTGATAAATGGCACTTTTAGGTTGCAGTGTATATAGGAAGGGCTGTTTTTCGTCTTATTTACAGCTTGCTACTAAAAAGAAAAATTCCTGTAGACTTTGGAGGTCTTTTGGGACAGGTTCTTCTTTGAGGCCAGCAATTAAGCATGTCTTTGTCTGTAAATAATCATGTGTAGTTATGGAGCTAACAGCACTCTGGCCTGGAAGAGCACTGATATTTTTAGTGGTATCACGGGCCAAGGGAAAGGGCAATGCTCTGCCCCTGTGCAGCAGAAGCCCCTGGGAAATGTTGTGAGCCTGAGTTGTCTTTCAGAAATCTTGCTCCTAATCATAAGATACTTTCAACAGAACTGTCCCATTGACGGATAGCTTACCTGTGGTGGGAGGAGAGAGAAAGGAAAGAGGTGCCCACTCACGTGGGGGGCTCAGGCTGTGGGGGACACCACTTCTGGGGTGAGCTGCTGAACTGTTATATACAATTGTAGCCTGGGAGGTGAGGGGGGGGGGGGGGGGGGGCCAGAAGATTACAGCAAGAAAAGTGTATCCCAAGGGCATACTCAGCTACAAAGTGCTGGTGAATGAAGGAGAATCGCTCCTCCAGACATCATGGTGGGGTCACAGGAGTGGATGGAGCAGGCAGCAGGAGCACCTCTCCTGCACAGAGCGGTGAGGTCTCTCTTAATTTCTTGAATGGCCAAATGAGGCAGGTTTTCAGCTGGTCCATAACAGACAAGTATGTTGTCAAATTCAGCCTTTTGGAGGCTGTTCCATGGCTTAGGTTGGTACTCGGACATGTATACGCTCACACAATGAAGAGTGATCCTCTGTCACAAGGAGACAGAGAGCCTATCGATATCCTCATGTTTAAAAATCGAGGCTAGACTCAATTGTGTGGCCAGTGCATCTGGAAATGCATTTTTCTCTCTGTTTCAGACATCCCTGATACAGTGCAAATTGTCTCAATCTTTCAGGCAGAACACTGGAGTCTTTGGGTAATCGAACAAGACAGGCGCAAGGAGACTTCTGCAGTGTAATTGTGCAAGCGTTATTTCAAAGCAAAGGAAAGGTTATGGTGAGGTTTACCTTTCACAACAGGACCCAAGAAACATCTTGTCACTACAGTTTATAGGTCTCTAAGTGATTTGGCACCAAATTACTTAAAGGATGAATTATCTTTCACCTTGTATTTCACTCAGACAACACCAGGCCAAATACCAGTAATGACTGTTTATCTCAGAGGCTTAAAGCACAGAGCATTTTCTTCTGCTGTCAGGATTTCAAGATGCTAAGGCAAATCTCTCACGGTAAAAGGGGAAGGGCTGGCTCTCAGTGATGCAGAGGGCAGGAGGGCTGTGTGTAAGAACCAGGAGAGAAGAAGAGAACCTGGGAAGATGGCCATTAGCAGGAGGATGTGGAGAAGAAAAACTCCTGCTTAAAGACAGGGTTACAACTATATGTAGATAAATACCCCAGTCCCATGGTGGGGAATATGCTCATGCTTCTGTGCCTTCATCTTTTCTCCTGGCTGTATCCCTCACTGTTTTGATGTAATATTTGTTAAAAGAGTTGTGTGTGTGTGTGGGGGGGGGGGTCTACAAAATGGGGGATCTACAAAGACCCTAAAGCTGAGCTCCAGTGGGGAGCAGGGGTCGTGACAAGCTTTGGTGGTATTTTAGTATTTTAACAAAGTGATTTGTGTCCCATTGGAAATACACTGCTCCTTTGGCAGTGATCAGGGCACTGACTCATACCGTGTCCCTGTAGGTGGGCAGGAAGGACACACAAACGTTCAGCTCTCCACCGGATGGCTGGAAGGGGACATCTCCGCTAACAATGGGTGTCCGGGACAGGACATCCAGATCTCACCTGGCCTCTCTGGGCTCCCTTTCTAGTCTGTAGAATGAAATATGCACCTTCAGAACGTGATTCACCTCACCTCTCCTGTACGTCAGCTTTAGGATGGGCTGGGTCACCAGCCGGCTGTTTCTCCTTCTCTCTATCGCTTATTTAAGGTAAATATGGAGGGAAAATGCAGCAGTAGGTGTTTACAGGGACAACTTGCTAATTATCGTAACATTTAGGCAGAGTTGGGAAAAAATGGAGTAAGCTTTTTCTTTATTTTATTTTATTTTATTTTATTTTATTTTATTTTATTTTATTTTATTTTATTTTATTTTATTTTATTTTTTTGCCTTGTCTATTGGTTGATTTGCGTGTTTCTGGAAACTGATAGCTATTCTGGCTTGATATGGATGGATGTCATTCTTATGCTGCATAATTTACCTTTTGCAGAGAGACAAACTTTCTATCCCTCTCTCCTTCTTACTGTTGCTGATTATCTCATTTTTACACTACTCATTTGTCAGGACTATTTTTGGAAAACTGTTCTTTTTTTTTGCAAGGTCACCATCAGCCTCTTGCTTCCCTGTAAATTGGATTATAGCCTGTAGCTGGGCTCTGTGCAAATGCTGACTTTCCTGTTCTTGGTTCTTCTCAGGTAGTCTAAAGTGTTTTGAGTTTTTTTTTTTGAGCCCTGGCTTACCACTGAAGACAGGTTTCCCAGAGTTTTGTTTGTGAATTCATGAAGTCAGGGACATCCTCCAGAAGCTGTGGCACATGCCAAAGCCCACGCTCTGTGGTGGTGGAGGATGGCCGGGTTCCCAACAGCCTGGTGTGATCTTCCCAATGGAGGTCCCAGTTCACAGAATTAGCCATGGCCATACTTTTCAAGCCTTTGTGCTGAAATAGGGCTAGTCGTCATCTTTTTTTTGACATTCAAATTTGAGCCCAGACTGCTCATAGTACTCATGCAGTGAAATGCAGAGGATGGAGGAGCAACTCTTTGGACGAGCTGCATGAAGGAATTGTTACCTGCAGAGGCAGTTCATTGGTGTTAAGGCAGGTGGCTTTAAAACACTGCCACATTTACCAAGGTGATATCATCCCACTGAAATGAAGGATCCCAAGTGAAAGCACTAATTTAGGACCATGGCCACCTGAGGTGGCTTCTGTAAGTGACAGAGAGAGGCAAAACCGCTGCTGAGCTGAGGATGAGCAGTACAGAGCGTTGGGGTTACACAGCATGAAAAGCACAACCAAGTTTCACCAAACTCGTTGAAATATTCCCAGCTTAGCTTTTTTACATCCTTCTGTGCCTCTGGGTTAATGGATTTCATTGTTGTTTAGGAAAGGTAAACTCAGAACTTTCAATTTTTTAGAAAAGTGTAATTGGCAGAAATATTTTCTAAATACAAATTGAACATCCCTCTTTTGATTGTGGGCTATGCCAAAGCTCTAACATACATCTTTGATGTTATGGCAGTGTCTGGAGAAATCATGGGATTCTAATATGGAATAATAGATTCTCATCAAGACTTCTAGCTTTAGGAAATTGTTTAATATCCATTCTCAGTGGATGTTTCTTTGAGGCAGCTGTGACTGAAGGGTCCCAAGTGCTGAAGAAAACAGCTCAACAGCTCAGAACAAAGCTGATTATGTAAATTGTGCATTAAGATTCAGCTTCGATTTAATTTTATTCTGTAAATAAATATCCCATTAACATCCATCTGTTAAAAGTCAGGTAAAACATTTTCTAAACCACCACTGCTATGGCAGATGTGACTGTGCCATAAATAGTGGCAGGGTGGTGGCATGTGGACATCAAAGTCTGAAGAGTGAGGCACGTTTCAAGAAGCAAGGTAGGTGATAACATTTAATTATAATGAAAAGGACATTGCCTGATTGCCCGAGACACCCAGCACTTTCTTTTGTGTTTGTACTGCTTGCATCACGCAAAGTGTATTCTCTAATCACTGTCTTGGAGACCACTAATAATTATAACTCATTAATTCACTTAAAATATAAAAATATTTCAGCTGATGAAGGTCATTACTGAATGGTGCCTAACCTTTTGCCTAATGGCTTTTTATTTCAACAGCTTACTTTTGAGTAGTCATCTTCCCTGGGTCTAGCTGATATTCTACCATTATCAGTGTAAAAGATTACACCGATCAGGAACAGAATGACGAAGCTCAGGTATTCTGCATTACTATTTTAAGAGTAGGAAAGATTCAAGTGCTCTTAACCAACAGCTATTTTTAACTATTTTAAATAATCAGAGACTTCATGGACACTGCAAAAGAGCACTTGACGAAAAAGCAGCTAGGGATGTGCAGCAGATTTCATTTATACTGGAAATTTAAGACTGAGTGTCTGCATCAGCTGGAGATCAGAAACAGCTTCCTTATATATTCTTTAACATCCTAAAGGAGGAATTGTGCACTAACTGAATTCTGTAAACAGGATGTAAAAATCATTTTCTGTGGGGCGTGCTCCAGGTAATGGTTAGAGGCAATGCATGGCTGTATGGCTCCGAGGTGGAACAAGCAAGGGTGAAAATGCAGTTCTGCAAGGTACCTTCCAGTCCTCTGCTATTCCGTCCAAGCACCTTGTTTACAGGCAGTCTGCACCATATGTGCAAATGCCTACTGCTTGGTGGAAGCTAGCCTTCAGCATAAAATTGCATGTCTGCGGATACCCAATTGTTGGTACAACAAAATACCATATGTGACACTAAAGTTGACAGTCTAATTCCCAGTAATACCAGTGAGCATTAATGCTGCATCGAAGCCTTTATTCCAGAACAAAATAAAGCAGAATCTGGCACCAAGTCTCAATTTTTTTTTTTTTTTTTAATTATTTATTTTATTTTGCTCAATTCAAGTCTGTTTGCAAATCTGAGATAACCCACTGGTTCTCCAGGTATTAAATATCACAAGTTACATCCTCATTTCCTGTCCAGTTTTCCAAAGAAAGCATCAGCAGGTCCCTCATTCACACCATTATTCTGGCTGAAGTGCTCTGCTAAGGTGTGGGGGGAAGCAGCGAGGTGACCCTGCTAGAGAACATCTCCAGTGCTGGAGCATTAGCCTGACCAAGACCGACCAAGAAGATAGTTTTCTGGCATGGACACCAGCTATACTGTAAGTGGAGAACTCAGACTCCCGGGAATAAACACAGCATGGATGCACACAGTCCATGGAATTGTTCTTCTGCAAGCAAACAAAGAAAAACACACAAAAAAAAACATGTGGTGCATGATCTGTAGAGTCTCACAACATGTAACCAAGGTTTCATCTGGTCTGGCTTTCACAAGAGTCAGATACAATACTTAAATTACTCTTTAAAAAATTACCTCTCTTCTCTTGACAGCCCATCTCACGTAGTTGCTCTGACCCTCTGCACATGATGTGACACCACGCTTACTCTGTTCCTCATTAAGTTCCTAACCTCTCCTCAAATCCTTGCCCAATCTCACCTCCCAACCTCCAAGAAACTTATTTGTGACAAGTCACTGTGGATCACATTATGCACATATGAAATCCATACTTCGCTGAGGGATGAGGTTCCTGGGGACCCTTTGATGTATCACCCCTTTTGCTAGAATATAAAACTGGGCTGGGATTTCAAAATTTCCAACAAACAAACAAAAATAATCAAACACCAAACAACCTGGGCTTGGATTTCAGAGCCCAACACTAGCTTCAGAAAATTATTTGAACACAGGTCTTATCAGAGCTATTTCTGTTTCACTTACTTTTGCCCAGGAAGAAAAGACTTGCCATAGCTGGTGGTTTTTCTGTCTTGTGGCAGGGAGAGAGCAGTAGGACTCCTGGGGCAGGGTGAGGCTGTTCCCCTCACCCCATGCTCACAGAGGGATAGTTCTGAACACTTACATGTTGACCATCCTGAATGAAAATCCTTTTAAAAGAGGATTGCTAGAAGACATGCATTATTCTAATCAGATGCCTCTGTGATCTTTGCAGCAGAGAGGCCAGGAATTGCTGGCAAGCTTTATTGAGTATGACTTAAATGCATTAGATTAGAAAGCACTCAATTTAGCTGGTTGTTTTTCCTGATTTGCTTGGCTACTCTAACCATCTCCCCCTCCCGCTCCCTCATTGTGATGGAGATGCCGTTAGGCTCTGGCACGCAGCAAAGACGGCGTGTCAGCATATTCCTAAAGGCAAGATGTGTCCCTGATTGCACGGCATGGTGATGAACAGAATTCCAGGGCCTCCTAATTAACCTACCTAATTTATCTTCCTACCGTATGGTGAATCAGAAGTTAAATGCAGGAGACGAGTAATTCCTGGCCTCATTTCCAGAAGGTCAGAGTTGCATTTTACATGCTCTTTCCACCTGGGATCAAAATGCAAGCTCAGAAAAAAAACCTGATGCCACCTCCAGCACTTTGCTGGGGTACAGGAGGGGGGGAGAGGTGCATGTCCACAGAGAAGCATTTTGCAAGCTCAAGCACAGAGCTGCAAAGTTCACAGGTGAAAAATGTTGTTGGGCACAAGGGAGGGCCAAGCCTCACCTTGTTTGAAATATTTTCTGCAACTGGGAGTCAATTTATAGGGTTGGGTGCTGCCACGAGTCTGTTACTGCAGTGTGGTGGGACGTGATGTAGCTGTGGTTCAGAAGTGCATAGTAACACAGGGCCGTGCTGTGCTACGAGGACCTGCCTTCTTCTAAACCTGCTTCGTATGTCTTAGCGAGGCAGACTTGCTCAGGCCTGGGGCTGCACCAATTTCTTTGGACAGATGTTTATGAGATCTGCTTTCCATCCCCAGCCAGGTCTGCCTGAAATCCCCCGTGGTTGCCTGTACCCAGCTGTGTTCTCCATTAAAAAGGGTGATGCCTGTGATAGGAACGTCGGTACACTGATATCCCATATGGGTTACAAAGTCTTTTCTCCTGAAGGTAGCAGGTGTGTTAACTGTGGCCCTGGAAGAAGCAGCTGGCAGGGCACATCCATGAGGGTGAAGGACGCGATGATGAGCTCTTTTCCCACAGCTTGTGCCACTCTACAGTGCCAACCACCAGTTCTCAAATCCTCACCCACTGCCTTCTTTGAGACCCATGAGAAATCAGAGTAACCGACTCAGTAACAGCTCTGCTCTGCTTCTTTGCTTCAGTCCAGAAAGGAGGCAGAGGGAGGGAGAGGGGCAAGGAGGTATCTGGGGGACATCACCAGGACTTACTCCCCAGCAGAAGGTCAGGCAGCACCATGCTTGCTCTGGGAGAGGTGGAGAGAAGGCAGAAGCTAAAATGAAGCTGTCTGTTCATTTCTTACCGTGAATGATATCATCAATTGCAATCTCTGGAAAAAGGCTCTGAATACATGCAAAACAGTCTGACGTCCTGCCTGTGTTACCTGGGGGCTCACCATACCCTGGGAGGAGGTCAGGAGATGTGGGTCCTTGACAACTTCTCGGTCTTCAGAAAATGACTTAAGGATTTAGTCTGCTCAGCCTTCAAGAAATGGGTCTCAGGACTTGGGATGGCACACTGCATCCTCACCCACAGCTAATCCTCACATGCTGGCTAATTTTTTCCAGATCTTTTAAAGGTATCTATGTAATGACCCCTCACAAGATGAATTTCACGGATGTTTACAGAGGACAGCAATATCCTCAAGTATACAGCCATAAGGCTGGCAATGGGCAGATTTGAGAACACAGTCCCAATAATACTTACACAGCACTCTGAAGCTTCAGTGTGTGCTGAAAACACAAATAAATCCTGTGAGCAAAACAACTTGGTAGTGCTACCTGCCTCTTTCAAATGGATTACAAAGGAGGAAATGCTGCCCTTATCAGCAAACCACTTCAGTTGTTCACTAAGGAAAGAATTCAAGGCTTGAGCTCAAAGCTGAGAACTTGTGGGTATTTGTTTGCCTTTTTTTTTTTTTTTTTTTTTTTTTTTTTCTCCCCAAGTTTTATGGAAGAAATAAGTTTCGCCCTTGCAGAAGGCTGTGGGGACTCATTGTGGCTGCTGCTCAGGTCTCTAGCATGGGTGGCTGCATGGTCCCCACGTGTGTGTGGGAGCAGGGGTCTCCTCCTTAGCTGTAGCAAAAAACACAGTAATTGGCTTAGAAGTAAAGATTCGCATTGCAAACTATGAAGTTGTCTGAGAGACCTCTCAAAGACAAGATTTGCTGCTTCAAAGTCCAACTTTCTGCTTAAGAAAAGCATCAACAGAAAAAAAAATGAAGAGGTTGCGCGTTCCCATTTGTTTCCCAGTGCAGCAGAAAGAGGGGGCTCTAGATCAGCCACATGTTTCTGTCCTGAAAATGTTTACAATCCATTCCACTAATAACCCAGTGAGTATTAAACGTGTTTGAGCACTCAGGACCTAAAGCAAACAAGTTTACAGAAAATTCAGCTGGTGAAATGAAAGGAAAAAAGACAAAGTAACTTACCCATTTTTTGCCTTGCCTGTGACTATGACTAAGATGAAATCCTGTGGGATTACTTTCACCGAAATAAAATGTACAAGAGGGGTAACAAAAAAACCTGTGGCAAGTCAGTGGCACGTTGTTTGATCGCTTTTGTCTCTGTCTGCGTTGGGAAACAAGAGCCCTGCAAAAGCCCATCACTTCTGTACAGCTCTGTGACTGATGCCACTGCAGACGCAGGGAGGTTTTTCTGCGTGATCCACGCTTGCAGTGTTATCTCCTAATATGCAATTTGCTGTTAAGTAGGAACTGCTGGAGCAATTAAGTTGCAAGCAACCAAGCTTGAAGCAATGCTGCAAATGGCAATAAAGGTTCCTTGCAGGGTGGCGTACCTTGCAGGGTAATACACTCTGGTTTAATGGCCAGGCGACAAACAATACCTTCGCTGCATTTTTTCCCTTCTGCTTTAGCAGTGAAGATAATTTTTAACATCTCCTGCACTCCTTTCCCCTCAGAGCGGAGCTTTAATTTTAAATTTCATAGGATAACCAGAAAGAAAACAAACAAAAGCAAATGAGAGAATAAATCTACTGGGGAAAACACAACGATGGAGAATCACTCCGGTGACTTCCAAGTGTTGGAGGTGTCCACTTGATTTCATGGGCAGTACAGTTGGTCAGAGCTATCTTGGTGTATTACAATCACTGCAGTTCAGGCATGAAGGTTAGGCTTCCAGTTTTCATTTTAACTTTTTTTTTTTTTTTTTTTTCAGTCTAGAATGAAAAAAAAATCATAAAAGGAAAGAGCTGGTGATGGCATGCCTTTGGGCTTTAGCCTGCCAAGGCACACAGCCCACGTTGGGGCTCATTGGTCTGAGCAAGCAGAAAGAGGGGGGAGAGAGCACTGAAAATAAAATTAACAAATCATTTAAGTCTGACAGGGCTTAAGTTTACTTTTGCTGCAAAGCGTGACTGGTACTAAAAAAAAAGGACACCACAGCAGCACCGCTCCTGAATACTCTCACGTCTCTTGTTTTCTCACTGGCGACCTCAGAAATGCACTTGGACGTCCTCCCAAAATGTATGTGCCAGCTCAGCAAGGAGTTCTGAGCTCAGTGTAGGAAATGAAATGTCCCTGTACTCCGTCAAGGAGCTCAGACTAGACAATTAGCTCACTTCTGGCCCCAAAATGTACTGCTTTTACCAGCAGTGGCTGGCACCAGGAGCTTTATCCAGGAGAAAGTCTTTGCCACAGGGGATTTTTCTGCTGGCTTACTGCCATGATCCAGCCTTTTATGGGGGCCCAGAGAGTATTTGAGAACATCAGAAGATGTCTCTTTACACCAGCTACAGGACCAGGAGAGGGCGAGAAGATATGCTGGGTGTCAGACTTCAGGAAGAGCAAGAACTGCCTGTTTTGGGGCTGTGTCCTTTCAGATGCGTGCAGATTTCACTGTGCTACATGGATACACCTTCTGAAACGGTGATTTATGTGTGATTTTGGGAGATGTGATCCAAGCAGAAGACCATGGTGATAATACCTCTCTTGGATGAGGCAAACTCAAGCTACCTACGCTGGAACTGTAGCGTACAATATGGAAATCACCCCAACTCATCCCCAAAACTGCAGCTTTCTTGCTCTTTGCATATGTCCCTGGGCATTTCTAATGCCATCAGCAGAGAAGAGTGACGTAGGTAGATACACCCAGTTTTGCCTCAGGAGGATTTTGGGAGGACTGACCATGTCTGTTTGGGTTCACATAACATGTTTGCAGGGTAGATCTCAATTCCCCATATGGACAACATCATCTTCAGTGAAGGTAAGTAAGCACCTTCAAGGTGCAGGACATCACCCAGTGGGGAGGTCTAAAAGGACTCGTCTTAAATGTTAAATGCCATTTCTGCTTAAAAAGGGGCTGAGTGCTTTGGCTTTCTAGCAAACAGGAAATGCCTAAAAGGTGTGCGTGAGCACATATGTGTGAACAGTAATAAGATCCCATGAATAACTGAGTTTACACTGGGAATCTAATTAGGTGCTTGTGCTTCTGGAGGATGAGGTGCTCTAAGTCCAGCTCCAAGGCTGACTCCAAGGACAGATCAAGAGAGATGTGAGATGACGAGCGACTAGCAGCCAGTGGCCAGAGCACATCTGAGAGCCTTCCCCTCTCTTCAGCAGAAAGTTCTTGCTTCTCATCCAGGCAGATGGTAAAACCCCAAACTGTGTTTCTTTTCCAGGACAGGCACAGTTGTGGCCTGTAATGTTCAGTGTCCTCAAGTATATGCACATCCCGAGCACATCCCACCAAAGACAAAGCTATTTGGGCTAGTCAAATCAGGGAAATAATCATTACTTGTAAAATTACTGCAAGCTGATTTTCTCATTAAACTTTCATTAATGTCCTTTTTTTTTTTTTTTTTTTTTTTTTTTTTTTTCCCCTCTGGCTGTGCTAAATCCCATACTTTTAAAGTCATCTCGTTCCATTACATTTCCATCAACATTAGCCACCATATTAATAGCTTGAAAACACATGTTGGTACATTTGTGCTGCTAATGAGCACGGCATCCCCTTCCCAAAAGACAGTTATGCCACGCCGTACAAATATTATGGCTAATGCTTCGCATTCCTCCCATGGATGTGTTTTAAAGACGTCAGCAGGGTTTCCAGCTGATTGCAAAGGTCTCGTCCGTGTTTGGTTTGGAAAGAAAATGATACCGAGTTATTTCTGTCTCCATCAAAGCACAGACCCCAGCTGACAAAAGAAGTGCCATATTAATGCAAGGTTCTTCTCGGTCATCTTCTCCTGGCTCCTCTTTTGGGAGCTCCTCCACGGAGTCCTGCTCCCCAGAAAGGTTTCTCTGCTCCACCTCACCCTCTGGAACTCGCCTTTTCCTGCTGAAATCCAGCAGGTCTTTATGGAGACATCACCCCGAAGCTCCTTCCTGCACCCGGTGGCTCGAAAAGTCAAGTGAGCCAAATCTGCCAAGGCTGTGCCTCGCTGGGCAACAAAACCATTGCCCAAAATAACCCCATTCTAAAAATTTGCTCCAAATAACCTGAGAGACAGTGGGAGGAGGGCAGGAGACCTCTTCAGGGAGGAGATGAACCATCTCCTTGTGGATTTGCACTGGTGTGAATTGGAGGAGGAGCTGACAGATTGCTTTAGCATCCTGACAAACACCATGACCCCCAAGGGCCTGAGCAGGCTCCCTTCATTCAGCCTCCTTGGCCACGTCAGTGAGCTGGGCACGCTAATAAAGCAATCAGCCAGCACAAGGACAGCCTGCTCTGCTGTTCCTGCTACCAGGCAATCACCGGTGTTTACTTTCTTGTACTTTGCTAATTAGGGTGAGAGAAAAAGCAATATCCACGCACACTGTCTCCTGGGAGGAGATTGAATTTTAACACTTAGCTTGAGCAATAGGTAGAGTTATCTTTTCCAGGACCCAGGCTAATCTCCCCTTTCCGCAGCAGGGGATTAGGGTCAGGGTTGTAGGATTTGCAGGTTTAATCAGCAGAGCCTCAACAACTTTCATTGCCTGCTCCAGGTCACTCTGGTGACTCTGTATCTGCCCGTCCCTCTGAATAATGAGGAGCCACGGACTGGATCCTATCTTACCAACACTGCTGAACTTTTATGGCTTTATGGAAAATAGCACTTATTTAGGCTGCTGCTTTTTTTCTCAGAGTAAAATGAAGGTTTCATTGGTGTTGGACTCTGGACCCTTGAAGAAGGTATTTTGTGGTCATATATTGTTTTTGATTGCATTTTCCCATTATGCTTTAGTGAAATTTGAGGTGGACTGTCTGGCTATGTACTTGAGGGAGGGAAACAAAGGGGGAGAAATATGGAAAAAAAACAGAAAGACCTGACCTTTTCAATCTTCCAAAGGACCTTTTCAATCCATTTTGACATAATCCCCCGAAGTGAAAACCTTCAGAAGCTTTGGGATTCCTTCTAGTGGGAAAATTAAAGTAGATTTCAGGAGTTCTTGTTCTCGTGACACCGAAGTGAACCGCCACCCTCCACCCTCCACTCATCCCTCCCAGCCTTACCTTACTTCACCATGGGATGAGTACTTCAGCTTATATTTAGCAGGTCTGTCCCAAAGGTGACAATAAGCAGCCCCAAAAAGAGGGCTGAACTTAGGAGTTAGGGACTTCCTCTCGTGGGAGGCAAAGTGTGTGGCTGGGAAAAGAGCCTGGCTGGGGCTCCTGAAGGCAGAACACATGGATGTACAGCAGGATCCAGGAGCTGGGTCCTGTTATCTAGATGTATGCATGGTGAAACCACCATCCTTTTATCCTGCCTGTGAGGGCACCTGGTGTCCCACATGAGGACCTCGTATTTGCTGGGGAAATAGCCCCAGGTGATTTCTCAAGTGCAGCAGTGATCCAAAGAGGGGGAAAGCACATGAATAGGAAGTTTTCTGAGTAAAAAAAATTAAAAAATGACTCCCTCAGCTTTTGAGATATTTATATTGATTGCACACGGCTGCATTTATGTTTAGGGTTGGATACTCAAGCCTTTGAACACCAGGATCTCCATCCATTGGTGCACAGGGCCTGCTCTGTATTCCCTGAAGTGTCCTGATACAGACAAAAGGGTCCAAAGAGGCTGGCATCATACTTCCTACGAGAAAAATGAAATTTGCACAAGGCTCTTCTGTAGCTGTACAAATTGTTTTGGATTAATCTCAGTCATGTGAGTGATTCTGGCTGGATGATAACCAGCTTTTTTTCTAATTTCTCCCACATTTTTTGTTGTAGGACTGAGCAGCTTTCAGTCAAAGCTGATTTTTTTTTTTTTTTTTTTTTTTAAATAAATAGATCTGGAAGCAAATTGAGTTTACATTGAGTCTCTTTGTCTATTATGCAGTTTTCATTGATGCAATAAGTTTGCAGAACAAAATTCTTCTGAGAGTCTTTATTACGTTTGTTAACAAGAACAAGGCTATTCCACCGGAGCATTTCTACCACAGTATTTTAAATACAGAGACACTTTAATTTCTTTGTTGCTCTCATTAAACTTAGGGTCTTAAAAATCCTATCTCCATATGGACAGTTTCAGGCATGAAGAACTTATCATTTGTTTGAAAAAAAAACCTACTTGTTTTCTTCCTGAATTCACCCTTGTTTCGCCTGTAGCCCTGGGAAAACCACTTCTTTTCTTACAGATGTCTGCAGCCTGCTGCATTACCCTGTCACTTCCAGAAAATAGGATTTCTCACCTACAGATGGTGAGGAGAGAGGAGGATAGCCGTGAACATTAGGTTGAAATTACTTGTCAAGTTTGATCAATTCGTAGAAAGACAAAAATCCTTTGTGAAAAGGCACAGTTGATTTCTGAAGATTAGTAGCGGTGTCCTCGCAGCTCCATTGTTTGGCTAAATTATACAAGGCTGCAGTTTATTACCTAAATGAAAGATTCATTTGCATGTAGATGGTACATAAATTATTTCATTCTGCACTGGCTGGTGCAATAAAAAACACCTCTCCCATACACAAGCCCACAAAAATGCACACACATATTCACCTGCCCCAGACTTATGGCACAGGGAGTGGTTCTTCCTTCTGTGTTTTCTTTTTGCTTTTATTGCCTTGTAAGTATTATTATTTGACAAAGCACTAGGGAAGGAGTACATGAATCTATTAAAGATAACAAAGCTCCATTATGACCTGAAACTCAGGAAAGCAGATGAATAAATCTTTCATAATGTGGAATAGCTGGTCCCTAGCTCTTCGAGCAAAGGAAAAAAGGAGTCGGTCTCAAAATGAACACTCATCCAAATCCTGCTGTTCTTGTGGTGACTTCTTCTTGCAGCAATTTCTTCTTACAATTTAGGCATGTCATGATGCATTAATTGCCATCTGTGTGGCTGTGTTTAATGGGAACATTAAGAGACAATACCTGTTTTGCTCCCCCCTGGAGTAGTATTTATAGGAGACGAGCGTGTGTGTGCCAGAAAACAGCTCCCGATCTGCTGTATGTTTTATGGTTCACCGATGTAGGCTGCTAACAGGCAGGTAGTTGGCTGCCTCTGACAGGCAAAAAAGATATGTTTCATAAATGCTTTCTGCTCTGATTTTCAGCCTGGTTTCCTCTGAGCCGTGGGTCGTGCAGCCCCATGCTATGCAATGCCCTATCTCCAGGGAAAGCCCCGGTGAGACCTGCATGGGCAGCTGAGGAATCGGGTGTCCCATAAAAATGGGTGTTCTAGGCTAAGCTGGAGGGCTTCAGGGAAAAGGGTAACGAAGCTGGGGATGGAGCTCCTTGCGATGCCTGCAACAGAGGGCAAGATGCACCATGTGTGCTCCTGGGGGATGCTGGAGAGTTTGGAAAAGTGGGTGCTGAGAGGCTGCAGACAAGCCACCTGCCTAAGTTTTGGGCTGGAATAAAGGTGTAGATGCTTCAGCCCTTAGCACTTACAAATCTGGGAAGATGAAAGTTCTCCTGTGTATGAAATATCTCAGTCCCCCATCTGGGAGTGTGTGGAAAGCCATCTGAAATGTTATGAAAGCACTCTCTGACCCACTTTGTTTGCTGATCACGTGCGTGCAGCTTCAGGAAAAATAAAGCAACTCTTGCTTCTAGTCATTTTCCCCTTCGTCCATTAACATTTCATTTTCCTAAGATTAAGGAGGAAAACATTCAAGGCCTGAACAGCCTCATGTTTCTGAACACTTTGCAGCAGCAGAAGGAAACAAAATGAAATAACCCCTTAAGTTATTACATTTTCAAAAAGAATCATAATCTGGTTGTACGTGTGGTGTGTGCCAGGCCCTCATTAGCATCCCAGGCTATTTTTAGCCCTCTTCTTGCTGCGCATGATGTTTGGCTGTATTAAAGGAGATGACACGCTGCCTTCCCCAAGCATCATCTCAGTCCACAGAAAGCCAAAGCCCTCTGACCCTTTCTGCTTCAATTTTTTAAGGCAGAGCATCCTTCTCTGCAAACTAGCGACTGCTCTGCTACCACTTTTGTAGAGGAAACTTGCCAGATCTTCCTCATCCATCATCACCTCATTTTTTTCTGTGTGCAATACAATGATTTTATTCCTTGCCTCCCTTCACTCTCTATAAAGAAAACTAAGGGTGACCCATGCAGATGCAGGCACTTACCTTCCAGATGTCTACAACCGAGGGAGATGACACCTATGCTTCATGTCCAAGGGCAGAAGTTGGTTCTTGTAGTCCTTTCAAGTCCCCTTTCATTTGCACATATGGCAGGAAATTTCAGGTGGGTCTAGTCTGAATCTGGTACAGTTTGCTTTTACTGTTTTACTGAATTATTTAACATGAGCTCAATGTCCCTTGCAGCCAGGCTCCAGGAGGAATGAATGGTAATGAGGCTGTAATTTGTATGAGAGTCAACAGGTCAGCTGGAGGTACCCTGATCTGGGAAGAGGGTGGGGGTAGCTCCAATAAACCATGAATATTCATCTTGCACATCTGGTCAGTTTTGATCACTCAGCTCTTTTCAAGGCAATTTCTATCGGGCTTCATGAGAGCCTGAAACAGGTTTTGGCAATGAGAGCAAAGAAGATTGATGTTAAAAGAAATTGACAGGCAATAGGGTTAGAGGTCTTTCCCAATTCTGATCTTGCAGATAACCAACCTGAAATTAAAGAGCTGGTCTCTGAAGGTCCTTGACAACTTATTCCTTGTCAATTGTGCCAGAAGAATACACACACACATACAAATAAACAAACAAAACACAACTCCCAAAGCCTGCAAGCCATGAGAAGCAGCCTGGTGTTGTTTCTATTTAGTCAAACAAGAGGAAGATAAGAAAATGCCAAGAACCCCTTTCTTTGTTTCTCCCCCATGACCAGCTTTGGGCTAGACACAGAAGCAGACTGCAAAGCTCAGATTCCCATGTGCATTTTCAGCTGATGACAACAAATGCTGAGGGCGCTGAATCCATCTCACAAGAGCAACTGGAGCAGCCCAAACTGGGCTTTACCTTTGTCATCTATTGTGGCGATGGTGACACTTTTCTTTTCAAACTGGTTACAACTGTAGAAGATTAAAGGTAGGCAATAACAAATTGCAAGGCAGGCTCTTGCAGGCAGTGTACTTTGGCAATTGTTCTTTTCTTTCTAATATTTCATTTCTACCCTCTCATGATGCACTACCCTCTTCATAAAAGTAGCCCTCCAATGCAAGCAAGTGATACAAGCTGAGAATACCAACTAGGATTTAATGGTGTTTTTCTGTGGCAGACATTGTCAGATGTTTTACAGATACCAATAGAAGGGTTTATTGCTGCTCTTTCATGTAGTACATTGTCATAAGAATTTATAGAAAATTATATATGTCGGTACAGATTAAGCAATTCTTTCTGAGATATTATTGCACGTTAAAGCAAAGCACTTCATACAATGCAATATATTAGGTCAATGGCAAAAATTTGAGGGTGGACATTGGAATACAGACTCCAACAAATACAAGTATATATCAGAAATGTGTGGAAGAAAGCATTGCTTAGGATTTGTACAGGAAATTCCTTACCCATTGCCATGTCAGTTTCTTTACTTAAATTCCAATCTAGCATAACTCACCTGGGTTCAGGCAGGTTACTCATACCTATCTCTGTGCTTAGTCCTTCCCTGTTTATTGAAATGGTTAAGCATAATGCATAGGTCTCCTAACTGAAGTCCTATGGAAGAGCTGCTATGCATCAGTCCTTAAAGCAAGCAGCTGCCTAGGGGTTTTACCATCATAAGGGTCTCTGGTGGCATAACCATATACTGCCCCTGCAAAAAAGAAGCAGATTCAGTTTCTCAGACGATTAATTTTGTTAATTAACATTAGCAGGGCGATGATGCTGTTTGAATTTTGAAAGGAAAAATATGTGCTTTTGAAGGTACTGTCTTTGATGTTCACAGATGGACACACCTCAGCATCTCAGAGGTTAATTAAGCATTTGGATTAGGTGACCTGGAGTGTAATTAAGTCATGGAGTCCTTATGTTCCAGGTCCCTTCCTCTTCTCGGTGTGCTTCAGGATTGCCCACTTTTCCAGTTGGAGCTCAGACCCAAGCACTCCTTGCACTCCTTGATGCTTCTTTCTATCTGAAACTGGAATCCTGTCTCACAGTTTCTTGCTGTTTTTCTGCCTGGTGCATGTTTTGCAATGCCTTGTGCTAGTTTGCCTTAGGGTTAAATGTCTCTGTCCTGGGAAATGACATTGTGTTATGACATGTGGCATCTAGCACAAGGCTGAAGAGATAGCCAGGATCCCCTAACCCTTTGGGAGTATGAAGTCTTGTGCAATTACAGTGACAAATGTAACCATTCCCTAAAAAAAAAAAAAAAAAAAAAAAAAAAAAAGTGTCTCGCAGAGCAGAGCAGGGGCTAAAGGCATCGCATGAATAAAAAAGCCTAGAACAGGCTATGGTTTCATTAGGGACAAATGAGGGAAGCTGTGCTGTAGTTTAATATTGCCCTGAGCTGCTGGGATTTTCTGCATGCCTGCAGCGGTGCAGTATTGCCATCCAGCATTCCAGCATGGAAGGGCTCCATCTCAACAGCGAAAACCAGGGTTAACCATGAGTGACTTGAAATTGCCTCGATCACTGTCTGCAGTGAGTGACAACACATGCTTATCAGACACATTGTGTTAATTAAGGCTAACGTCCCAGCGGGGACAGGAGCCATTTGAGGTTTCCGCATCCAGGAAGACCTGGTAAAGAACTGAACTGAGCACCTTTGAGCCCTGCAAGGGGGCAGAGCTGCTGCCTGTGGAGGAATAAGGAGAGTTTTGTAGGCTAGGTGGCTGGTCAGGAGGCAAGGCAGCTGGCCAGGGAAGGGGACTGCTCTAGGGCTGTGGTTACACCAAATATCTTTGGCACCCAAGGAGTTAGAAGAGGGCTCTTCAGTGTAGATGCTGATGACAGGGTATTCAGGAGATGGTCAGGACAGGAGATGGTCACAGGGGCCTAGTTCAGGTGGCTCAGATTCCTAAGCTGGAAAGGTACCTTTGATGCTCCAGTGCCAGCCACTGGGAGCCACTCGATCCAGTGTTGTGAGTGGGACTTAGGTCATCTGATTGCAGTGGCAGCGAGAGGGCTCAGGCTTCAACTTCAGCAGTAGGGGAGCAGGGGATGGGATCTGATGTCTGAGTTGTTTTCTTCCCCTTCTTGCTGGGATGACAAGGATAAAACCGGCTCTTCTGCCTTAGGGATGGTGATCTCCTACCCACCAGTGTTTGAGCTGGACCTTCATCTGAAGGCTGCAGTGCGAGGAACAGATGGCCATGCTCAGGATCACACATCACCGTGACCAAAATCAAAATCTCCCTTGGATTAAGTGATGTCAATGAGCAGGGAACAGTAAGCAACGGGCATTTTAGTGATAATGAAAACATTTCCCACCATCACCATTGTTTTTTTTTTTTTTTTTTTTTTTTTTTTTTTTTTTTTTTTTTCTGCCTTTCCCCAGAGGATACCAGACCAAACATTTGTGTAGCTGAGTCAGGAGGGCCTCTCCTGAACCACAGGCCCTCAGTGGCACTTCATGTGGGGGCCAAAAGCAGCCTCTGTCTACACAGCTCAGTCCCAACACACTCCTGTTTTGTGACAAATAGGAGTCCAAGTCAGCTCTGTTAGCACTTCTTGGATGGGAGATGACTGCCATCAAGTCTTTTAACATGCAATTATACTTTGAAAGGTCACTCTGTGCAAACGGTGCCGTGAGGCTCCATGTTTATTGACTCTCTCTCTTCCCCAGGCAATTTGCTCAGTTTACATGTAATGAGTAAATGCTGCTCTTGGCTGCTGCCCAGCCAAAGAGGTCTGAAAGCCAAGCCGTGTCTGCTTTCTGCCAGGGCATTATGACCAAAACTAAAGGGTGATCCAGAAAAAAATGCTGACCTTTAGCATGGGAGTGTATTTTCTTGTCATGTTTGCTTTCAGTCACTTTGCTATAATTGTCCTTATCCACATTCTCCCATTTCTTCTCATTTTCAGCCGTGGATGAGCTCCATCACTTCTTGTGGTTGAGCTAGATTTTGGGTGACTTTTTGTCCCACTGTCAGTGTTCACCTGCAGTGTAGTTCCTACCTTGACCATGAAGGTTCAGGCCTGTTTCTAAATGTGTCTGTTGTGTCTGCTCAAGGCAATCAGGAGAGGAAAATGGGGTTTATCACACTAGATAGTGTATCAGTCTTGCAGATGGCTGTGATCTGTAGCGTTAACTTAGCTCCAGGATGGGCAGATGAACCGCTATGGGCTGAAAAGCGGCTTAGCCTAGTAAAGTGGTGGGACTGTAATGGCAAGATGGTTTCTGATGCTTGTGGTGACTCGGCTCTGGTTCGTCCAGGTTTTCAGCTGATGGAGGAAGAGCGAAGAGGAGATGTGGGTGTGATGCAGCCCAGTACAGACAGCATGGTTAAGTTCTCACCCTCAATACTCTCAGGACAGACCAAATGCAGACATGTTTTTAACATTATTTCCCCCTATATGCACTACTAACAATCAACATGTGTCGGTCCTCCTACGTAACAGTATAGAGCTGGTGAGTTTGCTGTAACCCACAGTGTGGCCCACCAGCACCAGCTGGTACAAATGCACACTGCTGGAGGGCCCAAGCTCAGTCTCACTGTTTTTCAGCGCTGGAGGTATCACACAGAGTTGCTGTACAACAGCAACAATTTACAGGCTGTCAGGAATCCAGCCAGCCCTCCTCAGACCCGGGGCTGTCCCTGCCTTCTGCCAATCCAGCAGAGCGGCCGCTATGAGGCTTACCCAGAGGAGGCTGAATAAATCTCCTTGGCAGCTCTCACATTGGTCACACCTTTTGGTGGATATTTATCCTCTTTTTTTGCAGTCCCAGTTAAATATTTCTTTGACAATACTCCAGAAGTGGCTGAGCAGGGGCTATCATGAGCCAAAGTTCAGCCCTCTCTGGCAGCTGGAAATCCTTTCCCAAGGACATGTCACAAGAAACCACTGCCCAGAGGCAACAATGCTATATTTCTGCTTCACTCAGTACTCTCTTAGCTCATTTTTTTTTCATTTCAGCATTTCACTGAGTAATCAGGGTAGCCCTGAGACTGTCACTCTTCAGGTTATCTTCTTCCACATCTCAATAAAGCAAAAGCACAGCCATCACCTGGAGCTCATTTTGAGTAATGATCCCTTTCAGAATCAGTTGCTATTTTTAAAGATGTTATCAGCCATGAAAGGTCTCACTGTATTATTATTTTATGCTGCTGTATTATACTGCTATTTATTTATATTACTGTAGTTCCCAGAGACCTTTCTGAGGATCAGGACCCCACTGTGGAAGACACAGTATGACCTCCCATGTTTTGTAGCCTGCTGTCACTGTCGGAAGCCAGAGGGGAACCTGTATCCCAAAATAGGAGCCCTCTCACGGAGATCTGAAACAGCCTAATGTTTTTGTGCAAGATCCTATTTAATCCTCAAAGCTAAGGGAGGGACTATCGTTGATTTCGTCTTTTGTTGGACTGAGCATCTCTAAAATGTGTCATCCAGTTCTGTGGTCCAGTCATTTGCCAAAGTTTATGAGAAGAGAACCAAACAGATCCCTGCAGGTATATTTAGTGTTCCTGCTATGAAAGGCAGAGGCAAAGATGTAAGGCAGAGACATCCCTTTCATGCACACACACTGGTGAGTCTAGCAGAGCCTCAGTGGAGCCTTGGTGTCTCAAGTCCTAAAACCATCTAAGTCAATATTAGTAGGTTTTTAGGGAGCAGTCTTAAAATCATCTAAGGCTTTGAGCCAGCTGCCTGACAGATGTTATCTCCTATAGGTGAAGTAGGGATCATAACATGAGGGAAATGTCTATTTTGGTTGTGCTTGCAGCTCGTTATCAGGCCAGGTGAGATTGGGGCTTCACCCTGAATGAGTAGGAAATGCAACACTGTCCCCACAGTCCACTGGCCAAGCAGTTCAGTGAGAAAAACAAGATCCTCTCCAGAGTCATTTCATGCCTAGCAATTTTTGCTGACTTTTTAAAGTGGTCTTCTTTAATTGAGAAAGCAAGAATATGTGCATTTCTCTTGAATTCAAGCCAGTGAGACTTGACTGGCAGTGAAATGACTCTCACTAAGCAGACATCCAGTCTGTGGCAATAAGGAAAGTGCTTTTAAGACTCTGCCCCACATCTCACGTTTCCATTTGAATAAGTTTATTTCTTTGTCTAAAAGCCCCGAGTTTTTCAGCTTGCACTGCATGGATGTTAAAGCAGTTCGTCATTGTTGCCATGAAAGTTCAAAGCCATTTGTCTTCAATAAGGTTACCTGATGCAATTTCTAACTGCGCAAACCCCTCAGTCCTGGGGCTTTCTACAAGATTAAGTGATGTATTCAGATAGGCAGTGTCTCGGGAGGATTTTCGGTACCTGGAAGATATAAAGCTCGTTCTACATGAAAGACAGCAGTCTTTGTAATTGGTGTTTCCCATTTCTCTCCCACTAAGGTATGCTTTTGGAGCCTGGTATCCCTTTGTTAAAGACAGTACTGTGGGAACAGCCATTTTTGCAATGAATGAATGCCTTCATCCTTCTCTTGAAGATTATCACTGCCTGCTTATGTCTGCTCTGAAGGGACAGTGCCAAAAGGGGGATAAAAAAGCTGTGCACTAATCTATTGCCTTTGTGGAGATGGAAATAATGACTAGGTGAGAAGAGTCCGAACCAAGGATAAGAGGTATAGATGTAATTTTCTGTTCTTCCAGAGACCTTTTGGGTGGTTTCAGCTGACACTTCCCTACCTTGGTGAGAGCTATAGGGGTGAAAGATCGCAAAGCTGGCTGCAGGTGCTGCCCTGTGCTACCCCACTCTGAAACACCCTGGTTTTCCTCAGGGTCACCTGGAAGCTCCTGGGGGCAGAACTTCATGTTAACTGTTCTGGTGATGGTACGTGCAGCAGAACACAGGCTTTGCTTTCTGTCCTTTGCTCAGCTGGTGTGAGCATAGAGCACTAATTCTATTTAAATAAATAAAAAACTCTTGCTTGTGTCTGGATTGCTCACAAGTTGCAGCTCCTCTGTGTGAAAGGTGTTTCTGATCCAGCTGGAGCAGAAGTGTATCTCTGTGTCCTTTCTGAGAGATCCCACTCCCATCAAAGTGTTCTTCAGCTGTATTATGGGCTGGAAAAGCAGATAAATCACCTATAATACAGTGCTGTCAATCAGCCTTAATTCCTCTGATGCCCAAAAGAGAGAGTCATGTAGCAGTTCCCAGCAATTTATTGTAGCCTATTCATTTTATTATAACCTTTTCATTTTCCAGAATTTACCATCATTCCTGTCTTTAATAGCTTACCGTCCTGTATTCATAAAGGATGGCTTAAAATGTAGGATATGATATCACAGTCCAGTGGGAAGGGGACTACTGCCCTACTTGTCAGCAGACCCTGAGGCTGGCACTACTGCCTTGCACACAGCAAGATCCTTTGTCATCTTCAGGATGATGAGACCCGGGACTCTTCAGCTGATTTATAAGGAGTCGTGGATATATGATGTGAGCTTAATTCATAATGGGATTGAGCTAAAAGCACTAATGCTGTTTTACTGCAGACCTGACATTAACATTCACACTGTGCCTGATGGATAGTGCAGAAGAACCGGAGTACGTTTTCTAGTGTGTCTGGTGGCAACCCATCTGGCTCAGCCTGATGAAATTATGGTTGCAATTTACTAATCTAGGCAGAAGAAAATCTGTCAATTAACACAGATATGTAAAAAAATCTGAATACCCTATTAAAAAATAAAAAATAGGACCAATATTCTCAGGCAGGTAGGAAAACAGAATTTTGCAAAACCTGTGTAGCAATTTTTGCAAGATCTCATTTTCATCTGTACCAGAATGAGGGTAATTCCTTACTTCACAGATATTCAAAGCTGTGTTCTTCATGTTTTTGAAGGTGTTTGGAGTGACTAGATATAATACATTATAAAGATACTAAATATTATAATACAAAAATAATTCTAGAATCTAAAAACTCAGAATTTCATTTGGGAAACCAAGTTACAACTGCTTTCCAGCCATGATCAGATACCTGTAAAAAGTTCTACATTATGGGCACTGAAAGAGCACGTGTAAACCAAATTTCATTGTTGATCCTACTTGCCTAGCTTTTCAGGACTTATGTCCCATCATGCAGAATATTTGTTCACCTTCACTTTATGGCAGTGAAGAGTTGCTCATAGGCTTTGAATTATGAGGGAATTAGAATGTCTTACGTTGTAGAAAGTCATTAAATATACCCTTAAACTTTCGAGTTTTATGTGGAAATGCTTATTAGGATTGGTTTTAGGTACCCATAGATCTGTTCTTCCCTAAATGTGTCCCCCCTTTCTGTCCTGGGAGTCTAATTGGGCAGATTTTCATCAGTACTCCAAGGTATTCTGAAATCCCTGCCAGAGCTGGGGCGTTGCAGCTCCAGAGAGGGATAAGAGGATATGTGAGATGTGAGGGGGTCTGTGCTGGGGAGGTCAGATTTCCACCGGGCTTCCAGCACCACAGAAACTAGAAAACCAGGACACTGGCAAGGGATGGAGATGCCCATCCCAGAGAACTGCTGCCATGATGTTCGTCCTGCCAGAAATACTGCCAGTTCTCTGGGTAGGGGCATGCCCCAAAATACCAACAGTGTGTTCTTCATTTCAAGCAAAAGTGCCAGTGAGTGAGAAGTAAATGGTCTGGAACAAGGGAACAGCTGAGGAATACTCCTTCCTCTGGCGCTGGTTGTGATCGGACAACACAAGCAGCATGGTGTTAGGTCACTACAAAGAGCCTGGGAAGTTTAAGCTAGAGGAATTGTTTTTCTTCGGGTTTTATTGCTTTTGCTTTTAGTTCAGCAGCAGAATATTTGCCAGAGGAGCTGGAGAAGCCAGTTTCAGTCCACAAAAATGCCAATGATTTATTTATTACCATCATTTAGGGAAAGGGCAGCAGTTGCTGGTTCTGAATATTTAACATCGCAGGGAAAAAGCAAGCCACTCTGAAGCCCTGCATGTTCCAGTGAAGTGCTACAAACCAGCACATCTTCTGCAGAATTTGGAGGTGGGGGAGCTGTGTGGGTATGTCTCTACGTACTCTTAGAGGGACCGAGACTCCTTCAGACCTCAGCCTCCATTCCTATGTGGTCATGAGCAGCCTGCTGAAGAGGTCCTGGCTCCCTTCTGAAAGGCGACCTGCCATGAAAGCCCAGGTGAGGAGGTAACTCAGAAGATGCATTACCTGCATTTCTCAGGAAAATTGCAATTTGTTTTACTTCATGCATCATTTATAATAATTTCCAGGTGAGCAGCAGGTGGAAGAGATTAGCATCAAGACTTTTCCTTACCCAAAACTAGCTATGTGAGATGCCTTTTAAAATGATGGAGGACTGTCCTTAGCTCACTCACCCCCCACCCAAGGGAGGAGCTCCTCTGACCGCTGCTGCCTGTGAAATACACTTAGCAGAAGAAAGGGACTATCATAACCCCCACAAGTATATAGAAGAAGAAGAAAAAGTCAAGGTTCTTTTTAAAGGAAATCATTTCAAACCTCATAGCCAATTTGCAAACAGATATTCCAGCTTTGTTGTTTTAAACCAACCAATACTTAGCAGCATAAGCTGTGGGGCTAAGGGACACAGAATTCAATAGCAAGATCAGTTCACACTTTTTGGACTCCCTGATACTTCATTTTCTGAAAATCTCATTTGCAGTACATGAGGAAATAGTAGATAAAAAGGTGAATGTTCTGTTTGTAGGTTATGGTTATCTCCATCCTGGAAGCAGACCATCTATCAGGACTCTCCCTCTGCATCGTGACACATGAATGAGATTTAACCATGCTCACCGTGACCGCCCACTAGCTGTCGTTGCTGATTTAATGCAGGATGAAGTTTCCAAGGCCCCGGCTCAGTGGAAAAATTACTTTTTCTTCTGAAATGTTCACAGTCTGGCTGGTGAATGCTGCCTCTTCAGGAGATAAAGGGAGCTCTGAAACCACAAACTCACTGGGGCTTGGTTGTGACCATAGTACAAAAGTTAAATCTCTGGTGCTGGTGTGGAAAAAACACAGGGAGGTAAGTAAGTGGTGCAAAAGGAAGGCGGGAGGGGAGGTGCAAGCTTCCTCCAGCAGTCTGAAACCTTCTGTAACTCTGTCCACTTGAGGTCATTCACTGCAGTGCACCAGGTCCTCTGAAGCTGCTCGTTAATCAGTGATGAAGTTAATCAGTGATGAACCTGTTACAAATTGGGTGCTCCTGTACCTTGGTGGAATACTTTACCTTTTACCAGGCATAGGGGCTTCCTTAATACCAGGCAGTTAGGCAGACAACAAAGGAAACACATTTTCATGGCATTCTCAAACTGAGTCAACCCTGGTGCACTTTCCAGGAGAGCAGTGTTAACCCAAAAGGCTCCAATATTGCTGGAAGGGCGCCAATAAATGGATTAGCCTCTTTAAAATTTCTCATAAAATTGTATTAACAAAACAGTAAGTACATTACACAGAGACCGTAACCACGGGATGTTTACATAATGCCCACTGTGGACCAGTACTAAATACCATAAAAGACCTGAGACCCCCCCCAAAACGTCTGCAAGTTCTGGCTCTCACGAGGCAGCAGGAGCACCGTCATTCCTCCTCCTCCTCCTCTTCCCCTCACATTTCAGCCTCGCCGTTGTGAACTTTGCTGGTGCTTATTGCAATTCCTATCGCTAGGCTCCCATTATCAGAAAAGAGCTGAGCCAGGGAAGTGTTCAGCACGAGGCAATCCCCGTCTGAAATGACGGAGTCCACGCACTCCAGCACCGACCTCGGGGTCGCCTCCCACTTGAGGCGCCTCTGGTTCCTGTTGAGCTCGAGCCGGTAGGTGAAGTTGTCGGCTTGGGTCGGCGTGCCGATCAGCATCATCGTGGCGAAGAACTGCGGGTGGCCTTCGTACTTCTCCTGCTTCCTGAGGACCAGCAAAAACTGGTGGCCAAGGCAAGAGTGCATGATGATCCAGTCTGTGGGTGCGGGCAGGTGCATGTCCGTGGCCAGGAAGACAATCTCTGCCCCCTGAAGGATGTTGATGCGGTGGGTCTGCCTCAGGTGGGACACCACCACCTCCAGGTGGCCTTCCCACGGGCAGGAGAACAGCGGGCACGTGCAGGGAACCAGCTGGGGGTCATGCACGGCCTCGTGGTGATGGCAGGGTGGAAGGCTGCCTTGCTCCGTGGACGTCTGCGCGGCTGTGCAGCGGGTCGGTGCATACTGTGAGAAGAGAGAAATTACATGTGATAGCAGGACGAGGAACATGTGTAGGCATGCAATATCCCACCTAAAAGAGCATCAGAGGGAACATCTGGAACCCAGCCTCCTGAAACCAGACTGAGAGCAGGGGCAATCCAGGCCTGGATTTGCACAGCAAAAGGTGCTGGCAGCTGCCTTGCTCTCCAGGAGAAGAGAGAAACCATTTGAGCCATGATAAGTCACTTTAAATGAAAGTGATATATGTGTTTAAAGAGCGATTTCATTAATTCAGGGGGGAAAATCTGATTAAAAAGAAAGAAAAGCCCAAAAATACTAGGACAGCATGGGGCATTTTATATAGTTATGGCTCTTGCAGCTCAGAACAAGGAAATGAAATATGTATGGCTTTATTATTCTTTAATGAAACGCACTGGCAAATACAGGCATTTCTTCTGAAATGATATGCTTTATAACACCCATAATTTGTGAAATAAAAGTCAGTTTTTATTGTATACGGTGCCTTCATTTTTTTTTCTGGTCAATGTATTTGTGCTTAACTGATGTGCTCTCCTACATAAATCTTAAACAGCTCTCAAAGGTGGATAGATGGCAAATTTAGGGCATTTTTATGCTGAAGTTAATTTGGATTAAGGTAAGGCAGCTAAATGGAAATGCAGAGGCTCTTGCAGAACGATTGTGTGTGAGGACTAAGAAGCAAACTGCTCTGCTTCTGTCAGGCGGACATCGTTGAAGAGAAATGAGAAAGTCTTACTCAACCCAAAGTGTGTCCACATGTAATGCTATTCAGGAAGAGTAATGGCTCTGCTGCAATAACTCTGTGCGTAGACAAACCCTCAGGCATGAGCATGATGGTCATGATTCATCCTACCTAATTTTAAGCATTTACTTCAGCCATCTGAGACAGAAACCTGGTTACCTAAGACTGTCTCTGCAGTCAATAGAGGGATGCAGCCCTTTCCACCGACTGATTCAGACCTTAGCTGGAGTAATTCACCTCCAAAACGTGGCACCAGCTGCTGCCAGAGTGACCAAGGCTGAGATCCAGTCTGTCTGTACCTGAATTTTACAAGCTTATATGTAGGAGGACACTGTCTCCTTCTGAACTGCTTTGGAGATGCTTATAAGGAGTGTAAAAATTAAGTGTAAATATATAAATATGTGTATTTTGATTTAATATGTGTTTTAGGAAGATTTATGTAATTCTCCAGGTACCCAAGTGAGAGTGATTGCAGTCTGCTGTGGGTTTATAACTTGGAGTGGTTAGGTGGAATAAACCAAGTTTTTTATATCCATGCATAGGTCCAGCCTCTTCATAGCCTGCACTTGTATTAGCACCTTTCCTTAAAAGATTGAGAACGTTTCTATACAGGTACCTATGAGGGAAAGCTAGAAAATATGAGATGGTTAAAACCCTGCCATATACACATTCGCACAGCCTGGAAAAGCAGATGTAGGAGGTGCAACCCATGAGATGTGCCCATGCAATGCAGTGAGGAGTGCAGGGAATACCCCACCATGAGCAGCACTGGGGGCAGTCACTATAGTGGCAATGGCATACCTGAGGTCCAAGCTCTGTTTTCTCACATTCCACCATTACAACTGCTCATAAAACAAAAGAAACGCCAAAAATTTGAAAATTCAATGGCCAGCCTCATCCATTTAAATAGGCTCAATGTTGTGTTTTGAGTTTTTCTGTCCCATGTCTTCTCATTTAAACATTTGCACCCAAATTACAGGAGCAATATGGATCTAGCATCTAACAGTTGTCCTTCTCAATGCCACAGCCATACTCACAATGGTTCTTACTGCCATCAGTTTCCCCCCCAAAACTTGCATTTTTACTTTTCAGGACATTTTGGAAGGCAACTTCTTGGGTCAGCTGCCCAAACTCTTGGATAACAAGGGCTTCCTTGCCAGCCAGGATGACACGTTCCTGGGTTTCCATTCAGGATCTCCATTTGTCAGTAGCTGTCCGAGGGACATGACAGCTAGAGCAGGGTTATGACTGCTGCTGCATAATGCGTGGCTCTTCCCAAGACACTGGGTGTTAAAGGGAGATGTTTTTACTTCCTCTGACATTTGCTATGAAGAATAATTGACAATTTAAGCTCTCTTACTGGACTTCATAGCTTTTTCTCTGGAAAATTATTACTGAAGTAGTTCTGTCCTACTTTTTGGCTTTCTTATTTTTTAGTTGTTTTGCTGTGTAAAATTCAGGATTATAAACTTTTCAACAAGATAATGAATTGAGGACGGATAAATGACTATCATTGTCTGGGAAATAAAGCAGGTCATTATAAACTAATCGAGGTCTGTGGCTTTAGCTGCCTGCTTATCGCGGTGGGATTGCTGAAGAGGAGTGGTTCACGCTTAATTCTACATTAATTTTTGCATCCCATTAGGATAAAAGTTATGGTTAATTTAAACTCTTTTGGTTAAGGAAGCTACTGCAATGGCAGATCGTAAAAGCTTTTTAAAAAATCCCTGAAATGCTAATTGCCTCGTAAAATGAATTCTAATCTCCCAATCTAATACAGTGGGTGTGAGCAATTACTTTCTCTCACCAAACTGTTAATGCAACATTAGTGATTATACTAATTAAAACTAATGAACTCATACTCACATGCTGATAAACCTCTCAACCACTCGACAAGTTCCAGCCTTCTATCAGTTTTATTTAACTCCTCTTTTGGAAGATGAATCTTAAATTAACCTCTTGAATAACATTCAAAATTAGGTTTTGAAATGCGAAGCTTTATAGACTGTGTATAATTCCTCTCCAAAGATTATCAGAGTCAGAGAAACCATTTCCACTGAGGATGTAATTGAATTTAAAAATGCATTCTCCTAATTTGATAAGCTTGGACAGCAATGGTAGCTCATCCATCTAAGTTGTATTCATGGTAAGAAAATACAGGTGTCGTCAAAATCGTGATAAGGCAATCATGATTCATGGCTCAAAAACTGGAAATATAATTTTCAGTGATCAATTTATTCATTGTATCTTACGTCTTTATTTTTTATTTATTTATTGTGTGCGTGTGTGCGAACAAATGAGAATTCCCTTCAGCATGTTTCGGTTTTGAAAATTTTTCACAAATCACTTCAGGAAAGGATGTTTTGGTCTAACTTCAATCAGCTCAGGTTTGTTGAAAATTCTGGAATTTTTGCACAGTCCAGATGATCTATTTTTGTTCCCTGACTAGGTGAGGATAATCTTCAAAATCTGGTTTCTGAATTATTCAACATTCCTTCTCCTAACTACTGAATTTTGTAATATTCTGACAGAAATATTTTAAATTTCCCCATCTCTGTGGAAAGTATTTCACAGAAAATTATTATTTCACTTACAGTTTGGGGAATAAGTGGAACTACTGGGGTGCCTGTGCCCTAGTTGGTCTTTCATGCGGCTGTGAATTGAACCTCTAAAATTGAAAGACAAAAGAGGCATAAAATGGTCACCTTGAGTGCATTTAAATGCTTAAATATTTATGATTTTTTTTTTTTTTTTAAGTTTAACCTTCCCCAGTATTTACTTTCTATAATTTGTTTCCTGATTACCAAATAAAATTAAGTTTATTGCATTGTTTTGTCGGTCCAATCTTATTCTCCATAATCTTTTGGCTTGTTGGCCAATTTCAGTCAAATTTAACCATGTGATAGAAGTCTCAAATAGTTTCATTTTCAACTGCTTTTGTGAAAAGATGCAGCAGGGTTGAAAATTACAACCCTTTTGTGTCTCCAGAGAAGAATAGCTTGCCACATGGGCAAAATTGCATTTTCAAATATGAGACAGCCTAAACAACTGCACTTTGAGTCCAAATGTAATATCAGACAGCAGAAAATCCACATGAGACAGTGTCTTTATGAACAGGAGAAAAGGCTTCAGTCATAGTACTCCTCATTAGACCCGAGATAATCCAGTCACGAGACATGAAACCCCAGGAAAGCAGGATCTGCTGCTCACAGAACAATTTCTTTTTAATGATGTGGCTTATTACAGTGTAATTCTTTGTACATTCAGAAAAGAGCAATTTACAAATGCACGGTACTTTTCTTAAACACACACTTATATTTGAACCTGGGACACAGTGCTTCTGGGTCCTGCCCCATCCTTTCTACAGACTTTCTAATAAAAATTCAACAAATTGCTCCAGGTATGACTCATCTGTTCTAACTCTGACATTTGAGGAGTGGGTGGCTAAGTCTGAAGTACATCAGCTCCTTTTACAACCCATGCAGAGCTCCAGACTGCAGTTCTCTTCATCTCAAGACAGACCAAAGGGAAGTCCCCCTGTGCACTGCTCTCTGCACACAGGTGGGATCACTCCCATCCTCAGGGCAGATCCGT
>NC_048893.1:174938459-174975324 GCF_011077185.1 Oxyura jamaicensis
CTAACCAAGGAGCAGAAGGGCAGCCCCATTTTGGACAGGAGGGAGTTGTAGCACTACAGGCTCCTTCTGCTGTACTGGAGACAGCATAGTAGGTGGAGAGATTAACGGATGTCTGTCCACATGTGGGGGTAAATCTGTGTGTCCTTTGCACTGATACACCTCTGGTCACCAGTGACTTGACAGAAAATCCACTCAGAGCTTGTCTGAAGCATGGTTATTAATCCGTCTTGCAAATCTGGAAAAAAACCACCACTAGCACATCCAGAAAATCAGTGTGTGTTGTTCACTCTCACAGTAGTTTCCCAGCTAAAGACTTTGATTTGAAAAGGATTCAAACCCCCAGTTGCCCAGGAATGCTTTAGCCACGTGTGGAATAACTGGTGGGACTTGCAGTGAAGCTTGATCACTGTGAACCCCCAAATTCAAGCAGAGTCAACAAGAGGTAGAGAAGATACACACAAACCTCTGAGTCTGAAGGCTCAAAGCTGGGGCCTCCACCCAGGAGAAAGGGCTTTGGTATTGCTCTTCTTACCTGGGGGACCGTTTTGTATTTTATCTAGTAAGCTCTTAGGTCATCCGTAGTATAAACACTGGAAACAGAGGCAGCAGCCCTGGACAGCTGAGCTCCTCGTCCTGTTGGGTGCAGATACCAGCTACTTCATGACTCCCTGAGCCCCCGTTTCTGCTGTGCATTAGCACAGCTTCAAGCAGGAGGCTGTCCCAAGGAACCCAGCTCCTTGCAATTAAAGTCCTGATTTGCAGATGAGGGATTTGCAGGAGCAAATCCCTCAGGATGAGAGGAGGATTGAATTCAGGCCTCCCACCCCATGGGACAGGACCCACACCCTGAGGGTCTGGTGTGAAAGGAGGGCGGACAGCACTGACATATCGTGGAAGAAAAAAATGTTGCTCAGTTCTTCAAAGAAAAGGTTAAATGTCACCTTTCTGCAATTCCCAGTGTTCCCCAGTGCTAGACAGGGAGCCTGGATGGCTCATTCATACTTGTAGTTACAGCAACACATAGAGTGTGCAAAAAATCAGCTTTATGTGCCTTTGAACACTGCAGAGAGTGCCAAGAAGATCCCAAGGAGTGAGGACGATGACTCGTTCATCGCCTAGTCAATAAGCATTTCTAACAGCAAAGCAGGTTCTGTGAGTAATCATCATTTTCCAGACGCTTCACACCCATGCAACTGCATTTTATCTGGGGATCGCACACATCCTTCTAAACGCTCATTAATTCACATAAAACCTGAGTTATTTGCTTGGTGAACTCAGTGGTGTAGTCTGAATGCCTGGACATGACAGCCGTCAAGGACCAGCAGGTAGTGCTCCCTCTCTGCCCCTGTCCAGCTTTAGCACGCCCTGGAATGCTGCAACTTAATCCTTCTCCTGAGAGGGAACCAGTATCTGCTTTCTCTGTGGATCCAAACTTGTTCCTCCTTAACTACTGCTTTTCTGCTGAATTACAAGAGACTTGGTAACAACAACTCAAGTTGTTTGGGATAACACCTCTTTGTAGGAGGTACTTGATTCCAGCTGACTTTAAAATATACATTAAAATATATATGCACATAAACAAATACACACCCCCTTATTGTACATAAACTCATAAACACTTGCAGATCTGTATCAGATACTTCTGAAAATAATGCAGTAGGTAAAAATGCATCACTTTGTCCAGGTTAAACCATCCTGCTACAATTTTTATTTAAAAAAGTCTGCAGGTGGGACTTGGGGGATGAAATCCCATTTATTTTGACAACGTGTTTATTTTTGCTGTCCTTGGCAATCACCACAATATGAAGTTTAACAAGAGCAAGTGTCGGATTTTACCCCCCAGGTCCCTTAACCACATCAGATGCTTTTGGTGAGAGCTCCACAGTGACTTTCGGAGCTTCTATTTAAACAAATTGGCAGTGAAATGTGTTATTTACTCAATTTTCTTACCATCTACCTCCTTTTAACTGTCTTTTTTTGAGGGCTTGGTCCCTTCTCATCTGTATGGAAACTAACTCTCAGCTTCTTTCTATCTCATAAAAGCTCTGCCACCCACCACCATCCACCTCCATGCTACTTACACCCACCAGACAGGGACTGATGCTCCAAGGAGCTATAAAGGTGACATGAAGAAACTAGGGAGTCTTCTAATCCTGGTCTCCAGTTAATTTCTCCTCTGCTATTTTTTAGTATGCTAATGAGATTTTGTAAATCTCTCAGATGAAAGAAAAGAGAAGAAAAGGAAAAAACCCTCAACCTATTTTGTCAAAAGCTCTGCTTTCATATCTGAAATTAAGAAGTTCAGACCAGGGCTCATGTTGGGGATTTATTTAAAATTTTAATTACACAAAATCCTATTCATTATGAATGCATCAGTTGAATTTCTTAAGTACTGAATAATAGTTGCAGCTTTGGCAGTGGGGAAGTAGTTGTTTTCTGTGCTATCAAATGGCAGCGAGAGGACAACTCCAAGCTCATTTTGCTAATCTCACTTTGCAACATAATCAAGCATGACTTGTTGACACGGCGCACAGCATGTGTTAATGGCTCTCCTCATGCTAATGACACACCTCTGAGCATGCAGAGAAAATCCTGCTTTAGTCTGCGTCCACACTGTAGAAACCATGCATCCTGGCAGCAGAGGACCCTGAATTTTAGTTGAGGCCACACGTTTTCAGAGATATTTTTGGGGGGGAAAAAAAAAAAAAAAAAGGAAAATTGTTTTTAGTGGCAGCTATAGATGTAACAAAAATGTGTTACAGCATTTTCAATGTATCCCAGATGGAAAGAAAGACATTATTCTCAAATTAAAATGCCTTGCTTGCTTTTCAAAAATCAGGGTTTTCAACATAAACTGTCATGTAGTTTTGAAATGCAAGCAAGAAAATATCAAGGAACTTGTCATTCTTCAATACATTGCAAACAATGAATTATAATGAAATATAAACAGGATCCACACTAAAGCATTCCAGTCTCAGACATACTTTCCTAGGGAGACCCAGGCAAAGACATCATTGGGGTGGAATGAGGTCATGAACTCCATTTCTCCTGCTCTAAAACCAAGTCTGATGAACCTCCCACGTTGATGACTTCTGAAATTTCCCATATTTCAGGCTGGACACAAACCACCTCACTAACCCTCAGCTAAAGCTGCAAATGGGGGATGTGGACACCCAGACAAATGGTCCCAGGTTACCTGCCATTGTTTGCTGGATCCTACTCTCCAACTAGCCTTCAGATCACTTTCTGTGCTTTCTTTGAGGATAAAATACCTTGAGGATATGCAAGCAAAACCATATACATGGATGATTCCTGTGAAGAATCTGGCACAGATATAAATGTGGATGTTTGTATGCCCTGGAAATTCTGAAGTTTTTGAAATGAAGGGGAATAATAGAAGACAATAAAGTGCACCTGTTCCTCAAGAAGGATCCTGCAAGGCCACAAAGGTCCTCTTGCCTGTACCCTCTAAGACCTTTGCAGAGGCACCCAAGCAAGGATCTGAACTGAGGTTGTTTGGTTGTAAGTCTTCTTCTGCAGGAGCTGATTTACCATCATGACCATGACGGGAGTGGAGACATACTCTGCTTCCAGCATGGGGAGCTTCCATGATTTGCAAATGGCTACCGGGGACAAATCCAGGCCCCAGAGCCTGAGGTGCAACTACCAGAGCTGGAAAGGGTGGGCAGCTGGCAACCAGAAACACGGTCTTCTTCCTCTCTTGGGAGTTTAGAGATAATTTGATCATTTGCCTCTCCAGGTCAGTTCCTGGGGTCCCTTTGCAGCAGCAAATGATGGCAGACTGCCCAGCCTCACAGCAGGGCTGGAACAATTATGGATTTAGGAGAAGCTAGGTGAGAGGGTGGGATGTGTACTCAGGACCTGAGCTGCAACTTGAATTCGCTTTTCCGCATTTTAGGACTGGGCATAATGCAGTGACAACAAACTGTAGTACAGAGTATTTGGTGCAGCATTGCAGCTGCTGATGGCTAGGAGCATGGGGATGATTACCCTCTTCTCTTTGGACTGGATTAAGATTTTATATCTTGTTCAAAGCAAGGGTGATGCCTGTAAACACCATTCCCTTTGGCCACACAATGAAAGAATGAGCAGCCAAGGTACATGCTATCAGCTCTTGTTCCAGAAGTGTGGTATATAACCACTGCTTATCAGCAAATCTCTCATGATGCAGTGCTGGTTGTAGCTCTGGGTGATGTAGTGAGCAGCCTGCATATGTAAAAAGAGATAATCCAAAATGTAGAATTATCTTAAGATTCACTTCATGCTTTATCCACTTTGTATTTTGTATAAAGCCTGTTAACAAAGTGCAAAACCATTAAAGGCTTTAATTAAAAGCAACGTGATAAAGTAGTTCCTGGCTGCATCTGCTCTGTCTGATAGGGAAGGCAGAGTTCATAAGAGCCCTATATCTGACCTGTTGATTTTGTGTTTTACATTCGCACCGAGGAAGAAATTAATATGGAAAAGGAAAAAAAAAAAAAAAAAAAAAAAAAAAAAGAAGAAGAAGAAGAAATGATTGCCCACTGTGCTCATAAACTTACCAGTTCAGACTGGCTTTAATAACTCATCATCCAATATTCATTTACAAGTTACTACAGTAACAGCATGTCTCCAAGAAGAGTAGATTTGCTGGTCTCATCTGAGATAATTAGACCAAATCCACCCCTAGACAATCAAAATGCTTCCCCTCCATCAGGCAACCTCCAGCTATCACAATTATATGACATTTAAATTCACTAACTGCTCTTTCAGGAACGCCGAAGGACGGAACAAGCATTACAGATCTGCTGGAAGGAGATGAGGGGGTGGTTGCTGAGCAAACCTACAACCTCCCTCGGTGGGAGCTATGTCTCCAAGCCCATCCCAACCACACAGATATCCTGGCCAAAGGTGTGCTCTATGGGCTATACATCGCATTGTTCTTGCAGCTGTTATGGTGTAATGCACAACTTCCCTGGGTTGGGGCAGTTGTGGAGCAGAGAGAGAGCACAGGGGATGCAACTCCTCTGACATCTTATATTTCCTCATGTGGTGGAGGTCTTGCTCAGGTTTCAGGAGCATTAGGAAGAGAACAGAAAGGAAAATAAATCATATTGTACTCAGAGTAACTCTTCTTTCCTCTCTGCATCCCTTTCTGAGGGCACATTTGGTTTTGTATCACAAATACTTCTTTTAATTTTGTACAAATCATAGCTTGTACTTTCTTCTTCCTCCCCCTCAAATTCTCAAAGAATAGTTCTTCTAGAAGTTTTCCTCATACAGGGAGGATGCAGGTGGAAAGAAAGAACAGAAAGGGAGGCTCAGCTTAGCCAGAAAGACAATGTTACACCTACAGTAAGAAAATTATCTCTATTAATAGAGTCGAAGTTTAAAGCAATAATAATAAAAAAAATCCTTCTAAGTTAACATTCATGCTCATGGAAAGGTACCAGCCCAGCACCTCCCGGGTTTGCAGTGCTCTCTCTACCTGCAGAACTAGCAGAGCAAAGAATGAAAACGTTCATTTATTTTCCACCCTGACCTCCCCAAATGCCTTAAATCTGAGACAAAAGTCTCCCCTAGCCAGGAGAGGTCAGGTCAGTCACCACGCTTCCCATCCTGCAGCACTGTCCTTTGGGGGAAGGAAAGCCCTGACATCCCCTGATCTCACCACCACCTCTGCTCTGACCACCAGCAAGAGAGAGATGTCACCAGGGGGTGACTATGTTGTTCTTGGGAAACGGTGAACAATCTAGATGCAAGTCACCCATTGCCCAACAGAGCCACATCTCATGGAGTCTACTTAATTTTAAAGCTGGGGAGACCCTTGCTGGAAATCCACTGGCATAGGCTGTGTAGGTCTGATTGCAGCACCATGGGCTCTTTTTGTCAGCTTTGGTCTCTGAATCTCCATCCTACACTTACCATTTCTGAGGATTAAAGTTGTGGTTTGCGTTGATTTTCTCTCTCCCTCTCTCTCCCTCTTTTTTTTTTTTTGGTTTATTTTCAGCTTTCTGTAGAGCATTTTTATAGAGCTTTCTGTGTGACATGTTACTGAACGAGGTGACAATTCAGTCATTTCACCACATTAAACGCATTTCAACCTTTCTTTCCTAGGACAAACTTCTCATCTCCTCCTGAAAGGGCCTCCAGGATAGAGGACAAGTGGCAACTCAGGAGTGGGACGCTGAGGAAAGAGCTGCATGAATGTGTGCAAGAGAGGGCATGGCTGCCCTGGGGTTCAGGATGTTGAGATCCTAGCTGTGGTCCATGCTTCTGCAGACTCTGACTTCACACAACATGGAAAACCTCCAGCAGAGGGTAGTAAGGGAGAGGTTTCACAAGACATCTCTGCTACCAAATAAGATGCTCCTCCTCTTGTACTTTCTGCCTCCTATTTTTCTGGCATTTTGTTGACCACCTTGGTGAGTTGATTCAACCTCCTAAACTAGCAGAAAATGATTCCCTTTTTAAAAACTGATTTACTAGCCCATTTTTGTGCTGCCCTGGTGGGATGAATTGGTGAGCGAGTGGTCAGAGGTGCCCCAGAAGCAGGCCTGGGCTGGGGAAGCCACTGGAATGGGTTGGGGAAATAGTGGGGTGGCAGGAGTTACTTGCTTAGTGAATGCTGTTAGGCACCTACAAGTCTCCATGTTCTGTCAATATAGCTTCCATCTGTCATTAAAACTCTTCATTTCCCTATTTCACCCTATGAGCATACAGCAATGGCTCACCCTGACGTTTCCAAATCCACAGTAAATCCAAGTAACTCACCTAAATGTATCATGTCTGAAAGAAAGATGTTCAAATATGAGCTATTCACCTGAAGCTCCCTTTTTATATAAATAAGATGTACCTCCACAGATCACTTTGTCATCCCATGTTGAACATCCCCGTCTTCAGAGAAAGAGGAAACTACTGTGTGGTGACTACAGGGGACGTTCACTTCTTTGCTTTGGCCAGAAGTAGAGCTGGGTACACTGTCCCAGAACTGGACATCAGTCTCAGAAAGTTTCCCCACTTTCTGTACAGCAGGAGTCGCGACTCAGAGCAGCAAAGGGTGGTGGGAGACAGCCACCGTGACTGTTTAACGGGTGATTATGAGCTGCCTATTTGCCTAATGCAGAAAACCCCTTGAGCTGACACATTTTCTTCCTGGATAAGGACTGGGAATCCTAATTTTCAGGCTTCTAGATTTAACAGTGAAATAAAACTAATTTACAGCTCTTGCCATTAGGAGGACAAATTTTCATCTCCGTCCTTCGGGTGAGAGGCACTATAACAAATGAATGATTACTGACCCATGATACCTATTAGAGATTACAGTTGGGTCATCTCATTTGTTGTTTTAACACATGAAATTAAGAGCCCTAGCAGGGCTGTCACAGAAATTGAATTGGTAATGAGATGAACACTGCCTTTACCAGAGGCTTTTTCCGGAATTACCTTCGGGAAAAGCCCAGAGACAACAGGACCTTGAGCTCTAGGCTTGAATTGCGGGAGCCCAGCAGGACTTTCCATTTTGCCACTTGCACTGGCTTCCTTCCATTATTACCTGGAACTGCAATCTAGCCACCAGGAATTAGATTTCATACAGACAAAGGAACAGTTAACCACATACTTACTTGGGCCTTTTGCTTCTATCACTACCTGCAGCTAAATTGCCCACCAAAGAGGTTTTGAATCAAAAGGAGGTAAATGGATAGGCCAGCTCATTCCTAACACAAGCTGCCTTGCCAGAGCCTGCACACTTAGCATGATGCTGATTGCAGACTGGTCCCTGCTGCCAAGTAACATAGCCGATCTCCTTCAAAAGCATCCTCAGTGCTGGGAAACAAATAGTTTCAAGTTTTAAGGGAAATACTGAAGAATGCCATGGATCTCGCTTGTTCTGCTTGATGGAACATCATGACCTACTTGTTCGTATGGACTCTGAGCTGTGCGAAGGTAAAACCAGACCTTAGAAGTCCTGCTGAGTCTCACATCAAGATGTATTTAGCTTCTGGTCATCCCCTCCTGCCCTCACAGTTTGGGGGCTATACATCATAACTGTGATCCGTGGTCTCATTTTCTGAGACTCCAGGCTCCAGCTGCACCATGGACCCTTGAATCTGCTGACCATCTCTGATCCAGCAGCATCATTCCTCCCTGCAACCTACCCCAATACACCAGGCATCTCCAATTGTTCCAACACAGTGCCCTGGCATTGTCCCGTATATTGAAGAAAAAGAATTTGTCAGAATTGTAAGAATTGCCTGCCCCCTAGGTAACTACCAGCTAGTCATTAGTTTTTTTGTTTGTTTGTTTGCTTTTCAGTTTTCTAATCTAATACATGATGGAAAACCATCCAAAGGCTCTTAATTCATAGATGTCTCCTTAGTGCATCTATAGACAGACAAAGTACTCTAAGCAGTATCCTACCCTTACTTTGTGGAGTTGGGTTGTATCTTCCTCTTTCTTTGGGGGTTTCATCTTAGCACTGGAACGGAAGGAAAGTAATACTATAACATGTTGCTGACTGGTCTTTCTTCTGCAGCACATCAGCAGAACTGGCTGTCCTGGTTTCATGGGCTCAGGGAAGCACAAGCAACAAGAGGCTCTGCAAGGTTGTGGTTTGAAGCTACGTGTCAAGAAGAGCTTCAGATTTAGAGCATAGTCCAGAAGGTAAACGATCTGTGAAGGACTTTGTATCTTCATTGTTTTCCTCCATCCATAGCTGTTAGGCCAGTGCTCTCCAGCACAGAAGAAGGCCACAGGAACACAGCTCCTCTGCCATTGCAAACCCAGCAGTCCCAGTTCTTACCAGTTTAGGATGCAGATAGGTAACCTCACCCCTGGTTGGAGTCTTGTCAGCACTGGTGTGTGCAGCTAACTTCAGTGCAGGCAAAGGAAAACCTGTTTTCTCTGAAAGTGCTGATATCTCCCATTCCCTTTCTGTCCTTGCAGTCCCAACTCATTCATCACAAAATGCTCTGTTTCCCCAGAGCTTCTTCATCTGTCTGGAGGATTCTTGAGGCTGCTAGGTCAGCATTGCAAACTCAGACCTGTAAGTCATATTTCCATTTTGCTTCCCACATGAGCTTTCTCCTCATTTATTCCTATTTTTTTATTTTTTCTACATGAAGATCTGCTTTAGTTTTTGGGCTTGCTCCAGCACCATTTTCTGAGATTATAACCAAGTGTTGATTATTAACAGATATATTACAGGGGCAATGCTGTTGAGGATACATTAAGTAAATGGAGGAGACGGCCTTGAATGATTCTATGATTTTATACTTCTTCCTTTTGCTCCATTGCTCTTTATCAGAATGGCAAATGGCAGCAGCAGAGGTATACAGGATCTAAACCAGCTGTGGCTTAAACTGGCCAGAGATCATCCAAATTGATAGGTTATGGAGAAGACTGGGTGTTGTGTTAAATAGCTGTGGATTGGTACTGCCCTAGGTCACGCAGTAGTTGAGTGGATGACCTTGTGAACTGAGAATGATTCAAGGAAAAAAAAAAGTTATGATTCAAGAACCTCATCATTGTGGTCATCTGCCATATTGCTCAGTTTCATTTACACTTATGATCACTCAGTATTTTATTTTCTTCTGCCCTTAGAAAGGTGTCAAACACTGGTAACAGTGATGACTGGCTACTAATTTTCAGGCCATGCAACCCGGGCAGTGAAGTAGAAAGGACAGTAAAAGAGCAGGGAAGGGGAAACACATCCATAATGCCAAGCAGTGGACACCATGGAAGAAGATGAAAGTGAATGTTTCAGGATGAGGAGTGGAAGTTAAAGAGATTTAAGCAGCAAATTTACATTAATATATGAAGTAAGCTACAACTATTTCTTAACAGCCAAACATAAAAATGAACATCAGTGACACCAATATCACCCTAAAGTGACTTGCAGATGTGTTTTTGCTGGAGATCCTTGCTATTGGCCTTGCACTGGTGACTGTTGGTAGAGGAATGTATGTGGAAAAGTTAGAGAAACCTATACATGAAAGAGCACCAGGTACAGCTCAGATCATCAGTAGCTGTAAAATGGCAAAGTTATAGTTCAGTATGCCCTTCTAGTTCAGTCTGGCATCATCCTGATGCTGACATCACCAGGCTATTTCTCTCCACTAACTGTAAGGGGTGCTACCTTTATGCAGGCCTTCCCTGGTCCTGTTGACAGGTGGTTCAGTGGTTCAACTCACAACTCGCATGGTGTGTCCTGGGGGGAACAGTCCTTGGTTTCTCCCAGCCCTTGGCATCTAGCAGAGGAACCTGCTGGCACAGGGCAAATGTGGAGAGAGTGTTGGCCACCATGTATCATGGATGAGAGCCAGCAGGTGGCTGGGCCTTGGTCTGCTGCAGTTTGGTGGATACAGCCATACCCAAATTTCCTGAGCTCAAAGGAGGCTCAGCTTGCGCGGTCACATCGGAAGAGTTCATGTGCTGCTTGAAGGTTAATGAGACACATTGAGTGTGTCAGCCTTCAGGGTCATCTTCTGACACTTTTCCTAAGCACTTGGTCATTTGGAAAGGAAAAGTAATAAGCCCTTTCCCATCTTTCTTTTGACGTCTCATGTCAAGGTGCAGCTACATGTCAGGTACGTGTGTGTTTATATAAGGAACTATGTAAAAAAAACATCCCTTGCTTCAAGCGCACGCAGTGTCAGCAGCTCTTTTGGAACAGTTTCAGCTCTTCAGCTGCACCACAGCCCTTCTGCGGCTAGAAGAGGGCATTCGGGCTTTACCTTCCCTGTCAGCTGAAGAGCACTGCTCTGCAAACTGCCCTTGAAATCAATGCAGCTGCTATATTAGAAATACTTAACACATAAATTGTAGGACACGGAGGCAGTGCGCGTTACAAGGCATGATAAGCGTGCAGTGAACCTGCTGTACAAGCTCATTTCAAAACCCAGCAGGGACACCTTGCTCGCTCTCCTGCTTGGTTCAGAGCTTTAAGGGTGGATGTGCTTGTGAAGGTATGTGGGTAACCGCATCCAAACCCTGCTCAGCCAGAAATGGGGCTGAGCTTCCTCACACGTCATATATATATTTTTAATGCTGATGTACCCGCACTGCAGGTTCAATGGTAAAATGAGATTTCCCACCTAATTTGGGCATTTTAGCTTGAATCTGAGGATGTCACTGGGTGAGCAAAGGTTAAAGAATATTAAAACAGGAATAGAAGTGCCTTACCTACATTTTAGTAAGTGTTACTATGCGTCTCGATTGTGTATGAAGTAATAAATAATTATAAATGTGCACTTTACTGTGGAACAGCTAGACAGTGAGGGAAAGAATGGGAGTTATCTCTGCAAGTTTTCATGTGCCTGGGCATGTGAAAGCCGAGGAGACCACTGTAAAGATATATCCAGACGGCATTTTTATTTCCAAGCCCACCAAGGAAAACTAGATCTACGTGTGTAACTGTTAGAGCCATATCATCCGTGTTCACAAACCTGAGCCTATAAAAAGACAAGCTCATTTGCTGGGGAAAGGATTTCTCCATGAAAAACCTAGAGGCTCTTTCGACGTGCCAAATTGATTTCTTTGTCTTCTCTTCAAGCACGAATATCAATTAAGCTGAGGTTATGTCCTAGCTTAAAAGCAGGGTGAGATTTATGTGAACAATCAGTTTCAGTTACAGGGAATTAATCTTAAGTGTATAGTACAGGCATAGGACTGCATTACTTTCCTTTTATGTCATTTGTTTCCTGATACTGGCACTCGGGAGCAAGGGTATCTCAAGTAAAATTGGCTCCTCATTATACATCCAAATCCCATCAGCACAGCTACAGACACCTGGCGAAGGGTCACATTCAGTTGAACATGCTCAGCTGCACACAGGGGACATCGTGCTTCACTAGAGGCACCTCAAGGTTTCGTAGACATCGCTGGGGAAGGAGCTGCATCTCTGGGGGATAGCAGCAGATGCTGAGCAGCCGGAATGGATCTCGTTTGCGCTGGAGCAGTGCATTTCTCACATGGATGTGTTACTGTTTTGCCACACTCATTATTTCTGCTGTTATTAGTTCTCCGGTGTTGAATATAAGAGATACCTTGTGAAGGTAAGGAAAGGGTGAACCACCATAAATCCAAATTCTTGGCTGAACAAAGCCACCACTGCAGCCATTGCTCCTACTCTACTGAGCTGTGCTGTTACAAGCACAGGCACCATGGAGGCTTTCACGGTTTGTGTACTGACGTGAGGGGAGATAAATTTAGGATTTAGCCCTAGTTTCTGTGGATTTTGTTTTACAGGAGACAGTAGCTGAAAGAATCCAAGCTGAGGCTCACTGTATCCACAAGAGATGTAGGTATGGATCCATGTTTCTTCTAGCCCCAAGAAGCCTCTTTTGGCTGTGTGATGACTTCACTTCAACAGGAACAGTGCAGTCTGATACTGGTCCTGATCTCTCCCACTTTGAGAGCACTCCTGTGGGAAGTAGGAGATGTGGCTCCCATCCTGTGAGAGGGATTTTTACCTTCAAAATTTCTCTGCAAGTGGTGGATGAAAAATAGACCAAAAGTTGCTTCCAAGGAGTCGTGTCTTCTGCCTTCCATGCTGTCACTCTGTGGTGGCTGCACTCACAGTTTAAATACAGGATTTAGACCTTCAGGGAGCATGGCACTGCCTGATTTTGCATCCAGAGAAAGTGGGAGAAAGCTGAACTGAGCAAGATGTTCTCCTAAAGGGATTGAGCCTGGTGTTGGTTGTGGCTGCAGAAGGGGGTGGGAGGAATGATACTAGGCTCAGCAAGATGCAGTCTGAAATGCTAAGAAAAGTGTTCCCTAACTGTGGTGCAGACAATACTGGTGGCATGCAAGCCTGAGATAGTGACATGACCTCCCAGTAATAATACACAACCTCACCAGCACTGAGATCTTGGTGTTCTGCAAAAAAAAAAAAAAAAAATGCTTGTGGATGGGCACACCCATGTCACTTACACCCTGACACACTTACAACCTCCTTTCTTCCTCAAAACATCACTGTGATCCCAGAATCCAGCGCCTGGCTCTGGATCAGCCCAGCTACGCTGTCACAGAGGAGGAGCTGGGAGAAAGCCTGCAGAGCAGAGACTCACAAGATGAGAATGGTGAAACATCAGAGGTAGGGCTGTTGAGGCGAGGATACGCAGTAGCTAAAGGGATCAGGAAGAAAAACACCAGCATGGGAAGTTATAAAGTCCTAGGTGGCAACATAAAGAGATGGAAACTGGAAAATCAGCAGCAATGCAATAGAAATGTGCCCTGCCCCACCTGATGGCAAACTGCCTGGCCAGCAAGGACTCGTCAGGTGTGTTGTCTAGAACATTGTGCATGCTAACGCTTTCCCTGGTAGCACATTAAATTCTAACTGTCTCTTGTCTGTATCAGCCAATAAATAACTGTGTTATACTTCAAAGTTTTGTAGATCCTACTTACAGAGTCTGTTTGTGCAGAGCAAGGGGTTCCTGAACAAAGATGACCTAGAAAAGAAAGGTTACACTTTTCTTTTTCCAATGTAGAAAGCCAGCACGACCAATAGAAGCAAATTCTGTTTCTTTGTTCATGTACTCCCTCTTCATTTTCATCCTGTCTCCAGCTAATGAAAAGAAAAAACTTATTTTGATTTGCTGGTGTATGGGGGAAACCACAAAGGCAGAAGGGTAAAAAATACAGTCAGGGTTGTATTTTTATTTGCACACAAGAGAAAGTGCTGTGTGTGGCATGCCATGATGTTGAGACTTCTTAAGTAGAACAAAAATTCAGATTTTACTAAGTCACAGAACAAAACACCTTTGAAGACTATTTAGTTAGTAGAAGGTGACAGTCTGCTGGGCTACGGTATCTACAATTTCAACAAGAGAAATCTGGTAACATTAATATACTCTATGCTTCAAAGTTTGGAGATCACAGAAAGAATTCCAAAACAACTCAAAGAAAAAATGTGATTCATCTTACTGAACATCACAGGTTCATAGGCATATGAACAGTCAATATAGGCTATAAGTCAGAGGAGATAGCAGGAGCTTCTGGGCCTGTCTCCTGACCTGCTTTTTCATTTAACCTAGGGGTGCCTATTTCCCTCCATTTAGTAAAATGGAATCCTGCATTTAGCTGGGTATCTTATATCCTATGTTAGCCAGGTATCTTCTGTATTTGGCAATAGAAAAGAGCAGAGGACAAGAACAGAGATGTCACCAAGACTGTGAAGGGAAATCAGAATATGGGTGAACTGGGTCTGGCTGGAAAAAGAATTAGCTTTCTTCACAGTAGCCCTTATGGTGTTGTGCTTTGGATTTGTGACCAAAACTGCTTCGATAACAAGCTGATGTTTTGGCTGTCTCAGAGCAGTGCTTGCACAGCATCATGGCTTTCTCTGTTCCTCACTCTGCCCCTGCAGCAAGCAGACTGGGGGTGGACAAGAGGCTGAGAGGTGACACAGCTGGGACAGATGACCCTAGCTGTCCAAAGAGATCTTCCATGCCGTTCAACATCATGCTCACCAATAAAACTGGGAGAAGTCTTGCCAAAGTGGCCTTCGGTTACAGACCAGCTGTGCATCAGTCTGCTGGTGGGAAGAGGTGAGTTGTTGCTTTTGTATCACTTGCTCTTTTTTCTTCCCCTTCCTTCACTTACTAAACTGTCATCTTGACCCATGAATGCTTCTCTTTTTCTCTTCTGATTCTCTCCCAGCCCCTGCTGGAAGGAAAGGCTGCTGGGTGCTTAGCTGCTGGCCAGGATTAGTCCACTGCAAACAGCAAATAGGGCAAATATATGTTACTGAAGACTGAAAGGAAATGGATCCAGAAATTCCTTTTCCAGATTCTGGAACAGACCAGAAAATAGATGTTTTCATGAAATAAATCAAACCCTCTAGTCCCCTGGCAGCACTGCTGAAACATGAAGGAAATGGGAATGACGTTTCCAGGGTTCCAGTGCCACAGAGCAGGCAAAGATCCACAACCTGAAAGTAGCTATTTTATTGGAACTTATAACACCTGATTGCATCAGACATGAAGAAATGTTCAACTTTATATACGGTCTCAGTGATATTACTACTATAAACCTGAAAATCCTCTTAGAATGGCACCAGCTGTGGAGGCACTCACACTTACTGAAGAGCAGTTTGGCAAACAAAGCTGCAGTGTGACCCAAAGCTGAGACTGAAAAAGCAGGACTGTGAACGTTTCTGAAATACTGAGAATGACACATTTGGAAACAAACGCATGTTTGTGCTGTTTATGGAAAACACAGTGCAGAGCACCAACCCATCTCTGTGCTGAGTTCAGTGGTGGGGAAAGACCTCGTGAAACAACACTAACACAAGGCAGAAGTGACAATCAACAAACGAGCTGGTCCCTGCCACCCACCACTGCTACATGTGCGTTCAACCCAAATGACAGCAGCAATCCCAGCCCTACAACAGACACACCTATAGGGAAAAGGCAGTAGGAAACATTTGAAGCACACCAGTTGACTGCAGTGGGGCAACCATGTGAGCAGCAAGCGGTGTTGAGCACCATCAGCTGGAATTGCCAGGGTTATTTTGGGATTTGCGGCAGGATGACCAGAAAATAAATTAATGAGAAGTGGGTGGCATGAGGCCAAGACTGGCGCACTAGCTTTGTAGGAGGCATCCACCAAGGAAATGGGCTGAGCTGGTAGTGAAGATAGGACTTGTGGTCTTCATCCCTGAAGATGAGGGTTAACCCACGCTGTGGCTGCTTGTTTATGTTTCAGCTGCGATGGTGAGCACCTGCCTGCTGCCAGGATGAAGAAGGGGGCTGTAGGCACAGGGTAACACCATATTTTTAAACCACACAAACTTTAGCCCACTGGCCAACACTGCAGCGAGATGTCTTTAGGGCTCCCTCCCTGTCTCTGCTGCTTTTATTATTTCACAAGAGCTCCTGAGGGTCTGTTGGCAACCTGGTGTTTTCTGGCCCTAAGCCAGCTTCCCTATGAGTGTATTAACATCTCCTTGTCCCTCTGTGTGTGATGAAAATGCTTAGGAGGTCTGGCAGCCAAACATGTTGCATCATCACTTTAGCAGCTTGCTGCACTGTGCAGTTTGGGTTTCTTGCTGTCCTCCACCTCACTGAGTACGGAGCCAGCTCTGGCACCCTCAGTGTCTCCTTTCCCTGCCTCCTCCGGGACAAATTGACCCTGCCTAAGTAAGAAACGACTTTCCTAATCACATTAGGATCAGCTCAGATGGTGCAGAAGGTAACAAAATTAGAGCTTTTAAACCATTATCTTTTCTCCATGAACGTCTGCATTAATACAAGCCTGCAGAGAGGTAAGGGAAACTGAGCTATGGCTGATCTCATTATAGCTTGAAAAAATAAAAATGTGATGGAGAGCTGGTCCATGGCTGTAAGAAAACCACCAGACTTTTGTAAGAGACAAGAATGGGCTGTCTTCAAGCCCTGGATGGTTATATTCTGGTTCTTGATTTAAAAAAAAAAAAAAATAATAATAAAATGATCTCCAACTCCTCATATCTTTTCCTAGGACCCACATACAAACTAATATATACACATGTACTTAGTCAGGCAGCACGCCTATAATTTCATATTATATGTGTCATGCCTTAGTGTTTTAATCCTGTTGTCTGCATCCTGTTTGAAGTAATAATTTATTGTAATATTTTACATAATCACAGTTGATATATTGTATAGAGAAGCCAGGGAGCGTGTCTGATCTCCTTACTATGACAGGCAATAACTGAAGTGATATGGTTATTGTACTCAGAGAGAAACACGAACTCTGCAGAAAAACTGGCCTGGATGAAGTAGGGAATAGGACTGGAGTTTGACTATTGCAAACCAGACAGCTATATGGCAGATGATTCTGTGGTCAGGAATTTTATCCTGCAACATATTTTTCTTAAACGCACCTATTTCTCACATAGGAACGACTCATTAACATAAATAAGGAAAAAGCTTATAGTCAGGACTACCCTTTGGCTTATTCAAAGTGCAATTTACTGGAGAAAAAATTATCTGTTTATTTATAAATGTAAGCATAACTAAGAAGGTCAAAAGTCAAACCAAAATATTCTGAAGATGTCACAGTCAAATGGGTTCATTACAACACATTCAAGCCCAAAACACAAAGCCAGCATCTGGAGCTGGGGATGTTCAGTGATGTCCAACCAAAGATGATCAACTTGTGGACCTGGACACTGGACTCCCTGTTGTCTTCCTGGCTGAGTTTTCAGCTCACTCCCTGGCTCTGCTCAGACCACTCTGGCTACATCTCTCCAAGGTGAAGTTGCTACAGCAAAAGCTAACTCTAACCAGGTAGAGAAGGCAGTGGCATTTAACTGTGAGCAAGAGATTGGTCCCCACCCCTCCTTTATTTCCCATCACAGACTTAACCAGGGAATCTTGGATTTGATACTGTGCTTTCTGTGTGCAAGCATCACTTCTGCAACACATTCACAGAGATGTGAATGAATGCATGCACGCACACTTAACACACACACACATCTTCATCGCTCCGATTTGGCAGAAACCTGAGCCTGTTCTTGAAATGCCACAGCTCAAATATAATCCCCTGGAAGAATTTGCAATGCAGATCATTCCAGCAATCTGGTTTAGAGTGCAGCCCCCAAAATGGTAATACTGGTAACAGACTGAGATGGGAGAGTAGGAACTTTTTAAACCTCACCACTGAAGTCTATTATGAAACTACCCTCTCCATCTACAGAGATTTAATTGCTACCTGACTTTTGGCCTCATTATATTCCAGATAATTAATCCCCAAATACTAGGTTTTCACTCTGCCCCAAGACACTTCAACAGGTTTTCTTTGCAGTGGCCCTGAAATGATCATTTCCTGCTCTCGGCACTGAACATGCTGTGCCAAGCAGTTTAATGCATGCCCATTAATAGCAGACCACTTTGCTGTATTAAAGAAAAAAGAAAAAAAAAAAAAAAAAAAAGAAGAAAATACAAGCCCTGCACTATCATCAGTTTTGCTGTGAATTTGAATGATCAGAAAAATGCAGATTTGACCACCTGCTGGAGCATTACCCTGTTGCTTTCCGGGGAGCTGGGTTTGCAGAAAGGCCGAGGAGCTGCACGGAGTTTCAGAGCTGGTTTCTCTCCTGTCCTGGGTCATCCTCTGCCCAAGGGGAAGTAACCGTACTCATCCAGAGAGAAGGGACCCAAACCCACCCTCCCTTTTTGGCATTTGAAACAGCCTCCCATTTCCATTCTTTTGCCTTTATTTACTTCCAGCTCCCAACCCCAGAAGACGCCAGTTCTCCAGGTTCCAAGGTGGCTAAAATCTCAAGGAAATGAAAATAATGCACTCCCAGTTGTGAAAAAAACTCAGCGGCCATTTGGTCCTGAGTAAATTCTACCACAAATTCTACCACAAATGTAATTCAGTTAAAACTTCCCCCTTCCTCACAAATAAGCAGCAGAAGGCAGTTGCTGTAGTTTTTTCCTCTGTGGCTATCACTTGGCGGAGGCAGAGCTGCAAGGCAGCATCCTGCGAGTGATGCCCAGGGGCCAACAGAAGGCATCTTGCATGAAATTTGCACTTTGGCCCCTGGAGACCCAACAGCATCTCATTTTTGTCTATGATTTGGGCAACAAGTTCGATGAGACGGTGCCGCACAGGCTTGAAAGTAACTTTCACAATTCATTTTCTAGGCTGTTGGGGCTGGCATGACCACTCCATCAGGAACTGAAATGTCCTCACCAAGCTCATGGTTCATGAACTTTGAGGAGAGGGAGGGAACGGGGCCTGTCCTGCAATGGGCATGTATTCTTGTCTATAAATGCAATCAGCTTATATTTACTTGTCATTTTTTTAGCACTATATCTCAGTTTGTTGTATGTAGCAGGTGTCTGGACTGATTATCTTTTAAAACAGCATCATTAATGGATTTCTGTGCCTTCAAAATCAAATCTATTTTGATCAGCTTCAAAAAAAAAAAAAAAAAAAAGCCCCTTGTTTCTGTTCATATGAGGTGTGAACCTGTAAGTGCTGAGCCCCTGAGACTTTGCCTGACTTCAGAAGAGGTTTCATCTCTCATTCCACAGAATTACTGAGGAAGCCTCCTTCATTAACAGAGAGGAGACTGGGACCTTCTCCTTTCTGCAGCACAGACCTTGCTTTAACCTCAGAAAGGCTTTAGTTTTTCCAGCTCTAAAGTGAAGGTAATGGTATTTATAAGCAGGCTAGGAGTTTCTACTTGAGGAACATTTTATGAAAGCCTGGCTATTTGCCAAAGCCAAGCATGATATTTTCCAGACCAATGAGCCATTGCCCCTCTACTGCAGAATAAAAAAAAAAAAAAAAAAAAAAAAAAAAAAAAAAAGCACATGAAGATGCAGTCCCTGGAAACAGGAGCTCTGATATTCATTTAGAAATGGGGCATTAAGGCTGGTCAGAGGCTGGTACCAAAAGGATGAGGGAGTGGAAAGCCCACAGCTGGCCCCACTGGTGGCCACAAGGAGTGGGACCCGGGATGCTCCAAGCAGAGATGCTCTGCAGGGAGAGGAGCTCTCTGCCTGCTCCTGGCTGGAGAAATTGGACACGTCAGGGTGCTACTGTGGGATGAAAAGTAAAAATAGCAGTCTGGCAAAGTGTGCAGAGAGCTGTGACTCCGGTGCATGAGATAAGTGGCAACTTGCAGACTTTGCTGCTTTTTACAGAGTGCTGAAGCACCGCTGCAGACAGTGGTTTTGCAAGCTGGGGTGACTTTCATGAAGCCTCAGAGGGCAAGAAGTGCTGATCCAGCAGCTGAGATGGGCTGTAACCGCACCTGCAGAGGCTGGAAGGGAGAGGAGTGTGGGGAACAGCCGCTGAAGAGGGAATGAATTGGTGCAGAGAGCACCGAGGGAACACAAGACTACTGGAAAACTATCCTGAGGAAGGGGAGTCTCACTGAATCAATACAAGCCTCTACTCTTGATTAGCTGTGATTGATTTTTCTGGGGTTATTACATTGCTTCACCCACCCCCAGCAAAGTTAGTTTGAGTTTTACAAGAGACGCAGCCTTTCTGTGGGAATATCAAAGCTCCCATGAGCAGGAGGGGAGGGATACCTGAATTTCCAGGCTTTTTGTGGAGGATGTCAAGTTGCTGCTATTTCTTTAACATTCAGAAACAAAGAAACAAACAAAAAACACTTAACTGCTCCTCCCCAGTTTCCCCTAAACCCTTCTGAGGCAATCAAGTGTAGTCCTTTTTCTGCTGACAGCGTCATTTCTACCATATTTTGCCCATAGGCACATTGTGGTCTCTATCAATGAAACACATTGTGTCTACCCTGGAGACCTTTCTAAAAGACATTAGGGACCTGAAGTTATGGCCTTAAGCTCCCAAAAAAAGGATTTTGGCTTTGTGCAACTGGCCTGGCTATGTTACTGTAAGAGCCTCTTTTAGCTTTAAAAGATGTGAATTCAGGTCTGGGAGGCAAGAAAATTTCCTTGTACCCTCACCAAAGCTTCACCCTGTTGATCTGTCAGTGATGTTTCAGAACAGGAACACTGCTTTTGGCTACCCATCTCCAGCTTTGGAGGCTCCTTCCATATGCCTATCCTCAGCAATAGGTGAATTGTGCTGTGAGAACACAACGTCACTGGCGAGAAGTGGAAGGAGCTGTCTTCCAACTCACGCTTTGTTTAGGCTAAGGAAGGCACAAATGTACAGCCCTGCAGTTCCTGGGGCTGGTGGCTGAGAGACCTCTCAGTGAGCCCCATGGACAACGGGATGACCCCCATGTGAAGGATTGGTGCTGCATGTACCAGGAAGACTATATCCCTGAGCAGTCTACAGGCATGGAAGAGACATTTAACTCGTTCCTCAAGGAACCCTTGAAGAACCACTCTGGCAGACACAAATTCCCTTCCCAATTACTATTTGTTAGTGTCTGTGCATCACTTAACCCAGAAATGGGTTGTTCATGATAGCAGTCGCCTCTTCTTTGGTCATGACAAGCCAGGAGCTTTATGAAAGTCTTTGGTACCTACTGTGTCAACAGAAGGGTTGATTTATGGTCCACTTAATGAATGCTGTTCTATTGCATATTGATTTGCTGTGTATTTAATAGTTGAACTTAAAAATGATGTGAAGGCCATAACTATGTTAAGCCTGCGTGCATAGCAAAACACTGCGACATAATAAAGACAAAAAAATTGTTTCTGACCTGCAGCTGGTGCATCCTCTCCCTCAGAACCTACTAAGCATCATAGCTAACACATTCTTTGAAATATTTTTTTTTTTTTTTTTTCTCAGAGGTAAACTCATAAGCTAGCTAATTAAATACCAAATTGGTTATTGCGGGTGCATTTACTGGGCATGAAAAAGTGATGCACCTCTGACATTCCTCTCTGTAAATATGTTTTAAATAAGTCATTGGTAGTTAATTACCATACTGTAAAATTAAGGCAAATAGATGTATTTTAGATGCTATAAGGCAGCTGCTTCATGGTAATTAAATAACATAAATGGATTATGCTTAGACAAAAATCCTGGAAAACTGGGAGCCTCACATCATGGTATGGCATTTATTCCTTCCCCAAGCATCACTTCTGGATTAGAGGAGGTGCAAAAGATATGTCCACATTAGCAATGAGGGCAGCACAGGAAGGAAGTGAATCCCAGGTGATTTATGGTTATCTTCCCAAGAGTTTGGCTTTGCTAGGGAAAAGCACAGAGGTCACTGCACTGACACATGCCTTTCCACGGCAGCACCTTCAGACTCAACATGGGTGGCTGAATTTTACTCTGTTTGGAAACTGAAAGCAAACAGGCTCTGATTCTCCTGTCTTCCGTAGTGAAAAGTCCAGATGTTGGTGCAGATCCACCCCAAAACCCCAGTGCTCTACAAGAAGGGCAGTTAGAAGGCTATGCATACCTCATGGTGTTCAACTCTGACCATTGCTTTCTGTCTGCCCCCACGTCCTCCCGCAGCCCCAGGTGGAGCAGGCATCCTCTCCTTCCCTCCTGAAGGCAGGTGGGGACAGTGTGATGCGTAATGCTGGGGCAGCGTGATTCCTTCATTCCCTCCCAGCAGTGGCTGCATGCTAGCCGTGGATTAATGAGACCTCAAAGTATTACTTAATGCTCCTAAAGTGCTTTATATTTTCTAAGTACAGTATAGAATCATAGAATCATAGTAAAAATAAGGTTTGAAAATACCTCCAAGATCATCTGGTTCAACCATCCCCCTACTACCAAGGTCACCCGCTAAACCATGTCCCTGTGCACCATGTCCAACCTTTCCTTGAACACCCCCAGGGACGGTGACTCCACCACCTCCCTGGGCAACCCATTCTAATGCCTGACCAGTCTTTTCAGAAGAAATGTCTCCTAATTGTTTTAATTGTTGAAGAATAGTGCTCTTTGTTCAATACTTTAATTGTTGAAGAGTAGGGGCATGATGTTTCAATTTTTCCACTCACCAGGGACATTGCCTGAATGCCAGGACTTTTCAACTATGATGGAGAGGGGCCTGGCAACTCCATCAGCCTATTCCCTCGGGACCCTGGGATGCATGTCTTCAGATCCCATAGACTTGTACCTGTTTAGATTCATCAGGTGGTCTTGAACATGCTCTTCACTTACAGTGGGTGGGACTTTGATCCCCCAGCCTCCATCTACAGGTTCAGGGAAAAGAAAGACTTGGGAAGCCCACCTACCAGTGCAGACAGAGGCAAAGAAGTTGCTGAGTACCTCAGCCTTCTCCATGTCTGTTGTTACCAATTACTCAGATATAGCAACTCACTCCTAATATAAGAAATTATCCACCTATAATCACTTACACACTATTATTTTCACCCCTCAGTCTATTTTCACAAATGTTAAAGGTGCATGGTGGCCCCTGGGGACTCCTTCTGTCACCCCAGTGCAGCAGCCCAAAGGAGGCTGGGTCCTCTCTTGTGTTCTTCCTCGAGGTTCTGTGCAGAAGGGATGCCACCTCTGGGACAAGGGCTGGGGGATGGCAAAGAAGCACTCACACAACCCCTGAGAATTGGCAACAGATTTCTTTATTGCCGGGACATTTTGCAGGTGAGCCTGCGGGACGTCCATGTTGTTAGGCGGCTCCAAGCTAATGCTTGGGAAGGGGCCTGCGCGACGAGTAGGGAGCTCGCCAGGCACTCCTGCAACCCTGTTGGTGTGTTTGGATGACAGAGAGCAAAGACATGCTGGGGTAGTCCCATGTCTGATGTGGCCTAGGTGGATCCACTTCCATTGGTTCCTCCACATCTGGTGGATCCAGCTCCATGGGCTCCACGGTGTCTGGCAGAAGGATAAGCCAGTCCTTGCCCAGGACTGCCCAAACAGGATGCCATCTGTCCGGAATGTTTTCAGGCCAGGGTGCCGAACCAGGAGCTCTTCCAGTTCCACCCCTCGGTCCCATGCCACTGTCCGGTTCATTTCCACGAATGGGTCTTACGCTGCCATCTGTTTTTCATCCATGGCTGGGTCCCACACTGCATTCCAGACTCTGGGCAGGCCTGTGCTCCCCACGGCTGCCTGCCTGACACTCCTGCCTTCACCCCACATGGCCATTGTGCTGCGGGTTAGACCCATGCCCCCTGTCACTGTATGGCTGAGGGGGCTGGCTGTTCCCCGTGTTGGTGCGGTGCCAGTGGTACCGCCTGTAAGTGTGTGTGGGCTGCGCGCCAGAGGTGCCTCGAGCACTGGTGTCAGTTGTGCTGCAGGCGCGATCCCTCTGCCCATGACGCTTCTTCTCACTAGGTGCACTCCTTCTCGGTGCTTCCTTGGACTGCATTGCTGTCCTCTCACTGAGGAGGCCTGCCTCTCGCCTCGCTGCTTTGGCTCTTCTTCCTGCCGCACAAGCCGGCTGTCAGAGTGCCCAGAAGCTCAGCGAGTGGTGGGCCAGCTGCAGGGGTCCTGTTTTATAGGGCCCGGAGCAAAGGCAAGGCAGTGGTGGCCACTGTGACCTCAACAAGCCTCTGTGATGGAGTGGCCCATGCATGGCCAAAGGCAGCTGTGTTGGGAGCAGCCTGGAAGATGCCCTCACGTGGAAGAAGGAGGAGGGCTGGGGGGCTGAGGGCCCCTTTTCTGGGGCTGGCTCCCCTGGGCCATTTGGCTTGCCAGAGAGAAAGACTGCCCCTCAGTCACAGGGACTGCCCTTCTCCTCCCATCCTGTGCCCTGGGTTCATTTTTAACACTGGTTTTTAGGTAATTAAAATTAATTTACAGAAAAGAACAGAAGCAAAGTGCATCTTCAGCCCTAATTCCCATGTGCAGTTTGTGCTCTAAGTGAAGAATTTCTTCTTCACATCACATCTAAATCTCCCCTCCATTTGTTCAAAGCCATTACTCCTTGTTCCATCACTACACTGTCTGATAAAGTCCCTCTCCAGCTTTCTCTTAGGCCACTTTTATGGGTTAAGTTGGGTGGTAAAAGTACAGGACCTTGCAAATTGCAGTCTGATCTACCTTGTTCCACATGTTCCACATGATGTTTTCCAGCTCAGGCTCTAGCCTCTCATCAGTGTAACACAGAACCATAGAATCATTCCGGTTGGAAAAAACCTCCAAGATCATCTGGTCCAACCACCCCCCTACTGCCAGTGTGACCCACTAAACCATGTCCCTAAGCACCATGTTCCTTGAACACCCCCAGGGACGGTGTCTACCATGATCCCCAATACCTTTTCTGCCAACGTCACTTCAGCCATCTGGCTCTCAGCATCTACTAGTACATGAGATTTCTCCTCTCCAGGTACAGGTCTCAGCATTTGCTTTTGTTGAACTGCATGATGTTCCTGTCAGCTCATTTCTCCAGCCTGTCATACTGAGATTATTTAATTTCCATAATGATTAAAATTTATTATTGCTGAAGAGTCACTGCAAAACACATGAATTTCTTAACATGCTTTAAAGCTCTCTCTTAAGTACCAGAAGATGTCTTAAATGGTATTCTAAAATTTTACTGTTATTATATAAGATACGTGAACATGAAGGCAGGTATCATCAGTCTTAAAGACTTATTCTGAAGAATTAATTTAAATCTTTAAGAATTTGATCTCCAGAAGTATAAAATATTCTTGCCTCCAAAAATGGTAATAAGGATAGGTAATTCCTTGCTAGATAAGGCTAGGGCTAGCATTGTTACACAAGGTCACACAGGCTATGATCATCATTAAGTTATTAAGGAACAAAGTAATAAACTTAGGTGGCTACAATTAAGCTTCGGCATCCACATTTTGAGCCTTACATATTTACAGCCCAACTGTGAGATCGGAAGAGCACACACCCCAGGCTCATTGACACCAAAAGCATCAGCAGCTTCACAGTATTTATGGCAAGAGGGCTGGTTTTGCAGATGGGCCCCTTGCACACATACAGAAGCTTAACCTGTGGCAGAGGATTCAAGTATTTTGTCTTCCATCCCAAACCTCCTACCTGATGTCAGAGAGCTTTGCACAGCAAACTTCTGACTGTCCCAACTAGGTGAACATGCCCACCAAGAGGTAGGCAGGGTTGCTCCCTGGGATAGGGTTTCTGCTCCACAGAAACACATTATGTATAAAACTGAAATTAGGCTGTAGGTCTTCTCTGCTGCAGAGGGCAGGACCAGGGTCTCGCTCCTCTTTCAGATCTCAGCTCTTTGCAAACACCAGGTGGCAAAAGTCTTACTGGAGCGGCCAAGTTGCAAAGATACATTAGCCAGGACTGTGCAACTTGCCTATAGAGAGCATCAAGGGCCTTTTTTTTTTTTTTTTTTTTTTGGTGAAAAGCAGAACAGAAGCTACTTGATCTGCAAGTTTTTTCTGTGCTGTAAAAGTCAAGAAGCAAAAGTTACTATTACAAAAAATGCTGAAATTTTGCTTTTGGCATCAATTAATTTTCCCTATGAGTGAGTAAAGAAAAGGTCTTCCCTTCCCCAACATCTGCTTCATCAGACTGCGTTCTCTTTGCTATAGGCTGTTGATTGGTCTCTGGCAAATTAAAGTTGCTTTAGTTAAAGCAGCAAAAAAACAAAATGCCCAGATACAGCCTGGATTTATCTGTGAACTAGGATTTTTTTTCCTAATCACTGGCTTATTATTAAAAAAGAAAAGTAAAAAAATAAAATAAAAAAATTAAAGCTTAAAAATTATTAAGAGATGCCTCCCCAGTAAGCTTGTGTTTAGCTGCAACACTAAATTATCTCCAATTGCCTTGTGAAGCTGCTGGAGATTAAGCTGGCTTCAGATCTGTTTTGCGATAGTGCTTTCATCTTTTACCAACAGCCTGAAAGAAAATTCATCCTTTATAATCAGTTATTTACAAACCAGCGGTTATGTTTGTGCAACCTTGCATGACCTTAACATTTTTGAGTCTCCTTTTTGAAATATTTTCTGTGACAGAAGAAACACAGGGAAAGTTTCATTTATTTTTAAAGCTGCATTATTTCCCGTATGAATTAGACTCGGGAGATTCCAGGCAGGAATTGCATCTGGAAGAAAGATTCCTCTTTGCTTCTATGGGACAAACCAGACAAAGCCGTTGTGAATTACTGTGAGTGTTTCTATCCATTTTCCTGCAGCACTTTAAATCTCGACGTGGGCATAGGCATGAATTGCCTGCAAGTAAAGACACCTCTGTTTACAAGGAAAGTGCTTGTGCTGCTTTGCTGTCCTCTTTGTGTTTGAGTTCCACTGATGTTGGCATGTGGCTATGGAAAACATGTCTTTCCATCCAGTCCCAAAAGCCTACATAACGAGAGGTCTAAGCCGGTGTGCATGCCTTGGGATAGCTATTTATGGGGGATGCTACTTACTGGAGTAAAATGGTCCGCCCCCAAAATTTGCCAGAACAATGGCAGAGAGGAAATTATATGAGCCAGACAAGCCTCTGGCCACATAATGACTACTGGGAATACCAGGCAGCACTGCTGTGCTGGGCGGGCGGCTGAGCACTGGCCCAGGCTGCCCAGAGAGGCTGTGGGGTCTCCTCCTGGGAGAGCGGCACAAGGCGCCTGGACGGGGCCCTGGGCACCCTGAGCTGGGGGCCCTGCTGGAGCAGGGGGGTGGACAGGAGGTCCCTTCCAATCCTAACCATGCTGTGATTCTGTGAGGAAGCCCTAAATCCAGGCAGGGAAAGGAAACTACAGTACCTACATAGCTTCTCCGCTTTGTACCTCTTTGCACAGCTAATTAACACAATGCACGCACCAAAAAGCAGGTCTGAAGCATTAGGGATCCTGCTGGAGGGGGGAAAGTAATCATGAAGCAGTTAATTGAATAAATCCAGGGAAAGTTTGTTCTGCTGGCAGCCATCCCATAAGGAGAATGAAAGGCAGATTTGGCTGAGGGGATTATTTGCTCCACAGTAGTCACTTGGTGCTCTTTAGGAACATGTTTGCTGTTGTGCCAGGGTTCAAAGCCTTTACAGATAGATTTTGAACAGTCTGTCCTCTCTCCTTCAGATTTTATTTCATATTGCTTGTAATTACCAATGTGGGTGCTTATCCCAAAGCGTATTTTGAAATATATCTTACTCTCTTTTGCTGCTGTTTTTTGCCACAGTGACCCTCTTCCCAATCCAGGCTAATTTCATTAACTGCTATTATCCCTGGGCTTTGGACTACGGTAAGGATTTAAATGATGAGTTTAAATTGTCAGATACTTATGTAACTGATATAGCTCGATTCTTTTCCACCAGTGTCAGTCTTCTATGCTGACCCTCAGATTCCTATCTCCCACGTATCAGTCTGTCTCCTGTCTTCTTTCTCTTCATATATTTCCCACATTTGTCTTGATTGTTGCTGATGCAAACATTCAAGACTGCCCTTGAGGCCCTTGTAATGCTGTACCCTTCCTTGGGCACCACGCTCTGTTTTTATGTAGGATTGTAGGGTCAGAACAGTTCAGATTGGAAAGGACCTCTGGGCACTGTGTTGTCCAACCCCGAAGTTATGTCAAGATGCTCAGGGCTTTGTCCCATCCAATTTTTAAAATATCCAAGAGTGGAGATGGCAGAGACCCTCTGGGCAGCCTGTGCTAGTGGCACACCCTCCCATGGGAAAGACTTTTCCTCTTTGTATCTAGTCAAAATATCTCTTGTTTTGGCTTATGTCTGGTCCTTCCTGTCCTTCCAATCTGCATTGCTGGGAACAGACTGCCTCTGCTTTCTCTATTTCGATTAGTTAACTGTAGACTGCAGTCCCCTTCTCTTCTCCAGGCTGAACAAGCCTGGTCCTCTCAGCCTCTCCTCCTCCATGCTGTGCTCCAGCCTCCTGACCAGCCTGGTGCCCCCATTCCAACTGGGAGTGGGGTCCCAACACTGCACCCTCAGGCACATTTCAACCTGAAGGTAACTTTAACTGTCCCCTTGTCCCCACTGCCCTACGTCCATCACGTGGTGGTGATTCACTCTATTTTAACTCTTATTAATTATTTGGCTTATTTGCCACACGGCAGTCCCTGAGAGAGGAAGAACATTTTCATCCACTGCTGATGTGGTTTTCTGCTCCGTGGCAGCCGCCTCCTTATTTGTCTGAAGTGTTTATTTGTTTTCTGCACAAGGGGAAGTTACTGATTTCATCTTTTTCTGTCTCATTTGTACTCTATCCCTCTATATCTCTTCCCATTTCATCTGACACTTGATGCGAGAGAGTGTGTGATCTTGTGGTTAAGATATTCACAAGGACCCGTCCGCGTCTCTCCTCTGCCATGCATTTCCCAGAGGCTGGTGGGTAATTCTCCAACCACTCTGAAGCTTAATATTCCACGTGTAAGATACCAGCAACAGCACCTGAGCTGTGCAAATGATCTACTTTTTTAACTGGGGGGGCCAAACTGGAAGGAAAGGGGACTTCAGTGCAGAGTGAAATAGCTCTATAAATAAATAAATAAATAGATAAAATAACAGAGCTAAAAGCACCACATCTGGTGTGGAAATAAGCGGCTAATCCCTTTCCAGAGCTCGTTCAAGTATTTTTACCTTAAAAATAATAATAATAAATAAATAAATAAAATAAATGTGCAAAGCACTTGGAGGTCTCTTCCACTCTCCAATGATGTTTTCCTGCCATTGCTGAGACTAAAGGGGAGAGGGAGAGCTAAAGATAAATCCATTAATGTTATATAAGACGCTCAGAAATGCCTCTAAATAAATAAAACTGCTGTAAATTGTACACATGTATGTGTCAGGCAATTCACTGCAGTGCCCGAGTGCTCTTCCCTCCTTAGATGAGAGCGCTGCGGGAGAGCTGAGCAGTGCTGCAGGTGGCTGCGAGCAGCAGGTCACCCGGAGTAAATTCTCAGGAAATCCCCATGCAACACTGAGATTTTTCCATTCGGCACAGCCCTACAGCACTGTCCTCAAAAATCCCTGGGGGTAAGAGCTTGGCGGGAGGTCATGAGAGCCAGTCGAAGCCACTGCCCTGCCCAACTGTTTGCTGCTGCAGCAGGGGAAGCTGCTGAAGGTGGTTCTGCACTGCCAAACCAAAGCAGAGATATTCTATTTCTGCAGCACTGATGAACGAATTGTGTTCATGGCTCCCCACGTTGGGTGGACAACAAATGGCCACGACTCCACCAGCAGGACCTGCCTCCTGGAACCACCGCCCAGTGCACCGAAACAGCACCATGCAGGCTTGTAGAGCACTTGGCTTCCTTCCTAGTGGCACCAAAAAGTGGTGACTGCAACCTATCCCTTAATTTTGTAGCACTCCCTGTCTTGCTGATGATTGTTTTAAAATGGGACTTCATCAGTCAATATGTAAATTGATATCACCAAACAAGTTGACATTTGAATTTTATTTTATTTTTTGAAGGGGCTTAAAGACAAATAAGAGACTTGAAGTTGCAATGAAGTTAGTGATGATTTCCTTCAGCAGGAGTACAAAAACAAACAAACAAACAAACAAACAAAATGGTTATTATATGACAGACAAGGAAATCTTTTGCCCTTAAGGATTTTGTGTTACCAGCAATGAGCAGCATGAGAATGCAACAATAGCGTGGAAGAAAAGGCATTTAATGAGGAAACAAACTGAAAAGAAGGAAAAATCAAATACCAACTTCAGTCGGTTTCGCTTCCAAAGCACGTATGTGCACAGGTGGGCTGAGAAGTAGCTCCCGTGTTCAGAGAGAGCAGGTGGAGGAGAGCTCACGGCCAGGCAGAAGCCAGCACTGCAGGGCAGCAGTGGTCCTCATTACCTCCAGAAGAGCTGATCTTCATCCCCCACTGCCTCACTCAGTCCTGGGTAAATCTGAGCAAAGGCTGCCCCTCCTTCCCCATGAAAATACTGCAGGAGTCTCAGTTTTTCCCCATTCATTCCACCCCGGGCCAAGAGATGCTGACGGAGGAAGGCACTGGGGATGCTGTGCTCCCTTTAAACTCATTTCTTGGGGTTGCTTAAGAATCTCAGATTCTCTCTGAAAAAAGTTTCTAAGTGTCCCCTACTCAGAAATATGGATAAAAAGTGTGCTGGGAGGTCTTTGATACCAGGGGAGAATCTTAACGATGAAACAGATGTCGTGCTATTTGTAAATTTTGACTTTGAGGAGTTTTAATGATGCTCGGGGACCTGGCCCTGGGACTTTTTAATGTCTGGGGCTTGCAGCAGGGTTTGGCTTCTCTCCTGAGACAACTGCCAAAGCGTGCTAACTAAAGCCAACTGCGGAAATTTCCGGGTGTGACTTACATCTGCCGGGAAGCACACCGAGACCTCACGACTCATTTCCCGTAATCAAGGCTTTTATTAAAATGTCTTGATTTCCTCCACACCCTGTGTATTTGCAACAATTGCTTTGGGGCAGTGTTTTTCCTGAGGGAGGTATCAAGGCTGTTGTGCATCGCTCATATACATGTACATACAATGTATGTGTGTGCAAACTTGCCATCCCCTCTACCCCATCTCCAGAGCTGTAGCATGCCAGGGAGAACCAGTTAACTTGCATTAAAAGTATTAACACAGAAACTTTGGAGATGTTGTCTCTTCCCCTCCCTCTGCATCCTCCCAGGAGGTTTTGTGATTTCTGATGCTCCAGCTCGAAGCTGCTCTGCTTTCCAACAGCCTCAAAGGGAAGTCGGTGCCACCCTACACAGATCCCTGTGCTGTGGACCTGTATGGTGTACATGTGTGGGTCTGCGAGCTCCAGATCAGTGGGTTTTGGGGGGGAGAACTCCTGGTACCCAGCGTCATCTGCTTGCTGCGTCTGTACAAAAGGATTTTGAAACCTGTCCAGTGTTAATGCAGCCCTGTCCCCAAGCTGGGACAGGAACCTGGGATTGTAGGCTTCAGGGGTCTGCCAAAGCTCCTCTCACCCTATTTATCAGGATCCTATTGTTTTACACGGGAAAATGCCACTTGCCCATTCCTCCAAATCCCAGCCCTGCATCGGTACCTGTGCTGAGATGGTGGTGGAGGATGGTGGGGGGTTGTGAGTCACACGTTTCAGTGCCCATCTCCTCCCTTAGAGGACAAAAATAAATAAGTCTTGTGGGGGTATAATGCACCACAGCACTTTAATCCTGCTGGGGATAAACTGAATTACAGTGCTATTTGGCTGGCCACTGTGCAGAGAGCCAAGCTGGTAGGATTCAAATCCTTCCTCTAACTCAGCGCAGACACTTCTTGCTTTAAAAAGCACCTCAAACACAGACTGGCCTGATAAACCTCGTTGTAAACCTTTCAAAATGTAAGATTAAACTACTTATGCCCTCCTTCACATATGCATCATCTCATGACTTAATTAATTTCTTTAAGTCCTATGGAGATGGATGGCCGTGGCTGCCCTGCAGTCCCGTGTTGTGCAGGATGGACCTGGGGGCTCCCCTGCCCTCTGCTGCTCACCAAGCACTTCACATGGTGCCAAATCTCTTGGTGATTGATGGCCAACCACGGGTCCTTGGCGGGGGCTGGATGCCACCACATTTCCTGAACATTCCCGTGGGCAGCAGGGGTGAGAACAGGGGTCCTGCTGTGATGTGGCTTTGACAAGTTGTGCACGTCGGCACTGATGGAGGAGCTGACCGGTGTGAGGGATGTCAGCGTGCATAATCACAGCAGGACCTGACGCCTGCCATTCATCATTCGCCCAAGTCAGCCCGGAGCCCCCTCACTGGGGCGCTGCAGAAATACAGAATAAGGTAATCCCTTTGCAAAGAGCTCACAGTTGTGGGGTAAGCACAGACATTTAAGCCTTGAAGGGAACGGAGAGGAATGACATTGCTCCCAGCCCTCGTTTCCTAGCAGGCTCGTATTCATCGACCACGGACCTTAATACAGTTTTCACTCCACTTGTCAATTGTTAAGATAGATTTGGGGGCTGTCAACAAAATGTTACAGATGAAATGACCCGGCTATAAATAATAGACTCTGAAACACCAAAGAAGTCATAATACTGCAAGCCACCACGGAGGGATAGGTCCAATGCCAGGGTAGAAACAGGTTCACCTTGCTGGTCTGTGACATCAAATTTTGGACAAAACACCTTGCCCACAGGAGGCGACCCCTCTCCATGGCCAGGGAGGAGAAGATGGGGTGACTGCTTCATGTAGAGGTAGATCGCTTGTTTTCTGTTTTTTTGTTTGTTTGTTTTTCAAACCAAGGTTTCTTGTCAAATTGTCCCACCTGCCTGCTTTCAAGAGCCACCAAAGAGTACCGAGACTGCTCATCTCTCTGCTGGGCTTTGGGTCCCAGCAGTGAAGAGCCTGGCCAAGGGGGATTTTAATGTACTGAAAAGCCCCATGTGTTTAGCAGAGGGTAGCTGAAGCATCAACTTTTCCTGGCCAAATGTTGCAGGTTCTGCTGTAGTGAATCTGCAGCCTGGGAGGACGTGAACAGATAAATTCAGGTCCTGTCCTAGTTACCGGGGGAGAGACCAATGGACACCCCTCTGTGCGCTTGTGGGGTGTCTTATCAGACCGTCATTGTAATGTGACCTTCAATAACCATTTGCTGCTTAGATATTTTTTTTTTCATAATTAAAATTAGAGATGAAAGTAGCGGGAGACGGTCACATAAAAGGGGTCAAGTACAGAAGCATTCATTTACCAAATCTCTCTGTGCACTTGGGAAGGCAGGTCTTTCTGCAAAGTGCTTTACCCATCTGGGCAGGCTGATCCTTTTAAGATAATGACAGGGCTGCAGGATTTTTTAAGCAGCTCATGTCAGTGGTGGCCAAGGATGTGATGACACGAGAGGCGAGCCTGCACTCGAGCATCCCCTCACAGCTCCTGCCGGCCGGTAACACTCACTGGAAATCCTGCCCAAGCTGGTGTTGTGCTGGAAACCACCTCTCCCTGCCTGAGACTGCAGATATAACTCTGGAAATCTGCTTTTTAGAGGGCGCTGCTGTTTGCACCAGGGGGATGCTGCCTGAGGTGGGGGCTACCCCACCAGCAGACTTCCTGGCGCAGAAAAGCAGAGCCAGAGATGAATTGTCCTGAATTAAATCCCCTTCTGAGTCTGCATCAGGCACTCTGCAAGTCAGGTCTGCTTCCAGCAAGAGAGGATTCACTTTGGTAAAGTTGATTCTTTGCTACTGCCATAAAGTAATTACAGCCTCCCAGTCACTTTCTTCCCCCACCGCTCCATTGCTACATGAAAGCGTCAGTGTTCTGGCATAGGCAGAGCTGTTGACACTTTGTCAGTAAAAACCCAGAACCGTGCTAGTGAGAGAAATGTTTTATGGGGGCTATAAATAGTTTTGCATTAAGGCAAATGTATTCTCCCACCTTAAAATAGATTCACCTTGCAAAGGACGAAGGAGGCTTTCAACACCAGAGGAATGCCTTTAGCCTCCCCTCGGGAGGCAGAAACAGCCTTTTTTCACCCAAAAGTGAGCACGACCAACAGCCAGAGACCCCTGGGCTGTGGGGGGAGGGGGGGCTCTTGCCCTGCTCCCTGCCTCTAACCAGCAACACATTGTCACACCACCGGCAGCACTGGCTGTGCCAGAGCCCTTTTAACAAAAAATGCTAATTCATCAAACTAACTTTTTTTCTTTTTCTTTCTTTCTTTCTTTCTTTTATTTTTATTTTTATTTTTTTTATTTTTTTCCCCAAAGGCTTGCAACATGCCTGCTTGTCACACAGATGAAAGAAACGGGGAAACTTTGGTGATTTGGGGAGCAGCGACTTCCCGCGACCGCCTGGAGCAGCGGGATGCTCTCCCTTCCCTCTAAGGTGGCTCCTGCAGCAAAGACAATGCAAACACCCCCTCCGCCAGGGCTGCGAGGTGTTAACTGCACTCTCCCTCTGCTGCCGGAGCATCTTTTCAGTCCCCCCGTAGAGAAACGCCGGGCGGGAGGGGGTTAGGGATTAGGGAGAGAAGAAATCGGGAGAGGAAAAAACAAACATCTTTCGCTCACCTTCAGGCTGTGCGTTGGGTTGACGACGCAGACAAGTTGCCCGGCGGCCGAGAAAACCCTCTTCGCCTTGTAGTGCTGAAACCGCAGGTGGATGAGATCTAAGACAGCCCCAAAGCACTGGGTGAAGAAAAGCATCACAACTTTGGTCGTTGCTGCTGCCGGCGGCGGGCAGGGGAAGCGGCGAGGCAGCCCCTGAAGTCCTTGAGCCCGGGGAGGGAGTGCGGTGGGCGAGCGCTGCGCTCCGGCACGGCTCAGCGTGCCTTCATATTCATCATCAAAATAAGACGGGAAGAGGCTTGCAGCAGCGGGTCGGCCAATGGAAAGGACAGGAATGTTATCCTTGAGGTCCGGAGACAGCCAATAACGAATGCCTCCCCTCCAGAAAGTCCCTGATGAATTGAGCCTGGCGGAGAATGTATTATTGAACATTACCATACATCAGCACATCGCATTTATCTTGCGATTACAGCCGGGCGTACGTTAGGCTGGGGAGATAGGCAGGCAAAATTGATTGCTTAACGTCTCCATTTATTAATTGGCTTCATTTAGCAGAAAGCACCCTAAAGCCGGAGCTAAATGGAAGGGGTAGGAAAGAAGCCCACCAGCAAAACTGTTGGAAAGTAGTGAAATTAGATGGAGCAGACTACATTTTGCAGCCCGGGAGGAAAATCAAATATGCAGAGAGAGTTGCAGCTCCTTGCAGGGGTTAAGCAGAAGTAGAGCTCGCTATATAAATAGATTCACGCCTGTGCATATGCGGGCTTCGCTTTGGATTTTTATCACTCTGATGCTTTCTAAATGTTGCATTCTGCTGCCTCATAAAGGAGACATTCCCAGCACACAAACAATGCATGCCCCACCCCCCCCCAAAAAAGTACAGGAGACATCAAGCCTGGGGTCTGGTGCAACTTTGTATAACTCCATGCAAAGTCAGCAACATTTCCCTGATTTACGCCGTCTGGATCGGGTCCGCTGGACGCTGAATGCGATTGCTGGATGTTGGAACTGCAAGAGCATGGAAAGGCACGGAGCACACTTCTAAAAATAATGAAATATATGATGCATGAGAGCACACGCATGGAAAGGAACTTGCACAGGGGGAAAGTGGCTTCTGGATCAACAGAATAATTAAACATGCAGAAGGCTTTTGCTTGTCATGCATCTGCATATCAGTGGCCGGGAAAATCCTAATTAACCATTGGGTTGTCCTAGGTATTTAAAAAAAAAATAAATGAGAGAAGGACAAGAAAAATAAGATGCTTTTGTGTATTGTTACCAGTGTGTATCTGTGTTGGTGGGCAGGGATCCTTTTCAAGCCACTGGGTCTCATTAAACAGGGTTCCTCATGACCAGGTTTTCCAGGAGGCAAAAGCAGTGAAGCAGCCAAGGGAATCAGAAAGCACATTTGTTTCATGGGACAATCCTGTGTGATGTTTTGCTCTGCTTGTTAATAAATCAAAGAGGGCTAATTTAATTAGCTCTCTGCCAGAACTTCCTATTAGGGTGCTATTTAGGATTGCTAGCTAAGTACTCAGATGGCTTATTTAGCCTTTGTAATCCTTTCCCCCCTTTCAAAGCAGATAAAAGTAGTTTTTCTTTCTTCTTTTGCCTCTTTTTAAACATGATCCCGGCTCTGGGGGTGAGGTTTCTGCTCAGGACGGAGCAGCCCACGTCCAGCACCGGTCTCAGCCTGGAACCGGATTGTCACCGCTGCAAGCTCCTAAATCAATACTGCAATACGGGCTCTGCCAGACTGCAGAGAGCCCGGGCATAAAAACAATAAAATAACATAAAAATAAGAAAGAAGAGGCTCGAGCAGATAAATAAGTGGGATTTTGCAAATAGCGGAACAGCTGACGACACAACCTCCCCCCAAAAGCATTAAAGATGAGAGGAATATGTATCTCGTGGTTCTTAGCATTCACTTGTAGATGAGGAGATAATTTTTGCAGCGTTGAAAGAGATTTGGAGAATATTTTCAGACAGGCTTAAGGACAAGCGAGTGAATTGATTCGCTTAAACGTATCCTTTCCTCTGTTCCCAAAGTAACTGCAGGCATCCAACTATTTATTATTTATTTATTGCCAGTCTGTAGCTGGTAGCTGCACAAACACTCCAAACCAGTAGATTTCAGTCTACAAACCATTGGTGCAAGTACTCTGCTGCTCGAGTCCTAAATGAGCAAAAGGTACTCAGCATTTCTGTTCATTTTTGCCACTGGGAAGGTCTGCAAATAAATAAATAAATAAATAAATAAATAAAGAGAGATGTTTTTTCTTGTAAAGAAAATACCAAGATATTGACTGCATTAGGGCGCATCTTCAGAATCCTAAAGAAGGAGGATCCTGCCCCTTGAAGAAGACTTTCTGCTCTCACCCAGAGTCTCAGAGACCTGAAGGTCAGAGGTTGGAGGCTACGTCTGCTCAGCTGCGACACGCTGTGAAGGTCATGGGGAGGCACCCGGCCATCCTGGTTTGCTGCACGGTGAACTCAGGTACTTTTGCTTGCACATGCAGGGACCGTCAAGCAGCTCTCAACCAGCATAACTCCAACAATCTGAGTCAGGCTTGTGGAGGCAA
>NC_048893.1:174975334-175144519 GCF_011077185.1 Oxyura jamaicensis
AGAGAGGAAGAAAAGTCCATGTGCAAGAGTTAAACTCCTGTTTAACTGCTTACTGCTCATTTCTGGAGATTACAGTCTTTATTCATTCATTCTGTAATATGAGTTGTGTGGCACAGCAAAGGACCTTTGGCTAAATCCTCTGCTAAACCCAGATTTGCCAAATTAGCAGCTCTATGGACATCATCATAATATGAGGGATATTATAATGCTCCAACAGCTCAACTACTGGTGCGGCTGCACACTGTTAACGTAATCATAGGATCAACCAGACATAATAACCTCGTGGATCTGGAAAGTCAGGGTTAAAATATTTTGTTCACTGAGATACCAGGAAAAAAAAAAAAAAAAAAAAAAAAGAGAGAGAGAGTGAGAAAAGAAAAAAGAAGCATGAGATGGAGATGTGCCCAGGGATACAGCAGCTAGCTTTCTGCTTTGCCAATTTGCTTTTGGTTGGAGCTGCCACGATGGAAGGGAACCACCCATGGGAAACTGTAAGTGTCCAGGAACCACACAAATCCTCAGGCCAAGAGTCCAGGAGACACATCTCTCAAAACTGAACATAAAGTTGCAGGGCTTTGGTTTCAGTCTGATGTCTATTTTTTTTTGGCTGTGCACTTCTGGATAGTGACCTTCCTACAAGCTGTTCTCGCTCCCTTCCTGCCCCACCAGACACTGCAGCCATAGTGAACACCAATTCCTTCCTATCCCTGTATCTGTTCAAGACACTGACATCCATGGGATGGCCCCTTTTACACCCTCAGCCCTGCCTCTTAGGGATGCTAGCTGGCTATTTAAAAAAGCCTTTGGCCACTTCTAGCCAAGCCCATTTTCCACCTGGCAAGGAGCTGCAGAAGCAGGATTCAGGCCACTTTGGCACCTCTCCTGTAAGAGTCTACATCTGTGTGACACCCCAGCTCCCTTTATAGCTTTGGATGAATGGGGCACGTTGAGGATAGATTTCCCCTGAGCTGGCCAGGACATCAGGCAGCATTCCTCATCCTTTGGACACAAACTTACCGTATGAAGCTCCATCTCCTCTCCTGGGTTTCACAGCAGGTTTTGAGGAGAGGTGTTTGCACTGCTAGTTAATATTTTCCTCTGCCGTCTACCCAAATTTTAAGCAGCAACTTAAGAAATATCCCACTGGCTCAGGGCAATGGTCCCTCCTGCCCAGTACTTTGTCCCCAGCAGTGACTGCAGGAGATGGCATTTTGGATTGGCACATAAGCCTGGGCCACCACCTGCCTGGTATTTCCCCAGCATTTGATGCTGTTGAATTGGTGCCTCAGAAGGTACATCATCAGCAAAGCAGAACCAATTTTTAAAACTGGAAGGAGTGTTGTAGCCCTCCATCGTGTGTCCTCTGTAAAGCATTTGTCACTTCATATGACTGCTGCCCATCTCTTCCACGCAGCCTAGGTTTGAAATTTCCCGTGAAGGAGACCCATAGCACCTCCTGGCAAGTTCTTCCAAAGGTGATTTATCTTCACCACTAACAATTTGCATCCTAACTTCAGTTTGAATTATTTTTCCTGCATAAGCTTCTATAATATATAGAAAGTCACTGTGCTTTCTCTTGCTGGTATAAGGCAGTCTCTGGCACCACAGATCCTCATGTGAAGGCACAGCTTTTGGCTGAGCTGGCCTTCAGCAAACCAAACAGACGGATAGTGTTTCCCTTGCAAAGCACCTTCGGCCTGAGATCAGATCGCTCTCGCAGCTTCTCTGTGCATTTTCTCTGCATATCACCGCTCCCTGAGCCTGACCTGCTCCTCCCAGCTGATGCTTGCAGAAGCAAAATGGCCCACCCAGCTCACGGCTTCACGGTTATGGGTGCAAAGTCCTGCTCCTGTGGTTCCCATTCCCACACCTCCCCTTGGTTTCACCCCACTCACTTCAGCACAACCATGTGAGAGGCAGAGCTGCCTGAGGGCAACTGAAAACCTCCCTGGAAAAAGCCCAGATTGGACTGCACGGAGTTATTCCCTCTTCTCACCTTCCCTGGTATCTACAGTGATGAGGGGTGGAAAAGAAAATCAGTTTTTCCTGTTGAAAAACTGTTTTTCCTGCTGCTGCTTTTTCCAAAGCAAAGTGCTGTCAAAATCTGCTGGCTTTACCAATATACCTTGAATTATTTTACCACGTATGTGTTCAAAAATCCCTTTAGGCTTTATACAAAGATATAAGCAGTAACTGCACTGGAATTGCAGGGATGTTTTCACAGAATCACAGGACGGTTGAGGTTGGCAGAGATCTCTGCAGGTCCTCTGGCCAAGCCCCCTGCTCAAGCAGAGACACCTAGAGCAGTTGCCAAGTTTCAATCAGAAGGTGATCTTAAACTTCTCAACAATTTTTATTTTCTCAAAAGGCCATTTTTTTTACTGGGCAAGAAGTATCAGAAGCAGTCCTTAATGCAGTTAAATAACATGCCAATTAAAATGCCCATGATAAATGCCACAGATTATTTTACAGATCTAGGGAGGAAAGTGAACCTGGTGAACTGGAACTGATTTCACAGTGCTGAGGCTCTTTGTGACCTTTCTTTGCCCCTTCAGCCACATGCGGTCATCACTCTCAGATGTGTCCTTCCTGCACCCCATGGATGCTTGCAGAGCATGGTCACTGTTCAGCTGCTGAGCTGGGCTTTCCATGCTAATCTTCCTTCTGCAGAAGCCTACATTTCCCTCTGGCACTGAAGGACACTAACATGGCAAGATGTTTTTTTTTTTTTTTTTTTTATTGTTCCTTTCAAAGACATTCTTCTTACATTATTATTAGTCATACATGAGTTTTCTAGTCACTGGGTCAAGAGGGGAATTCTTCATTTCTCCCTGGGGGACATCTGCTGCCTGGGGAAGGAGGTTGCTGCCTCCACCTTCTTAATCTTTCCCTTCACACTGCAGCAGTTGGTATGTTCTCCTTTCCTCTGTTTGCTTATTAGCAGGGGAGTTTATGGCAATATCTCATGTCACTTCTCTCTGCAAATGCTATACCCAAGAGAGCATCTCCTTCAGCTCTCACCAGCGAGCCAGCAGCTCAATAAAGACACATTACATTCTCATGCTGTTATTAGATAAAGTAACTGCCATCATTTCCTATTCAGAGTGGCTGCCTGGTGCCCACATTACCAAAAGGACGTACTGCTTTCCAATGCCAGCCTAATGCAGTGCCCACTGATGAGTCCTACTGCGATGGACCATGCCAGAGCAGAGGACATAAGGACCTTAGCCCCCTCCATCACCCTGTACTGAAGAGAAAAAGCACCAGGAGCCAGTGGTGAGGGATGGAGGAGACTCCTTCTCCTCCTATCTGCATGGCCAGCAGCTTGTTCAGCCACATCCACTAACTCTGAGCAGGTTTTAAGGGATGGAGCGTTTCTTACTTGCTGGGTCAGGAGAATAATTAATAATTCAGGCTTGCTTCAGGGTTTCAGGTCCTATGTTCACATTTTCCTGACCTTAGTTTTTCTATCTTCAAAATCTGGTCCAGGCAGATTTAGAAGAAGTTCACTGAAGATTTTCCAGCTATCAGAGGTGACGTGCATCTTGCTCTAGTGGATGTTGATGTCTGTTACCTGGCTGTGCTTCCAGAGATACTGTGAAGAAGCAGTTCTGGGGCATCTCAGGTTAAAGCAGATATCTAAAATGGGTTGGATGACTCACCACCAAATCGCCTCCACAGACTGCACATCTACGACTCTCACAGGACACACTCCTCTCTGTAACCAGGTGAGATGAAGGCTCTGAGAGGGGTTAAGTCTGTTGTACATAGTCTCCAGCTGTGGCATCACAGAACCATAGCACAGCTGAGGCTGGCAGGGAGCTCTGGGGGTCTCCTCCAGCAGGCCCCCCAGCGCAGGGTGCCCAGGACCCCGTCCAGGCGCCTTGTGCCGCTCTCCCAGGAGGAGACCCCACAGCCTCTCTGGGCAGCCTGAGCCAGTGCTCAGCCGCCCGCCCAGCACAGCAGTGCTGCCTGGTGCTCAGAGGGAGCCTCCTGCCTGCCCCTTGGTGCCCAATGCCCCTGGCCTGGGGGCAGAGCATCCTCCTACAGAAAGTCCCAGAGCCATGGTGACCCCAGATTACTCTGTGTGCAGTGGGTCCATCCCATTGCAAACACCTTTGTGTCCTCTCCAGATGACAGTCCCTGGACAGAGTTCTCCAGGATGAAGCCATGTGGTAACCTCCCATGAGGTCCTGGTGAGCCCAAAGGCCACCACCACAACCCAAGGACCTCACCACTTGCTGCCATCTCAGGGCTTGCAGGTCCCACTGACAACCACAGGCCAGGCAGGACATGCAGCTTTCCTCAATCTGTATTCACGCATTTGGAAACATGACTGACAACGCCAGTGCTGCTGAGGCACTGCTGTGAAGCCCAATTAGCTAATGGCACGGAGATTCAGAGAGTGATGTGGACAGGAGGCAGTACCTGGCGCCAGGCTCCATTACAGTGATTACCAGGCCTCAGTGTATCACCCGAGGCATCCATCCCTCATGGCCTGCACCAGCTAGCAGCTTGCCCAGACCACCTCCCTTCACACCTATATGTGGCACCCTGGCAGTGAGGGGCATTTTTTCAGACCGTAGAGAGCTGAGGTTGAGCCCACCTCGGTCAGAGACAGTACAGGAGATACTAGGAGGTACAGGAGATACTGCCTAGAAAGTGCGAACAAGAAGGATGCTGAAAAAGAAGGGTCTCACCTTAAGCACCAAATCCTCCTTCCATGTTCACACCTGGTGCTCTGATGACACCAGTTGCAGCTGTAGACAGGTATCTGATGGCAGAATTTCACTCTTAGCCCATTTAGTTCACCTTCAGGGTCTTCTCAGGAGTAAAAAGGAGTCTAGTCCTCCCTGAAGTAGATTTTTGGGCTGTGCTTCATGTTAATATACCCTTGCAATTATGCTAATGTCAGCAGAGATGAAGCAGACCAATGCCTGCCCTTGCCATCTGGCCAGCCCTCTGGGCTGTGTCCTACAACCACTGCTTCCTTTCCTTGCACCAGGACAAGTGACTTATGAGCTAGAAACAGGCTGGATGCCTGGATGCCTATCTAGGATGCCCCCTTAGATATTGGGCTTGTCTTGGCTGACACAACAAGCACCAAGGTGAGAAAACACTGGGGAGGTTTGTTGAAGTACAGCTTCTTCACATGGCGGGTGGAAAAATGATGCTGTGCCCTGCTTCAGACATGGTCGGAGTCATGGACAGGGCAGAGGAGGCTGGCAGAGCAGCAGGGAGGGGCAGGAGGTGAAAGTTTGGGATCCAGAATATCTGCCTACAAATAATCCATTTTCCTTGTGAGGTAGATATATTTGGTAGTTATTAACCTTGGTTGCAGACCCTTAATTCACTATTTCCTGGGAGCGAGAGGACATAACTCGCCTTTGTAGTGGTGAGCCCATCACCCCACCTGCTCCATCTGGGCAGGTAATTGCTCACTGATGTAGGTGTTTGGCTCAACAGAGCCTGAAATAAATTATAAATATGTAGCACTGGAAATGACCACAAACAAATAATTACTTGCAGCCACATCACACTGTCAGGCTCTCTGGGGAAAGCTGTTTTAATATGGATGGCGTTGCCTCTGTTTTGGGGCAAGCCACAGGAACAGACCTTATTGCTTTTTCTTCCTTTCTTTGTAAATTTAACTAAATTAATTTTATTTATATAGCCAATTAACAGGAGCTTCTGACCCCTGCTCTCAGACACAGTTGTCAGAGGGGCTGCTCATGCAGCCACTGCTCAGCCAGCAATAACGCTGTGTTTTAGTTGGAAATAATCATGTAAAGGGACTGTCCTAATTGCCTAATGTCTTAATTTCATGTCCATTTTCCAGAGAATAACTATTTTCATAATGGGATGGGTTTCCTCTCTGCATATACATCCACCTACTACTTCCTGGCATCCTTTTTGTGCTGGAGGACTCAAGTTGGAACCAAGAGCCATATCATTGTCTCAAATCTCAACTAGGACTATGTTTTATATCCTGTGCTAGAGCCAACCCTCCAGAAGCAAGCAGAGCCTGAAATCAGCACAGCCAGCGGAGGTCAACGCTACCTCTCCCTGCCTGGGATTTAGCTCTGGTGCTTGGTGATGAACTGGAAAATCCCACAGCCTGCTCTTCAGCAGGATTTCCAGCAAACCAACTATTTGGAGTAGGATAGGATAGGATAGGATAGGATAGGATAGGATAGGATAGGATAGGATAGGATAGGATAGGATAGGGTAGGATAGGTCCAGTTGGAAGGGACCTATGAAGATCACCAAGTCCAACTAAAAATGTCTTAAATGAATTAAATGCCTTGCTACAAAAGCATCCCCCTGATAGCAGTAACAGCTTAGGAAGAGTTCCCGGAGTGACGTGCGTGTAATAGCACTGGGACTAAAACTGCGTGTGTTGCTCACATGCAGTGATCATGGCCCATCACAGAGTCAGGTAGTAATTCAAGGTTTGATTTTTATTTTATTTTATTTTATTTTTTTTTGGGGGGGGAGTGGGTGAATGGCGGTCAGGGGTAGGACTCAGTATTTCAACTTCAATTCTTCAATTTGGCATTTTTTACCCCCCAAAATAAGAGCCTTCAGTGTCCAGTAAAACTGAGCATACAGATAGCTCAATACAAAACATCAAAGACCATCCATCTCTGGGGGGTCTCCAGAGACTTCATTCCAGGATGCAGGGTATTTTACATTTTAAATGGCAATTTATAAAACTGTGATACACCCAACACTGAAAACCCAACCTGTCTGAAAGCAATTTCTGTGCGACAATGGCACGCCTCGGGGTTTGCCTTTTTTTTCCTTTTAATGTAAAGATATCAAATCATCAGATGAATAACCCCATGTTATTTCACCTCTCTGTATGAAGCAAGCCCATCAGAGATACTTTTCTTAATTACTCGGCAATCCCACTGAGATTAATTTATCTCCAGGGTTAAAATATGCCAGACATTTAAAGTGCAAACCAAATGATTGTATTAAAAGTTTGCCAGAAGGACTATCAGCGTTTTATGTGTGTAACATCCCTGTTCAAATGATTTGGAAAGGTGGCTGTGATATATTCTGTTTAATTATTTCTTTTGATGGTTTTATAAATGTGCCCTCTACGGTCTGCAGGCAGTGTACATCTCGATTATATATGACATGTTTGTTTTTAACTAAGAGAAAATCAATAAAGAGACTGCACTTTTTATTTAATGTCACCATTGGATTGATGCTTACAATGAAAAGAACCTACACAAATATTAGTCGAATCATAAAAATCCTAACAGGCTACTTAACAAAGCATAAAGAATAGACGCCATCCTTTGTTTTTGGAATTGAATTAGAAATGCAAGAGCTGGAGGAAACAGCACAGAGCCACCCTCTGCTGCTGGTGCAGTGGCTTGGTGAACCAAAGAGCATGAGGAGCCATCCTGTGGCTCCTCAAGAGCCCATCACAAAAAAGGACAGAGAGTGACTACTTGCCATCCTGAAGTTCAGATCAGGATTTTTATTTTTTTTGGGGGGGGAAAAAAAAAAAAAAAGCTCATTCAATCCCTGGGTGTGAAGTCCATGGGTTGCCACCTCGTTGACATTTCTGCCTGCTGAAGGGGAGATGTTCCGAAGTGGTTAATATTCACACGTGGCTTAGCATGTAAAACATTAAATGTTGTTGTCAAGCCATCTTGGAGGAATCTGGCAAGTCCGTGCAGCTGCGTGTAAATCAAAGCACCGAGCTGTTATTCCTCTGCTGATTCGTGAGGCTCAGTAAGGTCTTGCAGGATTAAACACAGGCAGGCACAGGCGGAGGAGCAGGACCAGACACTGTGCCTTGGCAGAGCTCTCTCACCTTCATCATCTGGAAGAACCCCACTGGCTCATCCCTCTGTACTGCTGGGTGTGTGGGTTCAGAGCCATCCCAAAGGACATCCATCATGCCATGACGTGGGAAAAAATAACTACACTAGAAAATCATCTGTATCCCAGCTGTTGAGGGCAGGCTGCTGGGATTGCTGTGAGGCTTTTCTTGGCTTTTTTAATCTATCCCAGCTTTATACCTTTTGAGATGATAGTAAGGGACTTTCTCCAGTCTGTGTTTCCCATTTGCCACCCTTCTTGTGGTCAGTTTTGAACACAGCCCTGCACGGTTGTGCTGTCCCTGTGATGCTGGCACCGTGTCACCACCAGTGTGGGACAGAGTCAGGACCCCTGACCCTTCCCGTTGTCCCAGCTGCCAAATTCATCTCCTTTTTAAAAAATATAAAAGAGCAGCTTCTGGCTCTGGATGGACCTTGAAGGTCAGGACAGGAAGAGTGGTGAAGGAAGAGAACAGTCCCCAGACTAATTCACACTTAGCAGTAATTGTTAATACTGCTGGTGTGAATCATGAGAAAGCATGAGCAAAGAGGATTTAAATGGTTTTTGCTTCTTACACCACTGCCTTTTCCACTGTTTGTGGATCCCTCCAATTAGCTTCTCCTGAAGAAGAGGAAACCCTTCTAGATCGTTTGCTAAGGCGTTGTAATTAATGTAAGCAGAGCTCTCGGGGCATTCGATTTGTGTTAGCGTGTCAGTCTCATTCACAGTTAATCTGGGACAGATCCACTCCACTTTGCTTTGCTGGACTATAGCACGGAGTCAGATCTGTTTATGATCTGTTTATATCACTTTATTACCAGCAGAGATACCCTCAGGCCACTACATCAATTTACAAGTACTTAGTCGCTGCTTTCTCTTAACCCTCTGCCTGCCAGCCTATTTGTATTTTGTAAGGTAAATAAGCAATAATCCGTGGCTGTCTGTGCAAACAACATTTCATTAGGTGGTGGATCTTAATTAACGAGGTAGGAGCGAGGCGGCCACCTGTACCCCAGCTGTACTACCATGGCACTTCAGATGAAGGTCCCAGTGCTCTTTAAGTGACACTGCATGGGATAAGGAGGGCATGGGGGCAGCTTGGTGGTGAGTACGTGAGCTATTGCTGCCTGCAGAACCTGGGTGGTGCCTGGAAGATAGCCTGGCAGAAACCTCACTGCTCCCTGCAGTCGTTTGGGTCACTCTCCACTTCAGACCGAAGAAGTAGATGAGGAATCGTTTAGGTGGTTTCATCCCAACACCAGGGAACCATGAAATGCCACCATTCTCTGGGCTGTTTGAACACCCCTCCCTATGCACTAAAAGTGCTGTGAGCACCCTTGCTGCCTATTCCATCATGGCATTATCTATCAGCCTTCATGGGACAGGGGCATCCTGGGGAAAAGGAGGTAAAATCAACAGAAACAAAACCACATGAAAAAGGAGCTCAAGCTCAGGTGCGACTCGATCCGCTAGAGTGGAGAATAAAATTGTCCCTGATATTTTCTAATGAAAAACAGCATTTCCACTCAATAAAAATTTCAACTACATGCTATTCTCAATGATTTTTCGTGATCCGAAGGTCTTTCATTGCCAAGAAACTCCAAAATGTTTCTATTTCTCAGGCTCTGGTTTTCTCAAGGAGAATCCTGTACAACATCAGCACAGACAGTGAAAGTCCCTAATTCTGTGGAGAAAAAAATAAATCTGTCCGTCACCTCTGGCTGCAATCTAGAAAAAGCTCTGCAGATGGGACCCAGGAATATTTTCCCATCTGGTCTGCTCACTTTATGCGCAAGGAGAAGTTTCCTTTTGGTTAAGCCTACAGAGCAGTCTCCTTCCTACTTCATCATGAGAGAAAGCAATCATTATCCTGTGTGGCACTGGGCAGAGGACACGACTTGGTGCCCTATGTCGAGGTCAGTCCTCCAGATTCTTAACAGAACAGTGGGAGGGGAGAGAGATGAACACCCATGCAGCAGTTTTTGGGCCATTTTTCTGCTCCCATCACTCTTCAGTCAAAGTTGGGGCAGGCAAAGCCCAGGAGAGAGGGGAGTGAAGCAGGGATCTGTAGGAAATGCCAACAGAGAGAACATGCCAAGAGGGTTTAAACAGAGAGCTTACATCGGATGGAGGAGTACATACAGTTAACACAAAGCATTTTAAAGCCAATGGTAAATGACAGCTATGTTCCTTTGCTCTTTATTATTAAATTGCGTTGGGTTAATCTGGCATTAAGTGGTATCTCTGTCTCTCTCCTCTGACACACAGATGCATCACTTCTGTGCAGCGCTGGCCTAGATACATTTCACAGGATTTTCAACCAGTAGCATGGGATCAGCCTCCACCTGCAGGGATTAGAAACTGGTTCCTGTTCCCTCGCCTGTGTTTCTAGCCAACATGCGGGGGAAAAAAAATTGCAAAACTGGGGTTTATCCTGGCTAGACCCAGCCTGGCTTCTTCCAAAACCTGTCTACCGTGGAGAAATGTTCTCTTTATGAAAATTGTGGTGTACCATCACCGGCCCCCCAAAAATTGTAATATTCCACCTTGGAGAAGACAGTAATGAAGAGGTGACCCTCTGGGATGTCTTGGGAAATGAGGAGTGATGGGCTTCACCTACACACAGAAACAAGCAGATCCTTTACTTTTTCTATAGCCACCCTAGAAAGTGAAAGGAATTGCCCCAAAACTGTGCCACTTCCTTGGAAGTGGCTCTAATATTGTAAATGAAAAGTCGTGGGTGCTCTGCAAGATTTTCCACCCGTCTCTCAGATCATTTAGATAGCTTTCAATTATTCTCTTCTTGACCTCAAAGTCAAACTAAGAAAAAAAAAAAATAGCAGCAATTCCTGGAAATTCTCCTGAGCTTTCGGGTATGGTCCTAGTAGCATGTGTCCAGAAGCAGAGAATGACTGCATTCAGCATTCAGCATTGATTGAATATATAGATTGGTCCTGTCTCAACTTTTGTTTTAATCTTTCCATTACCTATGGTATTTTTTACAGGGAAAGCCTTATTATTTCGAAAACAATTTCCATCAGCCTTCAAATAGATGAGAAGCTGCAGAATCCTAATGGAAGGTAAATTACTGGTGTTTTCACAGCCGGAGCCTGTCTGTGGTCTGATGGAAAGGTTAACCATTTAGCACCTCCTCAGTCTGAGTGCTGTTTTCCAAGTGAACGAGAATCTGGCAGGACTTGTCCTGGTAGAGTTAACAGCAGGACAAGCTTCTCACCCTGACAGCCCAGTTCAGTCCCAGCTCAAAGTACCTTCTGGTGGGGTGGGAAGATAGAGCAGGTTTCCTGCTTATCTGTACTCTCTCCTCTTTGGAGCAGCATTGCAGGTTTATTTAGGGAGACCTGAATGGGCACCATCTCTTGTTCATCTTCCATATGCTACTGTTGGGTGTTTGCTGTGTGCCAATACATGCCCATGTTTCTGCTCTCTCTCTGTGCCATTTCCCTGGATTTCCCACTGCTGGGCAATAGGGCTATCTGCCCCAAGGGATGGTTACTCCATGCCATAGGAGGTTACATTTTTAGAAGCGGGGAAATCCCATATGGGTAGGATATCTGGCAGGTGATTGATTTATAGGGACACATGCATCAGCAGGTCAACACATCCATCAGCCCCGAGATGTGACAGGCTGTGGCACTACAGGACCAGGGGCTTGCTTCCCATCGTCCTGGTCATGGCACTCCTCAGCTGCTCCATGGGGGCTCTTGGCCACTGGGGCAACCAGGGTGACCTGTCTCCTGAAGCAAATGAGAAATTTCACTTGTGCACCGAAATCAGATTCCCACAGAGGTGTCTCGACGGTGAAGGCAATTGCTTTAATCCATTAAGCTACTTTAGCTCCCCGCCTTTATCTGAAACTCGCAGACAGAAAGTGTCACCGGGAACTTGATGGACTTAAACTACTTAGCCCAATCAGCCTTCCTGGGTGCAAATTGTGTTTTCTTGGTTACCCTTTTTTAAAAGGGAAATGGACAAAATAAATAAATAAAATAATAAGTATCTATTGAAACCTTGGATGCAGCTTTTTAGAACTGAATCTTCATCAGACAACCTGTGCCAGACAAAAAGATTTTGGAAGAGCATGGGGACTGGAGTGGTGAGTGTTGCTTGATCTGAGAGTGGCTGCAGCCTGAGAGCCCTTCTGCTTCTAAAAGCAAAGCTAATCCAACACACACACTGAAAAGTGTAGAGCTTGTTAAATCAGTTGGACTACCAACAGACACTCACATGACATGTTGATTTTCCTGTCTCTCCCTGTTATCTGGGGAAAGGAGAAAGCTTTCCACATCTATGTGATGAATCCAGCTGTCACAGATGTGTAATTTAAGGTGTGCACCAGCATCACTGCTTTTCAAAGACTGAGAGCAGGGTGATGCATAATAAAAGCTGCTTTTGGTGTCAGGCTTTTAAAGGCCTCAAGGCTGTTATTATGCTTAGATTTTGACGAGGGGGAAAGCTAAAATGCAACCCTCAGATGACCCTCTTCACCTGCCTCAGCCCCAGATAGCCACAACCCCCCTGTGGGTTTGTAGGAATTCATGGGAAGACTAGGGAAATCTGGGAAAGGCCACAGAGCTGTCACTGAATATGGGGGAAGCTCCCAGACTCCAAGTCAAAAATCCTGCAGCAGCAGGATCCTGTCCCCCAGCTAATCTTTAGGAGCCCTTTCCCCCTTTGGGCTCCTACTCAAAGTTGTCTTGAAATCTTGCCCATGTTCTTGGTGACCAATAAAGCAAAGGGTGAGACAGAGCCTCAGAGATAGCATTTTCCCAAATGGTCCATGCCACAGCTGCTCCTTCACAGCAGAGATGGGTCTCAAACACGGTACCAAAACGAGGACTTGGTGTCTCAAGAGTCTGAAAGCCCTCGTGTCCTACCCTCACCATACTGGCTATCTCGACATGAAACCTAAAATGTTTCATTACCCTTCATGATGTTATTAAAGGTAATGAAGTGGGGGACTGTCAGAGGTGAAGACTGCTTCCAGCATCACTAAATCAGGAAAGGGTGTAACTTCTGCATAACATGCCCTCTTACAAGGCTTTGAAAGTCAAAGGAAGAGGCTCCAGAAGATTTGTCCTTATACTGCCCTTTGTAATTCACTCAGGCATTCTCTTCCATCTCTTTCCCTTTTTATGGGCATTTTGCTCTCCAAAGGCCCTCTCTGCCACCTGAACACAGCACAGGACATTGGGTGTGTTGCTCTGCATTAGATCATTTCAGCCTTTATTTTTTATGAGTCAAAATTAGAGGGGTCGATATTTTACCCAAATACAAAAGGAAGGGTACAAGAGGTGGGTGCAGGATCAGGTCACCCAAGAGGAATATGGAGCCGCTGCCCAAACATGCAGGAATGGTATTAGGAAAGCCAAAGCCCCCCTGGAGCTGAATCGGACAAGGGACATGAAGGACAGCAAGGAGGGCTTCTGCAGATACATCAACAACAGAAGGAAGACTGGGGTAAATGTAGGTCTGTTGCCAAATGGGACAGGGGCCCTGGTGAGGAAGGACATGAAAAATGTTGTGGTCAATGCCTTCTCCGCAGTTTTTACTGGTGAGATCTGCCTTCAGCAATCTCAGGCCCCTGAGACCAGCAGGAAAGTCTGGAGCAAGCAAGATATTCAGTGAAAGAGGATCAGCTTAGGGAACACTTAAATGAATTAGACATAGGTAAGCTGCATCCATGAGTGCTACAAGAACTGGCCGATGACATTGTGAGGCCACTCTCAATGGTTTTTGAAAGGTCATGGCAACTGGGAGAGGTTCCTGTGGACTAGTGGGAAGTATCATTCCTAAATCCAAGAAGTGCTAGAAGGAAGTTATGGACAACCACAGTCCAGTCAGCTCACCTTGACCCCTGGAAAGGTGATGGGGAAACTAATCCTGGAAGCAAAGGTGTTGGGGAGTAGTCAGCATGGATCTAATTGAAAAGGTGAAATCGCGACTGATTGACCTGATCCAGAGGAGCAGATATTGTTTATCTCTATGTTATTAAGGACATAGACATTGTCTCCAATAACATCCTCATAGACTGATGAAGTACAGGCTGTGTAAATGGACAGTGAGGTGAATTGAAAACTGGCTAAGCAGGTGGGCCTGGAGGGCCCAAATTCCTGTTGGTGGCAAGTTACAAGTGGTGTGTCAAAGCACTGGATACTGGGGTTAATACTGTCTACGCTCTTCATTAATGACCTGGATGAAGCGGCCAACCACACCCTCAGCAGGTTTGTAGATGCCCCAAGGGTCAATATTGGGGCCAAAAACAATTAAAATCATGATTAGTGACCTGGAAGATGGGAAGATGCATCCTCAGCAAGTGTGGTGAGAGAAATAGGAGGAGCAGTGGGTAGACCAGGTGTCTGTGCTGCCATAAAGAGGACTTCAACAGGCTGGAGAAATGGGCCAATAGGAATGTAATGAAGTTCAACAAAGGGATGTACAACATCCTGCACCTGGGGAGGAACAGCCCCTGGCACCAGGACATGCTGATAGCTTTTCTCATGCTTCTCTTCTCACCTGCAAAATTCTCCATTACTTCCTGTGGTTGTCACAGCTAACCCCCCACAAAACCAAACCCTACCATGATTTAGAGCTTTTATTCCACAGCCCAGCCTCTGTTCCCCAGACCCAGGACAGCACTAGCTGATGGTTAATGGTAATAGCTGCATAGATGAGAACCAGGAGTAAATTGAAGGCCCCCTTGAAAACCGTGGAAACAGATGTTCATAAGGCTCACACTCCTCATCATTAACTTCAGAATGTAAATGCCTGCTAATTCCTCGTTTTATTGCACAGCCTCACGCTCAATGTCAGAGAGAACAATCCTTCAGGGAGGCTCCATATATCAGCTGTGAAGGTCGTGGTGATGGTGGAAATGTACCTAAACTGGAAAGGGGGAAGGGGACAAGGGCTGTGGGGGGGAACAAAAGGGTCTTCTGAGAGACTACGAGAGAAAATGAAGTAATAGGTGTGCAAGCAGAGAGGGGAAGGGGGAGCCATGTCCTAGCCAAACAGTACTATTGGTAATTATCTTTAGCTGGATTCCTGACGTCTTTTGGTGACCACTCAGTAAAAAGCCAAGGTATGTTTTTGCTTGGGATGAAATGTAAAAGACAATTCCATGACTCCAACATGACTTTGTTGGGAGCTGTGTCTGTCCTGGATACCAAAGTATTTTTTCCATGTTCAGAAGGGAGATTTTTACTACCTGCCAAACAGAGATTTAATGGTATTGTTTCTGTCATTTTCTCACTTTCCTTTGGGACATTTATTCAAACTCTTTCCTGTGTTTTTGCAGTTTGGCTTTCTTTTCCTCTCTTTTCAAGCACAGTCACTGCGCAGTGCCAGCTGACAGTACACAGGACCACAGATACCCCTAAGACAGTGAGGTGAGCTGGACAGGGTTTTGCAGTTTTGACCTTGTCCCTTAGACTCTCCTCTAGGATCTAATTCATCTATACAGAAAGGACACTACCATAGGGACATTCATAAGGAGATTTTACTAAGAACAATAAATGAGCAAGTCAGTGGTGTTGCATCTAGGAGGTCCTTGACTTACTTTAGCAACTCAACTGGCCACCGCAGCAGCAAGAGGGACTTGGTGTTGCTCATGAAAGGAGGTGGAACAGAAATTAAGAGCCTCGAAGATGCAGGATGTGCAATGGGGCCTCCAACACACAGTACAGTGGAGGGGTTTACTGAAACTTGATGCATGGCAGGGAGCACCGCCAACAATATTAAAGCTGGATTTCCAATGCCAAAGTTTAACTGTCGAGGCATATTTCCATGCAAATGGATTTCTGTGCACGCATGTATGGCAAATTGGAGGCATGGATGAGTGGAGTGGAGCTAGGACAGGCAGGTGCAAGAAGTATGAGCAATTTACTGTGTTATTTGCGAGACCAGCAGAGCCTCCTCTCATGTTCTCGTAATGTCTTGAGTTTCGCTTAATAAGCAGAGAAAACACGCATATTTATTCTAACCTTTAGCTGTGCGTATGAAGTATAGGTCAAATGCATATTTGAAGACAGCATGACCACAGCGGTATCCCTTGGGGATCTGAGTAATAAAAAGGCACCTAGAAGTTTTCCACTTAAAAAGCCTCTGTATATCATCGTGGACACTTGTCTATGCTTGAAAATGTGACAGTTTAATAACTATGAAGCAACTGGAAGTAATAATTGAGAACATGGCCAACTAGAGCAATATTAATTATCTGTAACAAATACATCAAATCAATATGCTGTTGTATCCATAATATTAGCTTCAGCTAGTACATTAAAAGGTCAGCAGGAAATGAGGGATGGGAAAACATGTCTGATTTGTGGACATATGCTGTAGACAGTCATAAGTGAGGTATTCCAGCCCTCGTCCTAATGTTTATAAAGGCACAGGAGTATGTTATTCCAATCAATCACTTCCCATTTATGAATTCCAACTCATACTCGCCAAACACAAATCGTGTGTGCTTGTACAAAGACAATTTTCGATTAGGAGCTAAGACCTGTTCCTGATAAAGGCCACAGGCACAGAGAGACTACACAGCCGTGCCTACACCCACGATAAAATCTTGGCTGGGAACAAACCTACATTAATCTTGAGGAATAAAAAATGCACAGTAATCTGGCAAGGAAAACGTCCAAAGTACAGTTAATTTTGGTGAAGCATATTGATCATTTTGCAGTAGTAATGAAGTGAGGCGATTTTTAGAAGTCTCCAAGGGTATGCTAAACAACAAGGTTTTGCCTTGGTGCTTTGATGTGATGCATTAGAGACAACATGGACAACAGAGAAACCAGTCAACAGACCTGAGTGGTGATCTGTCCTATGACCACATCCCATAAGTGCAAGACTCTCACCAATATTCAAGCGTGCATAGCAAGGGACCATAAAATAGACCTGTAGGATATCAAGTGCTAGTCACAAAGGAGTCAGCCCTTAAGTTAAAGACTGAACCTCATCTGGACACACCCAAGCTTTTGGTGAGAGGATGGGATGCAGTGTGTTATGCCTGAAGCCACCAAGAATTCAGACAAGATAAAACCCTAACATCAAAAATGAGTCTGCACCAATGCATTTTATCATATTGCCGCTTTCATGTCATAAATGCTTTCCCTAGTCTTTTTGAGAGATCATTTAATACAAAATAAATGTAATCAAACATTGATTATGATATCCAGATCATGGGATACAGAGTAGACACCTCAGGTGTAAGGAAGGAAGCTGGTTTCATGAGGGACAAGGACAGGCGTGGAAGTGACTGTGGTGATAGACCAACACCCCTCCTTATTTACTGACACCAGACATTCAAGGGTGAATTATCCCCTTCCAACCTTTCCTGTAAGCGAATCTTTCTGTTCTCCAAAAAGAATAAGCATGCATGTTGAAAGGCAGTTGAAGACAGCAGATAACTTCTCACACAGGGAATTGTAACTCCTTTCAAAACAAAGGTTTTGTGTTAACTATGGGCACCTTCCTTCACAGCAAAGACCTGAGCTCTCCCTACTAAAAATGCCACGGTACCCAAGGGCAGCCTGTACAATGCCTTTTCCCGTTGCATTGACTTGTATCAAGTAGAAGGTTTATTTGACTCATTAACATGAAGAGATTTTTGATCTTGTTTGTCTCTTTATGATAAGCAGATGACATTAGAGTTTGCTTCAGATGCTGCCTTCTGATCACTGGAACCTGCTCACTGTAGATAAGTACGATGACTTTAATTTATGCTGCACCAGAAGAGCGACGAAAAGCGCTGAATCTAAATCAGACTTTTGGTAGAGCTTCTGCACCAGAAGAAGAAAGAGCGTGGTAATTCACACACACACATACACACATGCTCACTCAGATGCACAGCCACTGAATCTTGTGACGTTATTGAGGAATGTGCTTGGCTTTCTTATTTTTAATGCCAAGAAGATCTTCTTTGTCGGATGGCTAACTTTAATGTCGTATGGGTCTCAGATTTCCCTCGAGGGAACTTGCAATCTGTATTAACAACCCAATGCAACAGAGAAGCCCATTTAACACTCTTATTAGCTGAGTACAAAGATTAATTAAGCAATAATCTCCTTTTCCAAGCAGCTCCCCATCAGTGGTTAATAACATGTTTGTTAGTTAACTTCCTAAGGCTAGATCTGAGATGAGGAACGTTTGAGCGAGCTGGTTAACTCTTCTAGCAATTGCTAAAGGTTTTATTGCTAATATAAATTGTCCTTCAGGATTTGTAGCAGGAGCACTGTTCATAAAGAGTTACCGACAGAAGGCAGATTTCACCACGGAGCTAGAAAGCCAGTCATTTAACCAGAGGGGGTCTAAGACAATTAGAAAGGAGGCCACGTTTCAAACAACTATGTCTCCGCAATGGCCTTTGCAATATTCTTCAAAATGTACTTTTAAATGTATCTAAGACTTTTTTTTTTTTTTTTTTTTTTTTTTTTTTAACTTAAACCAGCTTCCCACTGCCATCAGATGAAACTTCCGTGAGATTCCTTTCACCCTGCGTCCCAGCAAGTCCATGTGGAGCTGCTCACCAGCAGCCGAGGGATGGAGCAGGCTGGGGGCACAGCTAATAAATCATTAGGACCTGGCCACACATTGCTCTGCCTGCCACTTACCCAGGTCAAAAGCTACCTACAATTTAATTTTTGTAAGGCTGGAAAACCCTCCCCAGCTCTTGATCAGGAGCGTGTGATGAATTGCAAAGCTACTTGAGTCTTGCAGAAGGGAGAGGGGAACAAACCAACAATTCAATTTAGTTTAGGTTTACATCGATTTTTCCTCCATCCCTTTATGGAACAGTGCCAAAAAAATCAGATTACGCTCCATTGCAATGTCTCAAGATAAAATATTTCACCTGGAGCTGCAACGCTCGTGCTTTCATGCTGAGCCCACCACACTCTAAGGTCTGTAAATGCCCACTTTTTGCTCTGTCCTGTGGCCACACTGGGCACATTACTCACTGCAAACTGTAGTAAAACCATAGACAGCTATTTCAGTAACCATCAGGGAAAAGAACAAGGAAACTACCACCTTATTAATGCACAAGTCATCACAACAGTGATTAGGTGCTTCTAGACAACACAAAATATTTCCGAGTGTGACGAAACACACCAAACCCAGCATCTGATAAATCCTCCTCTGTTGTTCTTGGATGAAGAGCTGAAAACCAATTTCTACGGTTCAGAAGCAAGCAGGGAAGGAAAACATCTTTCCAGATACTGGATTTATCACTTTGGGAGTATATCAATTTAATCATGTCTTTCTCTTCACAGTTCACATTGGTTTATACAGGTGAAAATTAGAGTTGAATCTCCCATCCATAAATGCAGTTGTTCCTTTCTATCCAGATGTGCACGGCTGGAACTGATATATGCCTGTTGCCAGAAGGAAAAAAAATCTCTAATTCCAAATTTCTCCATCCACCTGCCTTATTTATTAACGACACAGCAAATTTTATTATAGGCTTCAGCAACTTTATGTAAAATCAGACCATTTTATGCTACTATGGTATATGAGCAGTATTAAATTGCTTTTGCTATAAAGGTGTTGAAGTGGGACTCCAGCTTGAGCGTTTCCCTGTGAGCAGACCTTGTGGTTTTGCAGCTCTGCTGCGATGACATTTCCACGTACGTGGCAACGCCATGGGGCTGCCTTCCAGGGAAGTGCTCGTGTGCCCATCCAAACGCGTACAAAGGGCGTAAGAGAACACTTCGCACATTTGGAAACGCTTTAAAAATGGTATTAATCACCCCCCTTTTTTTAAGCTTCAGATCTAATGGGATTCCATGCTTCCACCTGGGTCGGAGGGAGCCCTGATTTATGTTAAGATGTCGTCGGATGGCACCCTCTATTTTTTATGCATGGTTATGAACGCGGCGTTAATCATATCAAACAGCAAGCTAGGACCATGCATCACACACCACACTCGCATTAGAGGCTACTGATGAATAAGTGAGGCGGTCTTTATAATTTGTGCACCAAAAAAAGTGGTTTAGATTATAGCAATAAAAATGTAAATTGAAGGGACGAATACAGCAAACAGATTATGCTATCATTCCAGAGCAGACAGCGGAGAAGTCACAGTTGCCCATTTATGTTTTGACAGTTCATGCATCAGATGAGACTTGCAAAGAGGGGTACCACTCTTTGGGGGAAGCAGAGAGCAGAATACACACTGCTAAGTGTGAATTTAACAGCGCATTTATTATTTGGGCAACTCACTCTTCGATAAGTTGCCAAGAAAGCCTTTTGAATAAAGAAAAAAAAAGAAATTAAAAAATCAGACCATGCAGGAAATATGCCGCAGTCAGGCGTGTTGGCTGTCAATTTGTGTGTCTCTTACAGTGGTCCTAGCCAGGTAGCTGAAAGGAATATTCAAAAGCCATCAAATGTGGCTTTGAGTACCAGGAGTTTGCAATGCCCAGAGCCTTCCCCATGTGTACAAACACAGACAGTCAGCGGGTTCAGACACTGTCAGTTTACCTCCCTGGAACAACCCCACGTACTTACAGCATGCTCAGTCCCTTTGGAAACCTTGCTAAGTTTCTGCAGCCTCCTCCAGCACTGATGTCTAAGCCTGATTAGGCACTGTAAGGAAAAGGAGAATTTCTGTTTTATTATTCAAGTCTGCCAGCTTTTAATTTTAGTGAACACGGCTCTGTCACATGGAGCAGGAAAACAGTATCTTCCATCCTACTTTTTCTGGTCCACTGTTTCATACATTTTAATCATATCCGCTATTACTCCTATCTCTTCGTAAGTCCCAAGAATTTTAATAACTTTGATATGAGATCTTCCAATTTCTCAGCTGTTTTGCAATAAGCTTTCTTGAACTATGAACCTATCCATATAGCTTTTTTCTACCTTAGTATACATTGTTTTTTTCTGTGTATTTTTCTATTTTTGGCTTTACACGTTTCTCTTTACACCAGACTGAGGTTTTCTGTGAACTGTAGGTTTCCTCCTGGCATGGATCTTGCTAACTTAGGGCAGCGTGAGGTATGGAAGTTGATCAGATCTTCCCCTTTAGCGATGTGTCAATTTGCACATCGTGATGCTGACTGGCAGAAGGATCTGAGAGGAGCCAAATGAACAGGCCACATGGCACCAAACGAAGCTCCTTGTGTTTTTCTCCCATTTTAACTGCGATTTGCCAGCTTTTCCCATCCTCCCTCTCTCAACTCCTTCCCAAAGCTGAAAATGCACTTGGAGGTCACCCGCTGTGAGCTGGTTGTACAGCGATGAGACTATCATCTAATCCTCTGTTTTACCTTCTGTTTCCCTGTTAAAGAAATGACATGAATTAAAAATTACCCTTCATCCACTACAGCTTAATTTCTCCTAGTAACTTTGTGCAAGACATGCCAAAGTTCTCTGCAGCCTCTTGCTGATGCATTTTTTTGGAAGCATGCAAGAAGCAGACAGAGGAATGCTTGTCCAAGATAGCGGCAACCACAGGTTTGTTTCATGCTGACACAAAGCAACTTTGCAGCTCGGGAAGAAGGTAAATCTTGCATGCACCTATGGGGTCCTTTGGGGGTTTCCAGCTTCCATCTTAAAGGCAGGTATGGGCAACTTAGGTTCATGTTCTTCAGGTATTTCTCCTTAATTCCCACTTTTTCAGTTCTCTTCACAGAACCACAGCAGAACTGTGGCTGGAAGGGAACTGCAGAGATCACCTGCTCCAACGCTTGGTGAAGGGCTTAGATAAGCCCTTGATTTTAGGGCTCCCTGTGTCTGTAGTTAGAATCCAGCTTCTGAAAGCAGAGGTGAGCAGACGAGGACAGACTGATGAGAAGCCACAGGTACTATATTCAGTACTAAAACCACTCTTATTCTGCTGGAAACACCCACCTGGACCTTTCCCCAGGGCTGTTCCCAGGGCTCTTTCACCAGTCCATCCTGCACAGAGTTAGCACACCAAGATCTTCCTCTCTCCATCATTCTGGCCGAGCTCCTGGCTCGTAGCAGAAGGGAGACCTCACACTCCCAGGCTGACAACCAACACTACTCAACTCCATGCAATTTCTACTACTTTCTCGCTCAGGTACTTTCCATACTGTGCCCCAAGCACCCTCTAATAGGTTCAAACAGCAAGTTCAATCTGCAAGTAAATTAAAAAGGGGTTTTCATTCCCACCAAACCCATAAGCTTTCTTAAAACCCACATCCAATACCTGTTATTCCAACAATCCCTTGTTTAGGAACCGTACTCGCAACCAACGTAATCCTTTCCCACCTGAATGTCCCCTTAAAAGCTGGCAACCCATTGCTTTGTACCTCAGCAGTTTGTCCCAGCACGCCTTCCAACACTTAGGTCTTTCAAAACACCTCAACTTCATTACTCAGGAAAAAGCCAGTCTGGGGTAGGCACATCCCTGAAAGTGACTGCTATCAAGAAATTATTTTCCCTCTTTGATCTCTTACCGATAGGGCAGAAGCAATGAAACTGTCTGTTCCAGTATAACACTGCCTTCTTCCCAAAACATTTAGTTACTTGCTCTCTGAATGCCATTTTAACACTTCCCTCTCCTGCACATTCCAGTTTGGACTTCTTTATCGATTTTGATGGAAGCAAACTTCCAAATCCTGTAGGTCAGTTTGCCTAAGAAACCCCTTGCATCTTGATGCTTGGCTACATGGCTTTGTCTTCTGGGATTATGTTCGTGTTTTTTTTCTTATTATGGTAACAGCACCTTTGCCAATCTCAAACTGTTTCCTGAAGCTGTACCTAAAAAGATTCCTCTTCCACACTGCCCACAAAACCTTGGCATGTGTACACGAAGATCAAGCTTTTGGTTCTGTCTCCTCACACTTCCCCTTTGCAGTAATATAAAATACAGAAAGAAGCATCCATTTTATACAAATACCCTTTAAAAGCAGACATGTTACTACAAAACAGGGGCTGCTGAACTCAGTAAGCAGGCAGCAGCTGCTACAATGGCAGCTGCAGCCCCCTGCTCTACTGAAGGACATCCCTACAGCATGGAGGGGAGACCACAACTGCATAACGGCAATTCAAACAAAAGCCTTTATTTACTAAAATCATCTAAACTCTGTCTTGAGTACACTGTACAGATGACCCAACAGAGATGATAACCTCGACAGCATCCCAATGTACAGGCATCAGCCCCATTTGTGCCTTGAGGCTCTAAAAACCTGCCCTGCCTGGGAATTTGTCCTGGCTGCGAGAGCTGGGCACGGTGCTTCGCCTGGGTGAAAGCCTGCCTCGTCCCACCAGCTCACCTGGCAGCTTGTTCCGCAACCCCACGCTCCGGCCTGCACCTCAGGGCTTCTTAAATCCAATTTATCAAGGAGAAATGGAGTAGCAATAGAGGCTTCTCTGTGTTTTCAGGCTTGGAGCTGGAGCGCCCAAGGGATGCTGAGACACACGCGCAGCCTTGCCCTCGCTGCTGCCCAAAAGGTTACAGGCGCCTGTGGACCAGGGCTAGAGCCTTGAAATGAAACGTGGACTACAAACACTACAAAGCACTGCAGATCAAACCAAAAGGGTCTAAAGGGGCAATTTTAGCACCTTCTTTTCTTTTTTTTTTTTTTTTTTGTACAATTCCAATAAATGGTAGCATGGGTCAGCATTGGATTTGAGTTTCAATGGGACAGTGACTTCACAAGATACTCACCCTAGCCCACCAAGCCTACCTTATTTTGCTTTTTCTAGGGCAGTGTGAAATAGTCTTCTGCAAACTAAGTGCATATATACACTCTGACTGCTTTATAGGAAAAGTGTTTAAAGTAAGCAGAGTGTAATTAAATACCCAGCAGTGAATCTATTTTGTGTACTGCAGTCTTAGACAAGGCTGTTTCCAGCTATCAAACATTTTTATGTGTTTTAGAGATGATTAAAATAGGCTTGAATGTAATTGGAAGCAATGATCTAATACTTTCAACTTAAAGGCAGCATTATTGTAGCTATAAAATAGGTGAGGATGAATTTAAATGCTGCATAGGTTTGTTAACTCTTGCTCCGTTTAAGACACTAGTGTGCTTAAGAACACATAGTTCTTTTTAAAGCAGGTATTAGAAGCTCCAATGACATTAAAAACAGCCATCAAGTCTCTTGAAAAGATTCAACAAGTGAAAAAACTAGGAAGATTAAGTTTTGCCTGGATCACTTAGTTTAATAAGAATCGAACCAATAGCAGAAACTTCTCGCATCTTTCATATTTGAAACAGACACATATATTGTGTGGGCACATACAATGTAAATAAAAACCCTCACATTTTCTTTAATAACAACTATTTCAATGTAGAATAGCAACATGTCACTGAAGAAAGAGGCACTATAGGAAAGCATTACAGGTAAGAAAGCTTTGCATTAATGTTCTAAAAATTTAATTTGAACTGAATTGGAATTTGTACTTGGGCATTTGCTTGAAGCCAACACAACCCTAAGCACCAGGCAGATGCTAGATAAGCCCATCACGCTGAACTACACAGACAACATCCCCCTCACTGTATTGGTTCCAAGCAGAGAAAAAGGATTAACTAGTATCAGCCAACCATCAAAAAGACTAGTGGCTCATAACAAATTTTTAACCTATATGAGAACAGTGAAAACAAGTTGCTTTGCAGCAAGCCAATACAAGGTTTAAGCTCTGGATTTCTTTCTCACCCTGTGTGAGCAGACTTCAACGCAACAGTTCAGGTTGAAACCTGGGACAAGTACAGAGGTGTACACAGACTTAATTTAAAGTTTCAGAAGCCTCAGATTCACATGGAGGCTTCCGCAGACTGTCTAAAGATACCTGACTGGCATAATCCAAAGATCCCACTAGAGATTCGCTTGTCAAACTGAAAACAATTCTTGCAAAACTGAGCCTAGGCTTGATGAGTCTCCAATCAGGCCCCTGAACCTGTAACACCCAATAAAACACAACTGCTCACTGCTTTTACTGCCAACATCTGAAAACCTACCAAGTGTGAAACACCCTCAGGCTACTGCAGGAAATTGATCTGTCCTGATACATACAGAATGTAAAACCTGCACCAGTGTTCCTTTGTAAGCAGCAGGCATTTCCAAAACGCAGTGAGTCTCATAAATACGGACGTCTAAAACTGGTCAGAAGTCACTTCCTGGAAGGTTTTTCTTTCCATCTATCATACCAGATTCTTACATCCAGAAATTATCAGAGGAAACCTATGCTAAAGATACAGACCTAGAGCTTTGTCCAAATCCAGATCCACACCAGAGACTACGGCAGTAAGGAAAGGGATTTCAAAAGCAGAGGTAGACAAACTCCCAAGGAAGCAAGCCACTTAGGAAATTCCAGACACTGCCTGTGAATGGTCTGTTGTGGTGGTAGAGAAACCCATTCATAATAAGGAAAGAGATACACAAACAGTTTTCTTCACTTTAATATCAGCTGGAGTTATAAACTGCTAAAACCAGACATCTTCACATTATTACACTTGATGCACCATAAAACAGGTTTTTGCTAGTGTAAGATTCATATTACAAAACTTGCAGAGAACTTCACACAGAAGTCTACTTTTCACCACTTTTATTCACCTTTTAAATGCCCAATTCCTTTCTGTGTACAAACAGAGTCTTTCCTTCCGTCTTCTACAGCTGCTTTCCAAACAACCAGTTCTAAACAGTACCAACACTGGTAATGGGATATCAGCTAGAAAGAACTGCTGTGGTCATTTGCTTTAAGACACACACACTTCTTGCTGGATAGCTGGTTGTGGAATTTTACTATCCTCTGTCTTTTCTTGCCCAGGAGGCTGGCACACAGTCTTGCGTTTGAATAACCGTAGACTCAACCGTAACAAGTCACTGTCCATGGCTGCAGGATTCGTGTAAGCTTGTTTTGTTGCACCCTATTGAAATTAAAATAAAAACCAAAAATAGTGGCTTTTAACATGCAAGCTGAGAAATTAACATCAAGTATTCTCAATAAATACAGGTTTAATCATACACATTCACTAGAAAATCTCCAAGAACTGAAGATTTCTCTATTAGCATGCAAGAATACAAAACCTACTGTAGTGTAAGACATGGCTAAGTATCTCTCGTATTTTTAAAAAGAAATGTATCTAGGTTCTTTTAACTTGCAAGAATAGAAGCTTAAAATTCTTATAAAAGTACATGGACTCTTAAGCAGGAAAATTATTCAACAATTATCCTTGAAAATGTATTTTAACCAATTACTTTGATTACATATTCTCTAAATGCAGAAGGTGTTTCCACATTTTATATGCCATAATAAGAAATAGTTTAGTCTCCATCTTAGATTGATCTCCCAGCTTAATGAAAACATAAAAACCCTACAATATTTCAGTAAGTGTTCTCCATTGTTTAAAGGACTAGATCTGCTCCAGAACAATTACTACTAAAATTACCACCCAAGACAAGTGTTTTGCATAGTAGAGCCTGTTTCCGCATTTTAACCCAGCTCTGTAAGTGAACAACTTGCCTTTTCATTCTTCATTAACTGCTTACGAATTGCAGAATCCCTTCTAAAGCACAGAGCTTTACAGCAAGGACCCAGGTTACTGAGCAGACCCGCTCTCTCTTCTTTTCGTAGAAGTGCAGCCATGTTCAAGGCTCCCAGTTCATGTTCAAAAAGGTTTTCTGCATCTACAAGGAAATGACATTCACAAAGATCAACAAATGCACGGTATTTGAGAACAACAATATACAGCAATAAGAACTTACTGGAGTTAAAAACAATCCTGCACAAGGTTTAACAACTCCCTTGAAATTTTACCGTTGATGTTTCTGCCTTATAAACAATACCAAGATTTGGGAAAGGGGTGGGGGGAGGTATTACAGTTTGTAGAAAAAATGAACAAATCACCATCTGAAAGTAAGTATGGGTACACTTGTATGTGGAAAGCAGTATCGAGACAGCAATCACCAAGAGGCCTAAAAATCAAGTGACAGCTCTGATGCAGAAGAGGGAATATCATTCATGATCAGATGTATGAAGGTGTTTACTGGTGCTAACAAAAATTGGCTAAAGTTGTACTTCCCTGCAAAGAGTAGGGTAACTGTACCAGTGTTAAAACAGGGTTTGTACAGCTAAGTAGGAGTCAAATATGGACAATAACTTTTTTATCCATGGTGGGTGAACCAGGAGAACAACTGAACAGATGCTAATGAACTACCCCCTCCCTTTAGGCTCATTTAAACCATTAGCTAATGGTGCTTAAAGAAGCAACACTACTCCTTTATTACATTTATCAGAAGAAATAGCGTGCAGCTAGAACACATTAACCATAGTTGCTTTTCAAGATGGCTCCTGAGGCAAGACTTGTTCTGTAACATCTTTTCTATGAAATGTTGACAAAGACCAAAAAAGTGCATATGGCTGGACCGCAATATCTAGACTTATAACCAATCCTTTCACAATAAATAAGATATGATGTGACAGAAAATAATATGGTTAATTATGCAATCAGTAGTCCAATCCAATCTTCTGTATTTAATAAAGAACGTGTCTTTTTAGCAGGGAATTGAATGAATAACTGCAGACACCAGCAAACCTGGGGAAAATTTAGCAGCTAAAAGCGAAGACTACTACTGTAGTTTGGCAGAACGCACCCAAGAGAGAGCAAGGAACTGTTTTATCCACTGAAGTTGGGATGGAGCTAAGTATGATTAGTTTTCAAAGAAGGTGAAAAGAAACAAAAAAGTTACAAGGTATCAAGGGCAGGTTAAAGAACTGCACTGAAGTTACCAAGACAACCCCAACAGACGACCAGCACCACAAGTGAGACGCAAAAAGGCCACTTCAAAGCTAACTGAAACTGCTTCCAGGATCTGCCTAGGTGCCAGGTGCTAAGCATATCTGAAAACAAAATACTGTTTAATGCTCATGCTCAACTGCATGCAACAGGTGAGGAGAAAGTCAGATACAAATCTCAATTCCATCACTACAGATTCTCGTTTCCAAAGAAAATGAACGCAAACAAAAATCCCAGTAACAAGCCAGCACTTTTTTTTTTCTGCATTTCAGAGTATTACCAGGAACTATTCATCCATAAATAAGAAGAAAAAAGTGAACACCAGAATCGGGAATAAAATGGGGAAACAAAGACATTATATGACCACAAAGAAATCCAGAATGAAAACGCTACATTTACACTGTAACACAAACTGAATGCCTAGCGCAATGTCTTCACTTTTCAGGACACCAGAATTTGTGCCTTATTTTAGAATACCCACATTGTGGCTGTGTCATCACTATACAAAGAAACATGTCACCTAGCGGGAGATTACCGAGAAAAATGCACGCGCTTGAAAGCATACTGGTGCTTCCACATGTAGTAACTTTGACGAGTGAGAGATTGAACACTCTAAAGAGAAATTAACAGAGGCCTTTAACCTTCCTTCCTCTCCAGAGCAACGTTTTCCTTCATCTGAGCACACGTGAGACAACCCAGAGGCAGTGCTACAGAGCCTCCTACTATCACTGCTCCCCTGGGCTTTGTTATTTCTAGAGAAGCATGTGAAGACTGCTGAGGTTATTTCAGGCAATATATTAGATAGCCAGGTGGATTCTGCACTGCAGTTCCTGTTGAAGTATGCAGCAAAATTAAAGCTGAACAGAGAAAGACACAGTTCATACCTTTACTATATCAGACAGTTTGCATACTCAGGAAGATACGATAGTGCATCAATTACATCAGTTACTTAAATTCCTAAACGTAAGAGCTACGATTTTCTTTTAAGCTAGAAAAATGCTAATACTGCATAGAAATAACTAAGTGTCCACCGCAAAACAGTCGCTAATACCAAGCACACACCTCAAATTATGCTATATATGATGCATTTAAAATGTCTTCTTATAAAGCCCAATTCTAGGCAATGTAGGAGCAGTAGCAACTGACCGTGATTAACAGTTACACATTTTTAATGGCTCAAGCAAGCAGTGAAATTCATGGAGATTAACAGGGCTCGGAGAAGCACGTTCACTTTTTTTCCCCCTCTCTCCTCTTTGAAGGCAATCCTACCCAAGACTGTGAGGCTAACAAGACAACTACACAAAGAGTAATGTTGCAGAGAATTAGAGTACTGTCACAGGGTGTTTGGACAATGCTCTTGGAAATATGGTTTGGGCTTGATGATCCTTGTGGCCCCCTCCAACTCAGGATATTCTATGGTTTCAAGTCAAGAACTAGAATTTAGAGTTAAAAATAATTCCTATTCCCTAAGACCAAGGACTCTACAGAAACCATTATTTTAAGGCACACTTTTATCATATTTAGCTCCTGGAGTAATTTGCATAGGGATCTTACAGAGAGCAAATGTTTCATAGACCTAAGTAACAATTTTTGCAAGTAAATTTTTGCAAGAAACTCAGCTGGTTTCTAGGATGCCAAAGAGAAAATCAGTACTCTCTCTCACACAAAAGCCCTACTTACCCTACACAGCTGCAGCGAATACTACTGGTTTAGTTCTTGCCCATTCCACCCATCATGCATGCCTCATGCCCACGTACTTTGACCCAATGCTAGACCTGAGTACTATTCATTTAATTTCTCACTTCTGCTACATAATACACAAATTTCACTGAGTTTTTCATTCTGAACCAAAAACTCCTACCTATGCATTCTGGAGAAGATCTTCAGAAAGCAAGTAAGAGAACCTTCAGAGAAAATATGAAATCCTATTTTTCCCCTCACAGTTACCACGGATTCACTGCAGAAGATCATTACCTCTTCAAATGTTGCCAACACACTTCAGGCCAGGCATTAATTCACGATGGTCTCACAAAATAATATTCCACTATGACAAAAAATGTTGTTTAGGCAGTTATTTAAGACCTCTCTAACACTGCTGGAATTAAAACACTAATCTGATTGATATACAGCTGTATTAGATTTATGAAATTTTTACACAATGCTCAGTATACACTTCCTATGGCCTGGAAACCTCGAATAATGAACTGGAACACGTTTCATTAAGTATCTTTTTTAAGAACAGAAAGACAGTTTAAACCCTGCAGAAACAATTACCTTTAGGTTTTTCTAATACTCTCTGGCAAGTCTCTTTAATTTTGGTGAAGAGCTCTGGTCCCGCCAATCGCTTGGAAATGCCAACTCGCAACATAACGGCACCTGGTGTGAATTTTAAGAGCGCAGCCCCAGCCTCCCGTGGTTCTTTTGGCTGCTTTGGCATCAGACTGGACCAATCAACATCGATAACATCCACAGGATCTGCGAAAACATTGACAGAAAATCAGTTACCACGTCATCACCCCCTACCACAACTGATTAATTTCACATGCTGGAGACATCCCTGTCTCCTAAAAGCAACATGTTAAATGAACACTGTTCTGCAGTTCTCAAAGACAGTTCCTTGGGCACTTCAGGTAAGAACGTTCAAACTCACTTAGGTTGGTGGTGAAAAGGAGCATATAGTTCCTTAAAAATATAAGGCTTCTTGGATTAAAATAAACAACATTCTGCTTCACTTTGATCGTAACACTTTTCAAAAGGCTGCTCGGACCCTGCCTAGCTGGCAGATTTGGATGGATCACTCACTTAGGCATTCACAGAAATGACGGTACCACTACTGTGCTATGATAGATCCAAATTAAATGCTTAAAAGCTAGTAATTCAACTCTGGATGCTGCTGTTTTCAAAGAAATTACATATATTGGTTATGGAATAACCATACAACTGTGGTTACATATTTATTACATAAAATACGAACACTGATCATATAGCCCAGGTGACCTAACTGAACTTAGGACAACTAGAGGATTCCATGTTTCCCAGTGCATTTAGGAAGCATTCAAGCAAGGACAGAAATCTATTCCTAAAAATATTAATTCTAAATAATGATCAGCTCTAAATGGGATAAAATTTGTAATCATTTATGTTCATTTATAACATTTATAAAACCAAAGCTGCTGCTTCTAGCTATAAACAACGTAATAAATATTACTTCAAAATGAAGTTCCCAGGACTTCTTAGTTACCTCTATACTTCACAGGCATATCTGACCATTACAGAAAATATGAGAAATACTGAGGAGCACAAAAACAGTGCTCTGAATTCAGAACTACTGTACGTTGCAAAACATTTTGAAATGGTACAAAGTAACTTTACATGCCAACTGATCTCATCTTTATATTCAAATAAATGTAAAGGGGTTTTGTTATACTTTTACCAGGCATCTTCTCATCCTCTTGTTGTTGATCCTCCCTCTTTTCAGCATCACCTGCCAGAATTTCATCCAGTTCATCATCACTGATTGGTTCGTATTCTCCAGCACCAGATCCCAGCGACTGAACATCATCAATCTTTGCTTCATCTTCTCCTCCTACAGACACAGATACAGACTGTAGCTTTAAAGTAATCATTCTTGTTTTCCAGACACGCTTCAAGCAGACTGACAAAAAATATAGGGTCAGTAAACGAGCTTGTTAATTTTCGGGGTGAGTATATCCTAAATAAAAAAAAAAAAAGGTATTCCCTGATGGAAACAAAGTTATTTCTCTCATAGACAAAGTGTTCGAATTTCACACATCTTGGTCAATTATTTTTTGTGCAGTATCACTCGAACTGCTTGTAGAAGACCATATTCAGAAGAAATATAAGTTGATGATCTGATGTGTAGTTATGCAGCACCACCACAAATTCTACCAGATGCTTTTGCACATGAATCCTAACTCACGATTCAGTCTAAGGACTGAATATAAAGACAGGACAATTAAGTAACAAAACTCCAAAATATACGGTCTAAGGTATCCTGAAGTAAGCAATTATTCTCATAGGTTTGACTCTTCATGGAAATCTGAAGAGCTGGAAGAATGATATGACAAATTTCTTCAGTTGTTGCACTGTCCATCAACATACTATATGCACATACAAATAGAATCAAGCAATTCTATTTGTATAGCAAGGAGTTCTATTTTTATATGTAAATAACTGTGATACATGCATAAACATGTTCCTTAAAACCAGCGAACGCAAGACACTCAAATATTACAGTTTGCAGTTCATGAAAGGCACTTCTGAAGGTATTCTCTCACCCGCAGCACTGAAAGACCTGACTAAAGCATTCACAAACCCTGCTGCTCAAAATTCAGGCTTCCTTAGGATTCTCCGCCAAGGTACTTGCAATCAGTTTCACAGTACAAAATTGACACAATTTACAGGGGTCATCCCCTGTGGATGACTAATCTATTTTCTCCAATCTTCCCTATCCAGAAGAGAAACTGCCTCTGTGTTAAGATATCCCCTCACCTTTTTTTTTTTTTTCTCCTTTGTAAAACCTGCAGGGAAAAAAAAGTCACCTCAACTAATCTAAAAATCAGCACTGAAAAGACAAGTAAAAGACGTGCTAGCAGAGTGTAAATTAACTACTCAGACCACCTGGCAGTGCTTTGGAGGAAGCATCGAGCATCTTGGGCATCATTTAAACCTATTCCTGAAGCAAACACATTAAGGTTCAGCACATCACCATAATTAAGTAATTATATCCTCACACATTATGTTAGACAATGTACTGCAGTCATTGATCCAAATAAATACCAGACACCTCCTTACCATCACCAGATCTGGAAATGTTATTGAGTTAGTTTGCTATCATCTTTAAAAGGAAAAATATGGCAATCTCTACTGATTTCATTTTGTATCTTGTGATTTTAAATATTGACTGCCTGCACGATCCATTTTCTGCTTCCACACGGACCCAGCAGGTACACTAGCTCACTGTGACTGCATGCTTGGGTGGCACAGATGAACCATTAAAAAATATTGCATGAAGCAATTAAATATAACAATCTACAGTTCTCAATACATAATCCAAACAAACTGATTTCAAATCAGGCTGATATTTCTAAACTATACTATCACTACCTTTACTGCTTTTTTTGCAGAAAGGTAATTTTATATTATTTCTGATTTAACGCTAAAAGAAGGAACATAAACAGGAGTTAAAAAAATAATGAAAGAGAACAAAGTACACTACCATCTTAGAAGATCAGAAATATGCTGTTTATAGTATGCTGCACTAAAATTGTCCCCTAGTATTTTACAAGACTTTTCTTCTAAAAAAAAGAATCCTAGACTAATATACCGTAACTTCCTACACATGATCATTTTCAAACATACAACCTTTGAAAAATGCACAAATGAATGAATGAATGCATATTAAGATTCTTACAAGAAGTCTGCTGAAAGGCTAGACCTTACAACACATTTAATATTCAAAGTCTGTTTGGCTCCAGGCCCTCTCTGAAACAGAAGATAAACCTATGAACAGCCTTTCCCCAACTCTTTTCTGAAGTTACCACACTGTACTCTCAGATTTACTACACCATTCCTTCCCTTTGCTTAAAAATGGATGAATTCTGTCCATTGTACCAAGATGGAGCAGACTTTCCCCAGGCTCGTTCCAAATATTATCTCTGACAAATGTTTCCACTCCACAGATAATCTCCTTAAATGGAATTTTCTCAATTGTACCCGTCAACCGTAATGACCATTTTGTGAGCAATCAGGTAAGAGGTATCGTAGGTAATAAAACAGCCCTCCTCATCCTCTCCAGACAACATTTAGACTGCCCAAATGAACAAGTATCTACAATTATCTACAATAAGATAATTCTTTTTAAGAATGCAGATATGATGAGACAATGTGCTGGTATCTTACGGAAGGCCACAAAAGCTTAATTTGTTTCCGAAGGCTACGGACTTCAGGCTTTACTAGCCCAAACACCCCAAATTCCAAATCCTACACATCACCTTTCTTCTTATTAGAGGATGCAACACTATGATCACCAAAAAAACCCTACTTACTGAACATAACAATAACTTACACCACTTACTCTGGATTTAGATTTCTGCTTTTTGCATTTTTATAAAGGTTAGATGTACTTCCCAAGCTCTTTCTTCTAGCAAGGCTCAAGCTATGTGAATTTGTCAGCATTTGGTCCTTTATTTATTAATCCTAAGTGTGTTTTCCCAAGTACCATTACGGCCAGCAAATTGAAGCTGCATTTAATAAGATTACTTCAGTAAAGTAATTTTTGGACTGTTGTGCCAAGCCATACATATGTTTCATCTACTAATCAGACTATCATTTCTATGATAATTGGGCTCTGCAGAAAAAATCCCAAAGAACAGCTGCAAGTCAACCCTCGTTTTTTTCATTCATTACCTGTGACTTCCTAACTAAAGAATATATCTTATAACGGTTTAACAAGGCAATCAAACCTTTGGTGTTTCAGCAAAGTGCCTATGCAGAAATGTTACACCTTGGCAAAATTATATCATCATTTATGAGGCATATCATAATGCCTCTTGGATTCAAGACTTTTAGAAATGAAACACTAACATTCACACAATTAACATTAAGAAGATGCTTGCCAGAATTCTCCCTTATCCTCCTTCCACAGCAGAGAAGCTAGGGCCAATACTCCTTTCAGTAGCAAAGTATTCTAATACAATTCAGTATTGTGCTAAAGGGGAAAAATAAATGAAGGTTCTTTCCCAGAATATCTCACCTTCTAGACTCTCCACCTTTTCAGCCTCATTTCCATCTTCGAAACCTTGTAAAGGTCCTAAATCTTTGTCTGGTCTTTCCTTCTCTGAAGCTGCAGAATCCCGACAAACACCATCAAATTCTTTTTCATGATCTCTGTCCAGTTTTGTTTCACTGTGTTTTGTTGATTCTTTTTGAGAGGAAATGTCAACAGTTCTGTCTCTCTCTCTTTCAGCAGGATCAGGTAGTTGTCTGTCTCTCTCTCTGTCCAGCTCCCTTCTCTTTTCCCTCTCTCTTTCCCGTTCTCGGAGTCTCTCTCGCTCCCTGCTCCTTGGCCAGTCTTTGTCAACATCTCGATCCCATTCTCTCTGTCGTGCCTCTCTCCTCTCTCTCTCCCGCTCTCGATCATGGTCATGTCGATCTCGCTCCTGAAGCCTTTCCCGGCTGTCAAAGGACCCAGATCTGGAATGAACCTGACGGTCTGATTCAGGAGAACTTCTTCTTGAACTGTGGCTTCTTGAATCTTGACGATCTGGATAAAATATTTTAAATACAAGCATGACTACAGCTCATAAACTTAATATCATTTTCCTACACTGAAGTGTTTTAAAGATTCTGGTATGAAAGCGGACTTCTGAAAAGCATCATCTTAGATTTAATAATTCTCTCCCACTCCCCAAAAAACATTTTTAGTGGCTACTTCAACTATTACAGAAGTCTAACTGAAGGTGCATAATTTACTCACATATTTAAGCAATAAAATATGTTTTTTAAAAAAGAATCATCTCAAAATTCTTTTCAAAATATGTTTTTTTTTTTTAAGCTAGCATATACTAAATTCAGAAATATAATTTCAGGCACATAACCATGATAAGAAAAGAAAGCAAAATGGCTTTAGGAGGAAGATATTTTTCTATTGATGCTGTATATATTTTAAGCAAAAGTTTACCCATTTCTTAATAGGAACTACAGAAAAAAAAAGTTCATTGTGATTACTTTGATTTGCAGCAAAGATGATTTCCATATGTATCAAAAGTATGCCTAACAAGAACCATGACAGATTTCCCTCAGCTAAAAAAGCTCCTGAGATCATAACGGATCTCTCTCTCCCAGAGTCAATTGACAATTTAATTTTGCCTACATTTTAGTATTTCCATATCAAAATGAATGTTAATAGCAAATTTAAAAACATTATTTATATAAAATTAGCTCAATGGCCTGTTAAGACAAGGACTTTTTCTTTCAGTTTCATTTGTTCTACAGATTGCTTTATCCTCTAGACAGCATGAACTGCTAAAGCTGACTGAATATTTTGGTGTAAACAAAGTGGTAATCACCATGCCCACCGAGCACCAACTTTTCAAGTACGATAACACTTCCGGGAATTTTAATTCCCTATAGTTTTACTATGAATTGCACAGAACCCCCCTCTCCCTTCACACTAATTACAAATTAAAAAAGTATGTGGCCATGCAAGAATTATTTGGGATTTGCACCTTTACTCTTTCATGAAGAGTGGTAAGTCAGTCTTGCTAAAACCTATCTTATTACCTGAAGATGTGCTGCGACTGGGCTCCCCTCTTTTCAACTGATCAATCCTGGACTTCCGTTCCCCAGTGATTTCTAAGCTTTTCTTCTCTCTATCCCGGTCCCTGTCCCTAGAGGTACTGTGCAGGATCCTCTTCCGTCCGGTCTGGTCGTCGCCACTGCGATGAGCTGATTCATTGGAAGGGGATCGAAGTCGGCTTGAGGCATGGCTCCGATTGCTACCGAGACTGCTGCTGCGCTTCTGATCCACAGGCTTACGATGTGGTCCATCATCTATAGTAACATGGGGGGCTTCCACCTTTTCTCCCCTCGTTCTATGACTTTTTCTATGGGAGTCCTCAGTGCTTCTTTCTGGAACAACAATGTCGCCACGTTCGGGAACATCTTCATCTGACCAGTCACTAAATGTTGTCTCTTCTCTTTTTGGGGGGACTTCTGCCACCGTTTTCTCAGGTGGTGCTTCAACCAATTCTTCTTTTGTGACAGGGGGGGTTCTGGGGCCTTTCTTCTTTTTATGATGTGGAACAATTTCTTCATCAGAAACCTCAGAATCACCCTTGGACCTCTTCCGCTTTTTCTCTATGTTCTTCTTTTTTTGACCTTTCTTGGGTGAAAAGACCTGGCTTTCCTCGGTCGTTGACTCATTAGCATACCTTTCCACCCCACTGTCATCATCTTTCTTTTTCTTTGTGGCCTTTTTCTGTATTTTAGACTTTTTCTTGCTGTCATCATGCATTCTATCAGAAGCATCTCTTTCTTCAGAGGGACGGTGTCCAAGGCTTTCCTGAACCCTGGACCTGGAGCTTTCTGAAGTATCTGGTTGCTCTCTTTGCTTATCTGCTGAAGAAATTCTCTCTTTAAACTCTGGTTCTTCGTAACGCCGGGAACTTTCCTTTCTGTCTGATTTTCGCTCTTCATCTTTCCAGCGACTCTGCCTATCTTCTGCAGCATGAGAAGGGCTCAGCGACCGGGATTCCTGTGGTCGCACAACCTGGCTCAGAAGTCTGTGCTTTTCATCTACAAAATGGGAAAAAGAATGCACTTGTATTGTTTAGAAAGGAGAAAGGGTGAACATTTGGTATCTTTGCATGCTAAGACGTATCAATCAAAACACAAAAATCCATCATTTCAGTTACACAAAAGTTTTGTTTGTGTTTTTTGGTTTTTAAAACTGCTGCAGAAGCAGCAGACTACTACCGTTTTGGTAAACATACACCTTAACAAATGAGAAAGAGGAAGAGGACCCTTAAAAGCTCTCCCCATGTTTTTTTCTATTTAAGATTATTTTCCACAGGCAGAGGATAAGCTGGATCCCGCAGCAGAGAGAGCCCACTCCTACTTACTTTTATCATCTCCACTGTTGTAAGCATCACTATCAGGAGAGTGCTCACGGCGACGTTTGGGTGACTGACGAGGACTTGGGCTGCTTTCGTTTCTGTGACGCTTCCTGCAGAACAAACATTTGTAGTCAAATTTCTTGAGGATTCGTTGAAGAAAACCTTCAGTAATTGAGTTTATCATCAATACAATCCCTAAAGTATAAACACCTGATACAGAAGATAACACATCTAAGGATGCTAGTAAGATTTTAGTTTTCTAAGTTATTTCAAAACTTCCAAAAGTATTTGTCTTGTCATAAATACGTAAGATACCTTAAACTAAAACTTAAACACTTAAGACAGCTATTTTTTATTTTTCAACAAAGAAGTACAAAAGACAATTAAGATCACTTTTTTCCTACGGCAATGATCCTCACAGCAGGTTGACTCTAGCTGGCAGCTAGGCCAGACGCTTGCTCACTTCTCCCCATGAGGGACAGGGGAGAGTCTGTACTGGAAGATTTATAGGATTCCATACTTCTCTCACACAAAAGCTACTAATGATTTCTAGGCAAAGCAGCCATTCAGCCATTCAGGACAACACCGATTTGCTCATTACTGATGTCACAATGAGAATTTTATTGTACTAAATGGAAAAAAAAAAAAAAAAAAAAGAGAATCAGTGCCTTTTAGATAAAACAACAGAAGCACCACACATTTACTTGAGACATTTTTGATGTCTTCACTGGTAGCCTTCTGGTGTTGAAAATTCAATAGTGCAAAGGGTAATGTGTGTTCCACGGAAATCTGATGAACAAAGTCATGAACCCTGACCTAGTTATTTCCTATCACACTCCTGAGACTTCAAAAGGTACCACAGCCTCCCATTAGGTTTCAAAGAATGCCTGCATTATTAAAGCCAAGGCCAAACAAGCAGACTTTAGCAGTTCCGTGATTTTGCATTAGCGAAGCATCAGACTAACATCACCAACATAGTGCACAGCCTGGAATCTGATTTTGGGGCCACCAGCATATGTCACACAGATGCAGGGGAGACAAGGCTTCAGATCACACCTCTGCACAAACAGGGTATCTTCTCTTTCCTTATGATACTCCCGTGCTTACTATCTTACTGAAATCAATATTAAGAGAGTTTTTTATTGATGTTATTGAAGTAACAGTCAGATCCACTCACTTGGATTTTCTTTCTTCATGGACATCTCTTGAACTTCTTTCTTCTCTGATATCTTCTCTCTTGTCCCTGCGGTCATCCCTTCCTTTCTCTTTGTCATCCCAGTCTCTCTGGCGCTCTCTTTCTTTATCTCTGTCTCGACCTCTCTCTCTTTCTCGTTCCCGCTCTCGATCTCTCTCCCGCTCCCTTTCCCGCTCCTCCCTCTCCCTCTCTCGCTCCTTTTCTCTCTCTCTTTCTCGTTCCCTTTCCCTGTCATGGTCCCTGTCTCGATCGCGCTCACGGTCCCTATCTTTGTCTCGTTCCCGCTCTCTCTCCCGCTCCCGAGCACGATCTCGTTCCAACTCCCTCTCCTTCTCCCTCTCCCGTTCACGGTCTCTTTCTCTCTCCCTCTCTCGATCCCGCTCTCTTTCTCTCTCCCTCTCGCGGGCCCTTTCATCTCTCCTGTCATCACTCCGATCTACCCTTCGCTCTTCTCGTCTTTCGTCCCGCTCGAGGTCATCACTTCGTCCTTGATGTCGTACCGGTGAGCTTGCTCTCTGATCTGTGAAGAGAAGCAAGTTTGATTACCAAGTATTAAAGGGATATACATTGCTTCCACTACACTAATAAAACACCAATGGCTTGGCGTTTTGGCAATCTAGCTACTAGTTTGCATCAACTGAAAAGCAACTCCCTGTAGTTCTGAAATATTTTGCCAGTATTTCAGGAGTGAGCTTTCCCTAGTTTAGAGAAAAGTCACTATGAAAAATTATTTTCTACTGGGCGTTTCTGAATGGCTTCAAAAGCTAATTATACTGCCTCAGAGCCAAGCCATTACTATTACATTATGGAATCATTCAAAATCTGGTACAGGATCTTGGAAAGCTCAGCATGACATACATATAAAAACCAAGTATCAAGACTTCCATAAGAAAATCTCACTTCCAAAAATTAAGAGTCACAAGTTGATAAGAACTCACACTGTTTATTTTCTTGTAACTTTACTAGATGTTATAAGAAACATTGGCCTATCTCCTCACAGAAGAAGAGATCCCTGCATAGAATTACACAACCAAATCCAAGAGAAAGGGAGAGATGAGGATGAGCTACAGGAAGCATAACTGCTGTTAAGTTTTCATATGCATTCATATAAGGTGAGTTTTTCAGTGTTCAGACAGTGGGCTAGGGTCGTGGAGAAAATGATATTCATACAGAAAACAACTGATCCAGAAGTGAAGACGGGTATTTATTCTCCACAGACTTAATGCTAAATTTGGCTGCACTCTGTTAGTTATCCTTGGATATTTTTGATATTTTGGGAATATTTACATAAAATTTGACTACTTTATAACAATTTTTATGCTACCATTTGTAGCATTTGAACAGGAACAGACCAGTAAAACTTCTTTCACAATATATATTCAAAGCATTATACAAAAGAACAAGAACCTGCATGAATAGAGGTTGGTATTTTTAGGTCCATTACTCTGATGCTGAGTGTATTTCCCTGTAAATTGAGACCATGCCCACCAGGGACAAGCAGACAGAGCTTGAACAGGACTAAGTCAATAAAACATGCATTTCCATTAGTTTAATCAATTTTAATCTCTGAGTGAATTAACAATGACTTAATGCTCCCCTGCCACCAGGTAAAATTAAAAGCAAATTCGAATAACGTTTCTGTCATAGATGTAACACTTATTTTTTTACAGATTTAAATTATCAGACTAAGCAAATGGTTCCATGAACGGGTTTCATCTTCTTTTAATGGTGCCTGTAACTTTGTATGATTTATTGTGCATACCAAGTAGTAGGTTTTATACAAAAGTTCTGTAACCCCTGTTTATTGTGTCAGTTTTGGTGACAAGACATCTACACACAACTCTTGCACGAATCAAGATACCTGGAAGTGTATTAGACAATTGAAAAATGAAAATGGATCATCAACACTTCTTACATGACTTTGTTGTGATAACATGTTTTTACTTCCAAGTTGTTGCTTTATTTTTAAATGAAAAACTTAGTATGATATGCAAAGTACAAACTACACGATAAGGTATCTAGCATTTACTGGAGGTTTGGAGGTGGAAGAGGCAACAGCTAGTCTGCCAGAGCCAACCTTCCAGGACACATTCAAACTGCAGGGTTTTTCAGCTGACAAGAAAAAGGAAATCTGGAGATCAAGTTTGTTGCAATCTTGCCTTGAAGATATGAGAGAATCCATAGCAAAACTTTTCACAAGAACAGGTGGTAACAGATACATTTCAGTGGGCCAAAAAGCATTTCACAAAGTAGCATACAAAACATTCCTCTGAAAAACTGAAGGTGAACAACAGCTACAACACACCTTTTCCTTCCAAAACTCTCTTAAGATAGAAGAAAAAAAAATAATTTTGTATTCATTATTCACAGCTTATCCTTTCATTTCCATACTATTATTTGCTTGACTCCTCCTGTGTCTTGGTTTTAGCTAGGAGAGAGTTAATTTTCCTTCCAGTAGCTGGTAGAGTGTTATGTTTTGGATTTAGGATGAGACTAATGTTGATAACATGCTGATGTTTTACTTGTTGCAGAGCAGTGCTTACACTAAGCCAAGGACTTTTCAGCTCCTCGCTCTGTCCAGCCAGCGGGCAGGCTGGGGGTGCAGCAAGAGCTGGGAGGGGACAGACCCAGGACAGCTGACCCAAACTGGCCAAAGGGGTATTCCATACCATCTGACGGCATGCTAAATAATATATAGGGGTGGCTAGCCGGGGTGGGGGGCCGGCTGCTTGGGAATAGACTGGGCATCTGTCAGCGGGTGGTGAGCAATTGTATTGTGCATCACTTGTTTTGTACATATTATTATTATTATTATTTTATTTTCCTGTCCTAATAAACTGTCCCTATCTCAACCCATAGATTTCAGTTGTTTTTTTTTTTCTCGTTTCTCTCCCCCATCCCAGAGAGGGAGGGGGGAGGGTGAGCGAACGGCTGTGTGGTGTTTAGCTGCCAGCCAGGTTAAACCACAACATCCTGTTATCCTGATTGGTGAGCAATACAATTATTCTCCAGCGTGGCAGTTGATACTGTTACTCAGAGACAACAGCAAACTCTTTCAGGTGCAAAAGTTTGACATCTTGCACACTATGGCTAAAAGCACAGTCTTGCGTACACTTTCCATGATCATTGGTATCTGTATCGGCTACCTGTACTAACAAAGTTAACTTCCATCAAGGATAGGACTAGTGTCAGCGTGCAATTATTTATTAATTGGTAGTGGGAGGGAATGAGAGAGAAACACACTCATATATATACTGTCAACTACATATATACGTGTGTGTAAAAATATACATGAAAATACCTCTTTCTCTGTTGTCACGCCTGTCCCGTTCACTGTGTCTTCTTTCAAAGGAGGAATCTCTTGCCTGGTCTCGACTATCATAGCGATCTCGATCAGGGTAGCTGCTCCTTGATTCCCAGCTATCGTGGTAGTTTCCACTACTGCTGTGACCATCCACCTGGGAGCTTCTAGTCCGACTTCCTAATAGTGACGTATCAATACAGAAGATGAGTTCCCACACATTAGGAAATCCAGTGATGTTTTGTAACATGCAACTAAAGCAGTAACTTTTTAACAAACTTGAATTAACTGTTCATGGAAATAAAAATTGCACTGTCAAACTCTACTTAACCGAAACCTCTTAAATTTAACATCTTATAATTGCAATCTTATTATTTTCCAACCGCAGACTCAAGACTTCTTACATCACCCTCCCCTAGCCATAACATGAGGTCTCCTGACTAGGAATGAAACAGTCCAAAAGTCAGTTTGTATTTGTTCTGAGTATGATGTAAACTTACAGACCTGGAAGCAGGAGAATAAGAAAGATCATTCTTCCTGTAAAAATCGTATGGCGTATTCTTAATGCAAAAAGTTAAAATGCCGTTTATTATAGAGGTAAAAGGTGATAAGTGAAGCTGTTCTACAAAGTGCATCAAACTTTCAAAAATACTGCCAAAGGTTAAAATTGCATTTTTGGTCAATCAAGAAGAGTGAAGAGGGTTAAAGATGGTTTTCAAGTGCCTACACAGCTGCATTTGAGAAAACAAAAAATTGCCAACCAGTACTTTGAGGCATGCTGCCTCCTACTAATTCTGCACTACACATCAGCCTCCTGTGTTTGTGGCCCATGGGAAAACCTAGGGCTGGGTTGCAGAAAAATTAAGAGTGGTGCAGGGGTTCACGTTTGTTTTGAAATGGTATGGCAGGATAGCAGTTTATGCCACCTTAACAGAGAATGCAGAAGAGCTATAATTTGAAGCAACTGTTCTGAAAGACAACAGAATTGAACATAACTTAAAAGCATGAACTACAGAATCACAGAACCATTAAGGTTGGAAAAGCCCTCCAAGATCATCTGGTCCAACCATCCCCCTACCACCAGTGTCACCCACTGAACCATGTCCCTAAGCACCACGTCCAACCTTGCCTTGAACACCCCCAGGGACGGTGACACCACCCCCTCCCTGGGCAACCCATCCCAGTGCCTGACTGCTCTTTCTGAGAAGAAATGTCTCCTTGTTTCCAGCCTGAACCTCCCCTGGCACAACTTGAGGCCATTCCCTCTAGTCCTATCACTGGTTACCTGTGAGAAGAGGCTGGCCCCCAGCTCCCCACACCTTCCTTTCAGGCAGTTGCAGAGAACAATGAGGTCTCCCCTGAGTAACCTCTTCTCCAGACTATAAACAACCCCAGCACCCTCAGCTGCTACTAAATGCTCCTATTCAGCAGTGCTTCCACATGTAATATCGAACAAGATAATACAAATGTCAGTATTGAATCTCCAGCGGTAAGGACACTTACTATTTCTTTTTTCAAAATCATGTAATACCTTTGTCAGATAATTCTGGACCTCTGCCTCGACTTCTGCCAGTTCGATCGCTTCTGCTGTCATTTCTGGAGTCACTTCGGGAGTCATTCCTTGTTTCAGCACGAGAGCTCTCCTCTCTGCCATGGGATCTTCCATAGCTGCGTGAGTCCTCCTGATACTGGTCATCCTTTTTATGGGCATCCCGACTTTCTCTGTCTCTGTAGTCATGAGAATCTCGCGTGGAACGTGAGTCTCTTTGATCACGACTATCTTTGTTATCTCTGCTATAATCCCTTGTATCTCTGGAGTCTCGAGTGTCTCTGGATTCCCTCGTCTCTCTCCGATCTCTGGTATCTCTTGTCTCCCTCCGATCTCTTCCATCACGAGATTCTCTGTCATCTCTATGATCCCTGGAGGTACTCTGCTCCTGGTCATAATCACGATCATCTCTTGTGTCTCTTTCTTTTTCCCTTTTCCCTCTAGTTTCTGTAAAATGTTTAAAGGATTGTTATATACTGAGCTTAATCAAAGCAAGCAAAAATTTAGAGGACAAGTAACACTAAAATAATACAGTCAAAGTATACTTCTGATATACATATTAATTTAAATTTTGCATGTAAGAAGGATAACATTGTTCTGGGTATGCACCTATATATTTCATTAAGCTTTAAACATCTTTTTGTGAATTTGAGCTTTACAAATATTTACCTGTTCAAAGGGGGAATAAGTATAGTAAAAATAAATTTCAAAGACATTAGAAAGCAAGCACACTTCAGTAATTTAAAGGTAAGATCACTTTTCTTCCAATCATAGGTTACTTTTTTTTTCTCCACACACACTTTCAATAAGTTTGTGCTATAATTAGACCACTTGCTTTTAAGACCTCTTTGCCCTGATAAAATCTTTTTCTTTTTTTTTTAAAAAATAAATTATTTATTTACAATATTACTGCTACAGGAAAGTGAGTTTACAGTCAGTCTAAAAAAAGCCGACATACGTCCTCTATTATCTATTTAGAGAAATGGCATGTTTGACCATCACAGATTGCTCAACCAACTTTAAAGATTTCCAGAGGGAATGACTCTTTGCACACACCCCACTTAATGTCAGTGAAAAAGACAATGGACAAAGCAATCAGTGATGACTGGATTAGCATCTGATCCACTAACATACGTCTCATACAAAGAGAAGATCACTTACCTACAGAAACGACCACTGCATTACAAAAAAATATCTGAACAGATGCTTACAGGATCTCCTGAACCAGCTGAGCCTACCTAAGCAGACCTATTAGGAATAATGCCATTGCACAGTCCCTGAAAACCGCACCACAAACACAGCAAGAATTATACAGATTTCTGCCCGTGTTTTCTACACCACCTGGCCATCAGGATAGGTGCAGATCATGCCACAAACTGAAAATCTTGTTCAAGTGCAATCTGCAAAGAAACATTTGTTGGAAATGCTATTTTTATTCATACCATCCCGCCTTTCGTGGCGCCTATCATGAGACTGTGAAGTCCGATCACGATCGTGCCTTCCCTTTTCTCTTCCAGGAGATCGGTGCCTTGAAGGGCTTCGCTTCCTCTGAGGAGAAGAGGAAGAGCGTGGGGGGTAGGGGGAAGATGACCGCCTTGCTGGCGGGGAAGCTGTCCTTTGATAGGAGGGAGAAGGAGTTCTTTTGCGGTGTGGGGAAGGAGAATGTCTTTGAACAGAGGAACCTGATTGCGATGAAGAGGAGTGATGTCTAGAGGATATGGGAGAATGATGCTGACCTGATGGCGAGGCAGACCTGCAAGGAAGAATTAGAATAGCCACAAATGAAATAACTTGATCTGAAAAAGTTAAATTACTATACCCTACACAAACAGAAGGATTAAAATAATTTGTGCATTCTCTATCCTCTGTCTCTTGAAAACAAGTGCTATGTCTATAACATCCAGCCAATCTTCTCTCATATATTTCAGAGTACACTTATCTCTAAATGGTAATAGTTTATTTAATATCGTAGAACAAGTTTTTCAATCAAAATTACATTACATATACTGCATTATATACATTAGGCTGCTTTCCCAGGGGAAGAGAGGGAAGAGTCAGAAAAAATGTGATCTCTCCCACTCCACGAACCAAATACAATCATTTTCTTCAATATATGCTACTTGGTCTTCATGATAAAATTAGACAGATAGCTTTTACATAGCGTTACATAAGGGCATCCACCTCTCCTCCTAAATAGCATCTTTTTTTTTTTTTCCCCCCAGAGAACAATGGTGTCTCCTTTTTTTTTTCATTTTTAATTTCTTTCTTTTATTACAAGCATTGATCTTTAAACTATTTAGGCCTGAATCCTAGAAACTCATATGCATATCTACTTAAAAGTTTAGCAAGCATGAATGTTTCCACAAGCAGGGAGATCTCTTATCTAAGAAAAAACATATACCAGGTGTCTCTCATCTTCGAAATGCCATAGACTAAATAACGATCATTTAAATATCTGTGAACAAATTTCCCCATGGTATGTTATCACATGCACAGTCTAATGTGGACACATACATGCTTCAAGCCTTTGAGCTCAGTAGTAGTTTTCATTCCTTATCAGCATCTAAGCAACTTGAAAGGTTATTTTCTCATGAAAAACGCACTGCCCTTAATTCCCAACTGCCTTCCACTTCACAAAATTTCAGAGACTCCAAAGAGAAGAGCAGGAGTCAGAATAACCACACACAGACAATGCATTTTCAAAAATTTCACTTACTTAAGTGATTTACTTTCCTCTTTTGAATATGCATGCATATACAGTGTTAGTGACTTCACATGCCCAGATCATCCAGACGAATTCCTCAGTTTCAGGTGACTCACAAAGGAAGGACTACTTTACCAAAGGCAGGACCTTCCTGCAATATGCCGTAACAGCCCAGCAGTTGTTAAAGCTATGTATGCGATGCAGCTTTTGCTGAGTATCTTGCAAACGTCAAGAATTTTTACTCAGCGAGATAGCTGATTTCAGTTGGGCTCTGAATAGAAGGAGCTCTGAAATAATTCAGATTAGCAGGCTTCCTGCATGTCACGATGCTATTCAGGGCCCAAATGGACAGACATCAATGCTGTTCAGCAGCAGATCTCACGGCTAAGGCCATTTTCTAAAAGACCCAGACATTGTGCAGGTAGAAAGATTCTCCTTATGTCAAGAACACAGACCAATGATTCAGCTTCCAAGGAGCAAAGCTCTGGGAACAGAACGTTATGTGAAATCACTGGCAACCTGAGGTAGGAACTCTGTAAGGAAGTCTTTTTTAGGTAAAATACAACATGGTGGGCGTCTTCTATTAATATCAGCATTTTATCCTTCCTTATAGTCAACGTCAGTGACTCAAGAAAATTGCCTTCAGAGCCCCACGGAATAGTACGTTGGTTATCACAGGACCAGTCTCACAAAGGTGATGGTTCTACATCTGGATTCCATTACAAAACCAGCTATATCCACTAAAGGATGCACTGTGACTTTTCCTTGAGGCAATTCAACTTCAAACTTGTCGACTGAGGGAAATCAAACAAATTTTTTACAGCACAGCTGAAGACAACACTTGAACAGAACCACTTTGGTTCTGTTAGAAAAACACACAGGAAAATGGCAGAAGGAAAGGGCTAAGAGAAAAATAACTAAAATCAGCCTTTATTACATGCTTAACTGAGACACGCTGAGACAGGCTGTATCTGTTTTTTGATTTAATTCACACAGTGTCTGTGAACCTGTATGCTCAGATATTGCCAGACCTGGAAACTATTCTACTGAGATGCAACTATGATGGTCAATGCCAGAGACTATTTGTAGCCCTCAGCAGTAGACTAGGATTTTGCATCTCCCCTGTCTGTGTAAGTAAAAGTGCATGGCGTCCAGCTGAGGCACTCCTGTAGCTTAGGGATGCCTTGAATGTCTGACCTCCAGGACGTTTGTCTGTAGCTTCTTTCATCTGGAGAAAGAAAAAACCTTAAAGTCTCCTATGCACGCTATAGGTAGGCATTCCTCAAGGACAGCAGGAAAGAGTAAACACAAATTTCTCTGTTTCCATGACTGCATATTTATGCTGGCTGTGGCTTTCCATCACAAGAGGAAAGATGTGACCATTGAAAGCAGAAGACTCACTGTTCCTGAGAGAACAAGTAGCCTGTATGCCTGTAAGATGACCATTTGTACACATGCTCACATAGAATCAAAACAGCCTGGATTTAGTAGTAAAGCTTCCAAAGCACTCAGAGTCAAACTCTGTAAGAGCCAGAACTGACAAAATCTGATTTCATGACTTACAATCTTTAAACAAAGACTACCTTTACTTTTCACCATTAAATCAAGCGTATGAAACAGACATAGGGTTACCAAAATTTGCTTGCATGGAAGACTATCAAGAACTGTTTGGAGCCAAACAGAGTATTTCAAAACCTGCTTCATTGCCTCTAGCAGAAGGCAAGAGGTACTTTTCTTCTTAGCTCCCTTCCACAACACTTTGTATGTCTGCATAGAACCTCCCTGCAAGCAGTGACGAGCAAAACATTGACGTAGGCTAGAAAAAGTGGAGAAAGACATGCTGCAAAGGTGGTTTTCAGTATCCTTACTACTGGCAGCTGCAAGGAGAAATCAGATGCTCTACAACCTTCCCTTCAAACAATCCTACTTGGAGAAAGCGTCCATCAGTGATGCCTAGCTTAACGTAATACAACATTGTTCCATCTGAACTGAGTAACCACAGCAGCAAGAACTTGCTTACAACTCTTGGGATAGCTGAACAGATGTTTTGTTTTTCTTGTTCTATCAGTACGCATATATATGACATCTGGTGTCCTTCCGCCCACCCTTCTCAACAGAAGTACAGAAAATAAGTACACATCCCCTCCCATTACAGAATTACAATATTTAGCACTACTACTCTGAACTTAAGCTTACAGATTCTTTAAGCCCCAAATACAAAGCTTTCTCCCTTTCTTTCTAAAGCTAAGAAGTACATTTTCCCAGAATAGCAAAAGGTTTTCCTCTAAGGCCCCTAGAACCAACAGGAACTGTATCTTCTCTGAAGGGCCTCTGAAACTGACCTCATATTGTTCTGTGTAAGTCAGACAAAGCACTTTTATGATTTTTGAAAGTTTTCTTAAAGATTTTGTGATCTTTAAGAAGCAAGGAGAGGAGGAAGAGAAAAAAAAATCCCAAAGGATCACAAAAAGAACATGTCTCATATCAGACTTCTGAAGCTCCACCCCAAGCCAAAACATTTGAGATGAACTGATGAACAGAAACTTGCACAATGACTTGTTTTCCTGACCTGACGGGTACCTATAATATCCGAAAACAGAACAACCACCAGAAGAACCACATCAACACCAATACACATAAAGGAGCCTCTGAGCTCAAGGTCTTGAGGCGCACACATACCCCCAGACACACATGCACAAGTAGTCAAAGCATCAGAGGAAGTTTCTAAACTAGATTAATGAAAGCTCTATCTTTGCAACCGACCACCTACCTGCGAGAGGGTGAAAAGTTATGCTTGTGAGTAGCTGACTTTGCTGGGGCTCGGGAGGCTTGTCGTCGCCTTGCAGCAGGTGGTGAATACTCTCTGGAAGGAGAGGAGTTACTGCCAGAATGATCTGCAGGACTAGGAGAACGCTTCTGTCTATGGGAGCCTTCAGAAGGATCTCTGGGAAACAAAAAGAGCAGTTTGCTCAACAGATGTAACAGGACATCAGTACATTTCTAAGAACGAACCTGTGCTTAACAAGGTCAAAAACTACTCTTAAAGAATGTTTTGTTCCATCTGTAATTTCATGAAATTACCTGAAAGTTAGCAGAACTAAGGAATGCAAGATACATACTAAATTTCTTCCTGATTACTGGATCTTAAAATCCATAACCATAAGACAGTAAAACCAAAATACATTTATATTTTTACCTGATATTTCAGGCAGTGGTGAAACAAAATTCCTATTAACAGAGACTCATTTGTTGCCCTCTTAAACATTTCTGTTAACATTTTATTCAAGAATCCTTAAGTTCACAGACATTTTCAAACACTACTTGCAATTTCAAATGAATTAAAAACCTCTCTGAACCTTCAGATATTTCACATCATGAAGAAGTGATATTACATCTTTTTTTTAATTATAAAAAAGTCAACAAAAATCCAATACTGAAATTAAAGGTTGCAGTCACCACAGCAATACCTGATTATAGTACAACCATGGGCCAATTACTCTCTTGACCCTTTCAGTACTACCTAGAGCTTTTTTTCTACTGGTTACGGCCTTCCAGTAACAGAGTGGGCAAGCACGAGTGAAATAAAATATTTTTAAACAAATTACAGTGTTTTTACTGTATCAATTAAAAATAGACAATTTATTGGTCTTCAACCTCTTAGTCTTTGTTATACTAGTTACAAAAGATGTACTTATGAATATGTACCATATTTTCATCAAAGGAATATAGAACTTAAAAGTGCAAGCGTTACATTTAACAACTTAAATGGACAACTAAGCTTCAGAAAATAATGGGAATAGTCATATAAGTACACTATTTGATACACACACACATATATGTGTAAGTGATGAAATTCTAGAATTGCTATAGCTTTTGACTTCCTCAGAAATACTTTTTAACCTACAGAAGGTCAGGGAAAGTCTAAATGTGCCACTGCCAATTTAGAAAGATATTAGTCCTCTAGGATTTCAGAAAAGCAGGCAAGCAGACAAGCAAATGACTTTGATAAAGACTTTAGCAAATGAATTGTTTCACTGGTGAAGATCCAACTTCCTGAAAAATAATGAGTCTTTCAGAAGGGCATTTGAAAACCTTATTATGAAACTTAAACCTGTTAACATATTAGTTATAGTTTATCAAACTACATAAGGCATTTAAATATTTAATGAGTACTGAAATGGTTGTTGGCAAGACAGGTATAAATTCCTTATTACTCGGTGTTTTGGTAACATTAATGTAACCTTGCTTTTAAGGTTAAAAGCTAATAATGCATTGTAACTTACCTCTGCTTCTCTTTTTTCTCTTTGTGCCTTTCAAAGTCACGGCCTCTCTCTTTCACCTCCCTCGTCTTTTCTTCTGAACGTTCTTTTCCTTTATGTTTTTCTTTGTGTTTTTTTCCTAATGGAGTTTCCTCTTGTACTGGAGGAGGAGGACTAGGGGTACGAGGACCTTTCTTTTTACTCTGGTTACTTTTAGAACTCCTAGATATAAATTAACAAGAAAAAAAAAATGAAGGACTGCCAACTACTTCAAATAATGATTTCTCAAATGTTGGCAGGAAAGCACAATGTAAAGGGCCTTGAAGCTTTTAGGATAGGATTTGCCACTCCATTAGCAAGCAGTGCTTAGTAACTTGACTGAAGGGTGAATGCAGGTGGTAAAAATTCACAACGAGCTCTTCAGTTTGTAACCTTTACTTCTGAAGCAAAAATAGGAACTGCTCCCATTCAGAAAGAACTATTGTCCAAGGTTACAATGCCTTTGCACGAACTGCATACATCACAAGACCAGATACTCTGGGGTATCTTGTCTCTTTAGACTCCCAGTTCTGCAATGCAACACCTCACTCAAGTACAGAAAATGAGTTAAATCACTCATGTTTTAGATTTACAGTTAACTACTTGATGCAGGATAAAGCTTTTGATTATGTATTTCACATTACAAAGGAATTTACACATTTTTTTCATATGAATTATCATGGACATAAACCCTATAAACTGCACGCTATCACATATTACACGCCAGTAGCATATTACCCCCATGCTCTATCCTCCTGTAGCAAAAAGCATTAGTTTGTTCTTAAAGGTTTTGTTTGCTTTGCAAACACAGTCGTGTCTGCTTATACTGTTCCAGTAATTTCTTTCCTATCTGAAAGCACCGAACAGTGATTTGAAAGCTCCTGCAGCCAGCAAGAACTTAGTTGTGGCAAGGTGCCCAGTCTGACCTTCCTGGAGCTTTGAAGAATCTTATCTTGTCCTGTTCTTTTTTTATTTTTTTTTCCCCCCTCATCCACATTCCCCCCCTTCTTTGCTTCTCCTTAAGTCTGAGAAAGCCTCTGGCTCTAAAAATCAAACCTTATTTCCTGAACAGCAACATGAAATACCAATAGAATGTGAAGTTGGTCACATTTTAAACATCTCACTTCAGTCTAGATGAGCTGTTTTGCAGGCTGCAGCATCTCAAAGAAAGCTGCCTCTCGCTTTAGTTATTTATATTTCCTCATCACATCCCAGACACTCTGGACATTCAAAGAGAAAAGGCCTGCTGTAAACCATGAAATCAGTCAACTGACAACTACGCGCATGTAGCAATTTTTCACAGTAGGTGACTCACGGTGCATAACTTAGAGACTTTTCCCTAAAGTTATAAAATCAATAGTTCTGAAAGCAAGGAAAATGAAAAACTGTATTAATTATGAAAGCCCCAGTAATAAAAATCAATGTGGTTCTCCACTCCTACGTTCTCCCAAGACGCATCTGTACGTACTCACCTCTGCTGATCCAAAAGCGGGGAAGATACAGCAGATGCTTTCTTTTCCTTCTTACTAGCCGAAGAAGAAGATTTGGGACTAGATCTTCGTTTTGGAGACTTGCTAGACTTTCTTGGTGATGGTGATGGTGTCAATTTAGATCTAACCACCTCAGGAGAAATCTTGAGGAAAATAATATATTAAATGTTAAAAGATTGATGCTCAAAAGCTTTGCCGTATGCTGATACATGTCATATATGTAAGAACACTAACAGTCTAGATGTGAGATCTTAACCTTTTATACATCTACCTCCAATAAGCTAACCGTACAGTTTTCAAAACAGTTTATTAGCTTAAAAGAACACCATAAAAGAAACATGGCAAGGGGGAAGAGAAGATGATGCGCTCTAATACATCACAAAAACTGTAACTAAAATTTTAAAGTTAGCATCATCCCATTTGGTATTCAAGTTTGTCCAGAAAAAAAATCCCCCAAATTAGTCCTTCTAGTACTCTGGTAACAGCTTTGCCCGTCTGTCACTCTACTTTCCTCTGTTACCACAAGACAAAGGAAAAGGGATCTGGTATAAGTTATGCCTTGTGTTTTCTTCTACACCATCTCTGTTAAAGGTTTTACTAGCTTTAAATCATTAAATTGCAAAGTTTCCTACTCATTTAATTGCTGACTTCATAAAGGACTTGTTTATGGTGCCAGACGACTGAACAGATGTGACTTTCAGCTAATATCCATGTCACGCATGAAGTTATAAACATGCCGCTTATCTGCTACTATGTACAGAGTAGAACTTTGGTAATCCAGAAAGCTCAGGTCTTTTAGGAAACAGTAAGAAGTCTATGAAGTGGTTGCTGATTTTTTTTTTCATAGTTTAATTTTGCATTTACAAAATACAAACCTCTTTTTTAATGACTATTTCCTCTCGTTTCTCCATGTTTTCCTGTTCCAGCTTCATGAGTTCTCTCTGAATCTTTTGGCGCTTCATTTCCAAAGACAGCTCATGATCATAATCATAGTTAACATCTCCATTATCAGAGTCTTAATTAAAAAAAAAAGTACATAGACTAGTAAATGGACTAAATATGGAATAAATAATATTCCTTTAGCATACTGGACGCCAAGCATAAATATTTCAGTGACTTCTAAGCATTGCATAAATGGATCAACAAGGCTATGCCAAATCTCTCTTCCAATTATCTGCATGAACCTGAAATAACTCCAGTTAGTCCCATATGACCCACCATTAAAATACTTAAACTTCATTAGTAACACTTCACCTCTTTTAGAGACTTGTGTCAATTATTCACTTAAGGTAGCAAGGGAAACGCAGTACACCATTTCCTTCTATTTACATAACAAAAATATCCCCCCAAAAAAGAGCGTTTTCACAAAGACCAAAAATATGTGGAGCCCTGCTTAATTGGGAATCTCACATGAAATGGATTAAAGTAGTAATGCACTATACTAGAGCTTTTTGTTTAATATGGTATCCTACAAATCAATTCATACGCTTGTTTAATTACATCTATAAATTGACTTTAAAATAAAAGAGAAGGTCTGCATAACTTCTTTCACTGGGTAAAACCACACTTAAAACATTCTTACTCCTTGGTATTCACATCAGCATTTTCTTCTTGCTTTTTCATTAAGTCATTGTCAGTTAAATACCACACCCTTCAGGCCATGCAACTGAAATCTTGTTGAAAAAGAAAACAGTCTGTTTACACTTCTTTTGTTCATAGTTACTTAAGTCAAATACTCAAAAAGCACATTGATAGAAGAACCTTCCAAGAACAGGTACTTCATTAGCATTCATTAGCTTTCTTCCCCCTTTTGACACACAGAAACTATATAAAAGCTTTGCAATAACTATATTGAGTCTACAAATTCTCTTCATGTGGCTTGAGAGCATGAGAACGGCCTCCAGAAAGGTGAAATTCTTAACAACTTAGGTTCTTTCCCAGTCCATCTGTCCAATTATATTACACCACAACCTCACAGACACCAGTTCTGCTTTACCCACATCACAGGTTTAACTGTGAACAGCACTATTTTGAGAAATTCATAATTCTCAAGCTAGAAGCCTTGATGTCTAAGAATTAAGAGATTCATGCTACATATTTATATAAAAATAGATGTTTTTATGTTGCAAATTTTCTTCAAACTGAGATTCTATTTCCATGCACATATGCCACAGGACGGTCATAGAGCGCAAATAACTTATAGTACATTCTACTGCAAAAGGATTAATTATATCTGAGTTCACTTGAGAAATCTCCAGTTGCTTTTTTTTTTTTCCCAGAAATGAAGCCTGCCACCTGGACTATTAAAACTTTATTTTCTACACTGACTATATCACGATTTTCTCCATCACAATACCGTACTAGACATGTAACCTCCAATCAACTAACAATTACATTTATATGTTTAGCCAAAAATTATTTTCAGTTTATCAGAAAAGATAAGCCACAGCATATGAAGATTTCTGATTTGACAGAGATTTTTCCTGTGATTCTGTGTAAATTTTAGGCATCTTAAGTTAAAATCATGCATCTCTCTCAGTGTATAACATGCTTCTCCCCTTCCAAATGCTTAATACAAACCCTTTCGTTTAGGAAGGCACTGTGACTGCATTTGGTTTTCATCATGCAGAACTTCCAGCAGAACATAACCATAAACATAAGTGAAAGTGTTAACCATACAGAAACATTCGTACATTTTGAAAAGATTTGTGGTTATAAGAACAAAATTTAGATATGTATTCTAATATAATTATTTATAACCAGTATCTTGTCTAATAAAGAGCTATAAATTCTTTGGAAAATGACTGTTTCTTTCTTCGGCATCAGTACTGTTTGGTAGAAAGAATCCTCAACAGTGAGCCAGGGCCCCCCCTCCCACGCTGTCTTGAATATTTTAACAACTGCTGAAACACTGATAGTTACAAAACTATATAAACACCACACTTCATTACAAGCTGTCAAAATTTCAGTGGCAGTTTAACTTGGTCTTTAACAAAGGGAAATGGAAAGATTCGGGAGAGGGATGAGAAAAAAATACAGACTTTTCCTCAACTGTGTAGTAAATGGATTAATATTATCAGCACCAAGGACAATAAAATCACCTTTCAACCATAAGAGGAGCCTACAGTAGTAATGCAAAGCTCTTACCACTCACTCCTCTAGCATTTTCAGAAGATGATTAGCTCACCAACTGTCCTGTTCAGCTGTTAGTATATGCATTCTAATTGCACCTTTGTTAATGAGACAGTCCACAGCAATACAAATTACACAGACAAAAAACAACAAAAACAAGCTGACTTTTGACTTGAAAGGAGTGATGTTCTCTTCTCAGACTGATGAGTTTCAAAATCATCTTGCATTCATCTACTGATCTAATGGTGAAAGGCTCAGCCACAGAATAGCCAATGGCCAAGTTTCTTGTCTGAGGATTCAAAAAAAGGATGTTTCTAAAAGAAGTTGCTTTTACTATTATAGCAGACCGACTCAAACTGCTCCTTTGCCCTCTTCCAAAAATAAATCATAATGGCTACTGCACAGAAGTACTTAGAGACCAAATCTTTAACTATTTTCCTTTACAAGCAGCCTGGTATTCCTGCAATTTTCTGAGCTGTAGGGAGACCATTAGTTTAATTTCACTTACCTTCTCTATTTGTTTCCCAATCTCCATTTTCCTCTTCGCTTTCTGGTGTTCTCTCCTTTGTAATTTTGATATCCTCCTTTTCTCTATGTCTTCCTCGTGAAGATTCTTTCTATAAGGGAAAAATGCTGCATTAGAGTAAACAACTTTATTTTTAAAAGAAGCCTGAAGAAGCAGGTACATTTTACACGGTATTTTGGCTGTTCCTTTTTTATAGTACAAAATCAATTTCCCCTTCAGCCTGTTGAAAAAATACCTTCTTAAACAAGCAGAGACTCCACAGGCAAAATACTCTAATGCAATTTCATATAATCAGTATGCAAATAGCAGATGGGGAAAAGAAGGAAGAAGGAATTCATAAAATAAGGTTTAGAGGCAGGGCAAGAATTAAGCACGTATCAGAGAATCAGGTTTAAAATAAGAACCAAAAGAACAGATCGGATTCTTAAAACCAAAAGTTTAATAGTGTGAATAAGTTCTCAGCTGTAAATAAGAAAGTCATATGCAAGGCAGATGACCCTCTGAGAAGCTGAACCACTTAACCCTGCAGAGGATAAAGAAGGGGGCAGTAATGCAGGGGGGGACCCTTGGCTGGCAGATGAAAGGGGGAAGAAAATCTAAAGCAACGGACTGGAATCGAGTTTTCTTAATAGATTTATAGCTGAACGTTCATTGGCTCAATCTTATTAGTCATGTCTAACCACTGCAGTAGCACCCATTTCGCACGTGGCAAAACAGTGCATGTGGTGCACAGGACCGATGGTCCTATGGATACCTAAGGATGCCTGAGACTGTTTGTTCTTACAGAATGTAAAATAATTTATAAAGGCACCTGGTCCTGAGCTGCTCTTCTCCCCCTGCTGCATTCCAGTAGTAGAGCTACATAGTTGCATCATTGCCTCTGCTGAATCCATATTCTCTAAATAATCTACTTGGATTTAGTGAAGTACAAGACAAAGTTTTTTCTTTTTAAACTGTTCACAAAAAAAAAAAAAAAAGAAGCAATCCACCCACAACATCCAAGCTTAGAAGTATCGCAGATTGATTTATTATGTACAAAACCAGAAAGAGCAAATAATAAAAGCCTGTCCCGCTCCCCATTTGTTCTCACCTCCCAGAGTGCTTTCTTTTGGGGATTCTTCAGTGCTGGTTTGTAGGACCCTTTATGCCAGAAAAGGAGATGCCTGAGAATTTTACTAGCTATTCCTTATTGTGACTTAGACCATTACTTGATTTAAATCCTTAAGACCGCATCAGAAACACAGCAGGGAAATAGTAAGAGTGACTCTACACAATATTATAGGTGAATACAATTGAACTATTTCTTTTTTTTCTTTAACAATGTTAAACAATAGTTTAATGACATAAGTGATCACAGAGTAAGTACTGCATTTATTTGACCTAGTAAACTGAAAAATACTTCAATCCTCAGTTATCTTCAAGCCCCTCATCTCCATGTGCTAGAATATATCATATTCAAACCCTTCAAAGGTTTTGAAAAGCTGACCATTTGCTAAATAACACAAAGAAGCTTCACATGAAAGAACTAATTTAGTCAAGTGTAACTAAAAGCAGCTTCTAGAATAAGGAAAACTTAGATTTTCTTCACTTCATGACAGGATCTCTAAAGTGATGCACAAGATCCTAACCTATCAGGTCACATTGGTTTCTGACATCAGTTGCAGACAAGTCTACATCAACTAGGCCTTCATCACAACAGGTACCAAGTGCATTCCAGTCTAACAGCAACCATCGTACTAAGCTCCAAAGTAAGTCACTTGAAGAAAAAATAGACTTTTATAAGGCTCAAAGTTTGCAGCTTTATCAACAAGCCCCTCTTGCAAACATTTTTTTTTCATATAGCACCTTCATTTTTCTAGACTACTCTCCTTGAATGCTGAATTTGTTCTAGCAAACTGTATACTTCTGCTATGTACTAGTTCCTATAAACATAAACAAGCAATAAATACAAATACTAAATTCTATTAATTCGTGGTACTACGTGGTACTACATGGTACTAGCAAACCACAATATGCATGTTAGGCCATAGCCTATACACACTAACTTCTAAAAACTTCAAGGACAATTCACAAAATAACTCATTAATGAAGAGTAAACTGCATGTTTCAAGAACGATTTAATACTCCATCTTAGAAATTGTACACAACCTATATGCATCTCACCTACACCTCCAAACTTACAATACCACACAAGCGTACTGAAACAGCCCGTATTTTCTCCTCTCAGTGGAGACATTTGGTAGTGGCAGCAACGGGACTATCATACTTCTAAAGAAGAATTGAGAACAAAATCATCTATGAAAGGAATTTTATTGAATTATTGAATAAAGGGGAAGAGAATGCAAGCACGCTATTTTATAAGTAAGCACAACTTGATCCAAGCTTGTCCATACACTAAGCAACCTGAGTTTAGTTGTCACAAGAAATATTCTGGTAAGACAGCATCTTGGGAAGAAAAAAACAAACACCAAAAAATTGTGCTTAGAAACTGAGTATATTTTCCTGGGGCACATAATTCAAGAATTTAAATTATGACAGTATAGAACACATTCAAATTTTCTCATGGAAAAGTCTTCAATATATTCCTTTTATTGTATTTGTTTCACTTACAACACATTTCATTCCCTCATACTACAGGCTATATTAGTTAATGAGTAAATATTTCATTCATATCCTTACAGACCTTCTTATACTTTACATTGGTTGTTTTTGGTTTTTTTTTTTTTGCATCTCTACCTTAATAAGCCAAGAATAAAATAAGTCAAACTCCTACAGGGCAAAAGCATGTATTACATTTGTACTGGAAGATAGTGTATCTGAAAAAGACTCCATTTACTAGAATAGAAGCAAACTTTTATAATAGATAATTATTTACTAAAAAAAAAAAAATGTTAACTGTCCTAAGTGCAGATAATAATTTGGTAGACTTTGTCTACGCTGTTTTCACGTATGTGCTCAAAGTTAAACTATTAACATGTGTTGAATAGATTATTACAGTTTAATGTTGAATTTCAGGAGAAATGCTACTTAAGAAAAAAAAAAAAAAAAACATTATGACAGAATTCTATGAGATTTTATTCAATTAAACATCTGCTTAAGTTGAAGTTCCCCACCTTATAAGACAATCAGCCCTCTATAGAACAAGACTCAATGTCTCCTTGAATGAATTTCCCACTACAGCCAGAAGAGTTCGGCCGAGCACTAAAGGATTTAGCCAGTCTGCAAAACAAGCTTCTACCTAGTAAGTGTTATTTTGTCAACGTTGAGATGGAGAGAATATTTATAAGGCTTACAACCTACAATTCTTACAAGGCAGAAGCTTCAGTTTCAGCCTTGTCAGCATATGTGCATACAGCAGTGATATAAACTAATTCAGAATTCACTTTAACTCTGGAACAAGCTATACATCTAAATAGCTCACATCTTTTGGGTAAGCGCAGTACTATTTTGCTCTATGTATAATACCTCTATAATGGAAATTACTACCACACTGCACAAACGTACGAGAAAATGTATTCCATTTCCCTGAAATGAACAGGTATTGATTCCATTTCAGAGATGGAAGACAATGCTGACCTCTGTTTCCAATGCAGATATTCAAAAGCCACAGTGACAAAAGGCAGATATAAAGCAAGTGATAGATATTCCTTACAAAAACCTTTCCTAAAGGTAAATTAAGTTCCTCCCGCAGTTTCCCAAATCACACAAACCACCCAGAAGATGCTTTACATAATACTTCAAATACTCCAACGTAACTATCTCAGAATTCGGAGAAAAATTCAACATGAAAATTTCCAACTAAATACAGTAACAACAAGAACCTTTCCTAGTTATTTGTAACGTATTTGATACACTAACATCAGAACTGAAATAATTCCGAACATAAATCTAACAAACACAAAAACAACTGTGTTTGCTGTAGTTGTCCATGTAACACAGCATATTATCTCTGAAAATAATAGTACAAGACACAAGGAAATAATAGAAGATATATTTTTATAAGCTGCCCATATATGAAGTTTCTTCCTAAATATATATAAAATAACCAGCAAAAGCTTTATCTCCAAACACAGAAAATATCTTCTCTTCTACTGCCTCAACATTTTTTGGAACCTATTCATGTTTTTGACGCTATCTTCCAGCAATCAGGTAGAATTGTCATATATAATGTAAATAGCATTTCCCCTCATTATTTTCAAATTTGCTATTGTTTCTACTGGGATAAAGTATGAATAAGACGCATCTAGTTTACATTCTCTCAACCATACGTTATATGCATTCACCACAACTCTTTTCTTCTCCTCTCCAGTCTCCTCCCCACCCCTTGCTCACTTGAAAAAGACCTTTGACTGTATTGTCTTGCATACAGGTAATCATAACCAAACAGCATTTCAAGTAAAACTGGACCATTAATTCCTACAGCATAATAGTGATATTTTTCTATTCCGTTTTTATATTACTGTGTGTTTTGTTTCTGCAACTGTGACTGTACTTTAAACAGATGGTTTCATTGAGCTGTCCACAATAACTTTTTTCTACTGTACGGTTTTGGTTACTTTTAAAATATTAATTTGTATATTTTTTGAATTAAATACTTCCTTCACTGTGCGTTATCTTGCACTTGCCAACACCATGTTTCATCTGCCATTGTACTGTTGAAAATCTTTTCCGCAGTCCCTATGGCATTCCTCTGACTTTATTAATCTCAGTTAGTATTCTCATATCTTCTGCAAAGTTTAGCATTTGGGATGTCCATCATTTTTTCCATTCTTAAAAAGTAGTATCTCTTTAGATGAAGCACGATAGCATTCTCTGTAACCTCATTTTAAATTAATCTAAAATTTTCCCATTAGCTGGCTTCTAAAACTGACGATATTATGCTTGTTATTCACCTATCTATTCCTCAAAAACTTTGTTTCAAAAGAAGCTAGTTAAGATTTCACTTATATCAGTTTTCTTTTAACCACTACTCTCTGTTCAAGTTTCAATGCTAGTAGATCAGCGAAGCACAAATTTTGACTGCAGGAACAGTGCTCTTTCTTCTTTATTTAAAAAGAAAAAGAAAAAAGAAAAAAAAACACAATTATGAATTTTTTCACGAAACAAGCTACCTTTCATTATTTCAAAATGAAATTAAGGCTTCTTATCCATTTCCTCAGTTATCCCAGAAGCTTTCGTAAGAGATGAAAACGTCAATCATTAGATCTCCACCATAACAGTAACTAATGATGGAGCAAGATTTCTGTAAGCAGTTCAGTTACTTCTGTCTTCTGTTCTTTTGGATATCCTGGTTCTTTGCAATGCAACTCTTGATGACTGTCCCTCTTCAACTATTTGTTCCAGAATATTTTCTTTGGATATCCCATATTTTCCACAGTTGCCTCCGTGCAATTAATACAAAAACCTCAGTGGTTTCCTCAGCCTTCTGTTTTATGAGACTGAAGCAGAGCAATTTTTTCTCTGCAGTGTGCTTATCCTGTAAATAACTCTTTAGTACTTTAACAGATGCTCTAGTTCTCCAGTTCCTTTTGACTCCTGTTTCCAGTTCTCCTTTATTTGGGGTATAGTTGTTTAAGAGTATTTTATTATTGCATGAATAGAACACTATAAAAAGCAGGGTTAACTAATCAAAAGCAAGAATTACATCAAAATTAGAGTTGTACCAGGAGAGAAGTTACAATATATTTTTAATAATGGTTGGAAAAAAACAAAAACACTTTTCCCACCAACCATGTACTTAGTAACTAAACAGTTTATTCAAACTATTAGAAAATAAAAGAAACACATTTAAGTAAAAGAAAAGACCGAAATTTTACACAAATTAACAGCAACTGAAAACATGATTGGAAGGTAAGCCATTCTGTTAATTTAATGATAGCAGCTGCTGTTGATTTATTTACACCTGACAGAAAAATTCATTTTACACAGCAAGTAGAAACAGATCCAGAGAAAAAAAAGAATGCTGTTAATACCTGCAGAAGAAAAACTGATTTTCCACAAAAATAAAAAAGGAAAAATTAACCATTATTCATAGGAAGTTAAGTCTTAAAAAACATGATGCAAGAACACACTGATGCTGATAACACAGGTGGCAGGATCACACTACCAACTCTGTCCCTATTTGCAACATCAGTGCAGAAATAGATAACACAATTTTAAAGTAAATTTTGATATTTGAGAGGGGTTAGGGTTGCAGAAAGATGCTTATGAAGTGAGGATGATGATAAATTAATTTGTTGCAAAATCCAAAAATGAGCAGTCGGGATGGCTAATGAATATGTGAGGAGGAAGATGAAATGGACCAGCACAACAATAACTGTGTTGTCTCATCAAAAGCAAATTTGAGATGAACAACTGAAGTCAGGATGCACATAAACAATAGATATGAATAAATGTCAAGGGGAAAAATAATGGATGATTCCAACAATGGTCAGTATACTTTCTTGGTAATATTAAAGAGTCTGCACTGTTATTAAATAGCTGTTCATCAGTATTTATGACATTTTAGTCTGTAGGACTTATAAAATCTCTGAGAATCAAAAGACCAAATAGTGCTATAAAATTCAAATTACAACTATTACGACACTTCATAATGAAATATGCCACATACTATGTACAAAATTATCAATTTGTTAAACATTTCAAGTATTACAGATCACCACAATCAGGTTTCTAGGTCACAGTGCCCAATTGCTACTGAGGGATTCTGGAGTTCTGCAAACTCCATTCTTACCCTAACAGGAGAGGACGATTCCTCTGTACTTCGTTTCTGTGGCTCAGCCTCAACGTCTTGACGTTTGTTCTTCATTCTTTCCCGAAGATCTCCAGTAGGCCTTTCTGGTGACCTGTATAATACAGAAACACGATATAACCAGTTCTATGGGATCATTTTTAAAGGAATGCAATCTTTTAACTATTTTTGTTATTAGTATAGACAGATCTAAACCTCCCACCAAATAAGTATTCAGTTCTAATGGGCCTAAGCATTCAAAGAAAAAAAACAAAACAAAACAACAAAAACCCAAAACTCTTTCAGAACATCAAGGAAGACTTGACTCTAAGAAGGAAGATTACTTGTGTGTATACATAGCACTATGTCATGGCTCAGTGACCACTCTAAATCAGCTTCAGCTGATCCTAGCCACAACAAATCCTCTTTTTCTGACCATCATGCAAATGCTTCACAATCATTCAGATCAAGTCTTCCTAGTTACCTTTAGCCTTCTCCATATGCTAAGCTGCACTGGTTTATATACATATTTAAATAAAAATATTGCAGTCAAACTACTGTAGACTAGCAGTTAGTCGCATAAAAACACAGCTCCAAATACAGAAGAAGTCCATAAGTGGAAATCTTCTGCCCTAGTTGCCATCCTCCCATGACCTTGGTCAGCCTGCTACACAAAGAATGGCTGTTGCAAGGCTGTGCATCAGAAATTGACTCTTGGAGGCCTCCTTCATTTTCCATCTTGCAATAACATAACTATTTCATTATTTAATTTTAAAACACTGGAATAACTAGACATAAAACTGGGTATCTTCTGGAAAATGTACTACTGTGATGTGGGAAGGGAGGGGAAACATCCTATACTACTACAAGGTATCTTTATAATTTCATCACCTCCTAGTACGGATTCAAAAGTTGATTTATCCCCTGTAGGTTAAAAGAGAACAACTCTTGAATTTAAACAAGTTACTACGAAAAAGGGACACAGAAGCTGCTTCGAATGATGTTTCGGTTCAAGAAAACAAGATTTCTCATCATATAAATCTGGCTTGAAACCAAATTTGGCACTTCTGTGATGGCTGTTAAATTTTAATTACAGATTCTTTTGTGAAATGGTTGTATGAAAGTACTGGATTGTACCCGTCAGTTTACACTAAAGGAAGAGTTAAAAATGCTACTTTAGTTGATTAAAAGAGTTCATCTAATATTTGGATAATGAAATTTGCATTTGCTTTTTTTTCTTCTTAAACTGAATTAGAGTTTCCATTTAGAAAGAGTTGTTTATTCCATCCTTCCTGTGTCACATAATATACAATAGGAAAAGTTTATTTCCCAGCTTAGGCATATTAAAATATTTAAATGAGTATTATTTCATTTTCAACCTGTGCACGTTTTGAACACAGTAATTTGTTTCTACTTCCTCCTTCACAATGCTACCTGTATTTAAGTTTTAAACAGTGTCACAATATTGTGTGCCTTAGTATATAAAAAGAAAAAGACCAGTGACTGCTCTCATTTTTAAATGCGTTTAATTTTTCATGAAACTGTAAATACAGGTCAATCTAGATCAGAAGAATGGTACAAAACAGTAGCGTTCTGCTTCTTTCAGCACTAACAAGGATCAAAAAAATGTCCAGCATATTAATATAAACAAGTTACCTGCCTTGCACACATGACTATATCATCTTTAAAGTATCTGGCTTTTGTAAAGGTAGAAAATTCAAGGTATTTTTTTTTCTCCCATCTTAGAAACATTTGTATGACCAAAATTCTCTGAGGCATTCCAAACCATCAGCTACCTCCACATGTAAACCAGCTTTCAATATTAAAGTGACAACTCAAAGCCTTAATTTTTAATAGTATTTCAGGTATGGCACAAAGGATCCAGATTTGTGAAACTGAAAATCAATTTAAAAGGGAAGGAGATTACAGATGGTGTATTTGTAATTATTCGTTCTCAAGAGGAGCAATTCTCAGGAAAACCTGGTAGCTGAAGGAGAAAGCAAATGAACGTAGTCCATGTATTTTCTAGACAGACATATAATACTGTGATATTTATTGAAGTTATAGGCTGGGGTGGAAAAAATAATGCAAACCATTTCACTTTCAATTAATTCCCTTTTCCAGTGTGGAAGGGAGGGAAGAACTTAGTTTATTGAAACCGTATTTAAATCTGCTTTAAGATTATGGAAGTCATCAAGAAATCACAGGAATGAAAAAAGCTACAGCTTCAGGGTTGTGTTGTGCTCGTTTTTGTTTGTTTGTTTTGTCTTACAGTTTTGGGAGAACACTGGAGCAAAGTCAAGGTAACCATCCAGTTGTTGCACACACGGGCCTCCTTCTCCCCAAGTATAGCATAAAAGCCAAAAATATCAAGTATTTGCCAAGTTTTCAAACTGATGTTATTGAAGAAATAATTACTCATGAAGCCGTGACTGTTTTCAGATACTTTGGCTTATGCACAGAAAAACAAGCTGGTCTACTAACTAACTTTCCCTTCAGGTGTACTTCAATTTTTGTTTTTTAAAAATGGCCTACTGATACACTTGCTTTTTTTCCTCCCTTTGAAAAGGGGCCTTTGGTTATTCCAGGTAATGCATGCTGCTGAATTTCAGGAAAAAGAATACACAATTTTAATTCCACAGTTTAAGTTCGTAAGCTTATATTCTAACTGGTAGAACCTTCTACACAAAAGGCTGCACAGTATTATCACTGTACAATGAAAGAAGAAAACTAAATGAAAAAAAAAAAAAAAAACCTTTAATGAATTTAACATTTTGGGTGGGACCCATATTTTAAGTATGTCCAAAAATGCTGAATTTCACCATTTCACATTCTCAGCAGAGCAGTTAAGTGGTTTTAAACAGCGTTACTTCCTGCCACAGTTCAACTCTCCGGGTGAAGCAGCTTGGTTAGGAAATGCACATTTAAACAGCACCTCCCTTTGCTTCTATATCTATTTTCCAACACCGGGAGACGTCTGCTAGCAGCAGGCACACATTACAATACACCTCTCAGAGAATTTGTGTGCACATGAGTGTGTATAGGCAGATTAGTGTTTAATGTACATATAACTGAATGCTCATGCGGCACTGTCCTGGTTTCAGTTTCCTGTGCAACAGTATTTGTACTTTTTAAGATTCATACATTCTTACCTACTACTGTTGCTTGTTTCTTTTTTAAACCCTGTGTAGGGATCCAGAATTAAGAGGTTCAGGCAAGAGACAGGTGCTGCAATGGCACAGAACCTGACAATAATATAAGATGGATGGGATAGCAGCCAAGCAGCTAACCAACAATCCATGGGCAGAGCATGAGAGCAAAATTCCTCGTGGGACAGTATGTTTACACACAGCTCTTCCTTTATTAGCTGCTTCTTCTTTCAGATGCCTGGAAGGGCAGGTCTATTAGTGGATTCTAAATATGCTTATCAGCAAAGCTTTACGTGTGAAAACATGCTAGTTGTTTTAAACAGAAGGATAAAAACTCCTGATGTGAGAAGCAGCATTAATGCTGAAACAGTTATATGCGCACTACCTTTAGAAGGCTTTTTCACATTTTAGAGTCAAGTTTTCTTATTGTCTGGTGATGTTCTGAACCACGGGAGGAATTATGGTCAGAAAAAAAACATTAACAATGAGACTTCGTTCAGACAGGTATGAAATAGGAGGAGCACGGAAGGGAGTAAGATGTGCTGTGTCCTACCAAACTGCCTGCAAAGCAGACAAAAGACTGCCAGCAGTGAACGCTGAACACATGTGTAGCCACACCACCAGCATGTCCCAGACACTTGAACAGGAATTACTGCTTAAACTGAACTGGTGTGGAATCAGCATTAGTTTGACTTGCACAAAGCCAATAAAATTACATTTAGAATACCTAAATACATTTGTAAAAATTTCTTGTGTTACATAGCATAAAAATAACCAAACTTCTATTATGCAAGTAAAACAGCTTTTTCTGTGCCTAGCCAAGAGCTCTCAGTAGAATCCTCTCAAAACAAGCGTGCTTTTTTCATTTGTCTGTTTTAGTAGATGTGCTTGACCCCCCTTGTTTTTTTAATCTATTTTTTTCCTTTATGATCATCTTTATTAAAATGTTGAACATATCAGGCAAATGAGCAGCAAGATCCATCCTTTGACTTTTTTAGTACAGTCCTAACAGGAAGAAAAAGTTAGTAGTAAGTAAATCAGCGTTGTTCTTAAGTGTTAGTGGTGACAGTACAGCAGAAACAAAGCTTTAGTCATTAAAAGAAACCTGACTTCTCTTCAAATGACCAAGCAGAACCACAAACCGTGTGTTCCAAACACTGAAAGCAAGGAGAGAGCAGCATGCTACATTTCAGTTTTTTTTAATTTAATCTCTATTAATAAATCACTCCTTTTTTTCCCCCATTTGGAACATTCAGCACAGAACAGAGTAAGATCTTCAACGCACCGAAATAAACATCAAGCTTAGTGATGTATTTCGTATCCCAGAGGCTACCACGTTAGAAGATCAAACAAGCAAAGTCAAGACCATCCTGAGAGTGTGGCACAAGAGCAGGAAAGAGAACATCAAGCCAACCTTCCCGTTTGACCTTCACGGAGTTGCTTTATTTACATTTTGATGCTTCAGTGCGCCCATCCATAATCTATAGGTAACATTGACATCACTGTAGCACCAGGAAACACAGCACAGTTTTTGCACGGTTCCCCTTTCTATGAAGGCTTCATACTCTAGAAATGACTTTTTTTTGTCCTTTATAAAATGACTAGTACAAACTTACTGCTACATTTAGTTTCAGTTGACAAGTACGGTGTTACACCATACATAGGACAGTGGGAAAAAACGCATTTTAAAATGAGAGTAACGTGGGAGTAACAGTAAAAATTCTGTTTTCTTAAAAAAAAAAAAAGTAGTAACTTTTAGAATCTCTTCTTTTGATATAGCTAACTAAGTTACAATGCTATGTTTTGAAGAGAAGTGTTTTCTCACAGCTAGAAAGGTTACACACCTTACTCATCAAACAGTACAGTGAAGGCTGAAGGGCTACAAGTATGCGATTACTGCTGTAAGTAGTTACAGAACAATATTTTAGTAGAGGACAGAAAGGTGTATCAGAAGCTGCAGTGGTACTTGATTTCCCTATTTCAAGTAACTTAAGGAATTAATCTGCATCCAGTGGACTCTCTTTTAAAGTTACATTAAAGTTACTCCCCAAAATCCTGGGAAAACCCACTGAAGGTTGCCAAATCAACTGTTCTGAGCAGCTTCGCAATACAAGTGGTTATTGATAAAACACACCATTAGGCACACCACAGCATTTCATTATTAAAAAAAAAAAACACACAAAAGAACAGAAGACATAGTTGCAAAAGCTATTTTCCTACAGCATGTGAAGAATTCAAAGTGAGTTCTTGATTTACCTTCTATAACTGCTGCTATAGCCTTTACCTCGTGGTGAAGGGCCATGTACGAATCTACATGTGTTCCCATAGAGGCAGTTGCCAGTCTTCAGCCAGTTACGGCACTGTGTCTAAGAGACAGACATCACTGGGTGAATTTCACACTCATTTCTGGAAATACCATTGGTGTGAGTGTGGCAGAACAAACAAATGACTCCACATTAACTCCCATTTATCTTTAATTTCTGTCCACCAGTAATATAACTCAAAAAAAAAAAAAGATCAACAACGAGAATCAGGTCTGGCAGAGAAAAAATTAGGTTGGTGGAAACAGTATTAAAATGTACAGTGCTACTGCTCCTGTCCAGAAGCTGGGACAACACACGTTATTTGAAAACTCCAGTATTAGTAATCTGAACATCCATGAGTTAAGGAGTTCTTTTCACCTTTACTGACACCTGTGACATCTGAGTATTTGGCACTTGTGAGCTATGCTTTCCCACCATCTAAATCCTGGAAAAGAAGATGCTGGGGTGGGGAGGAAAAGAAGAATGCTTTCACAACTCACCTCTGCAGTACTTCCAGTGCTGGGTCCAAGCCTTTCAAACACACTGGGTCTTCGGGATGTGCTATCGGATATGGTCTTGGTATTTTCCACTGTGACCTTCCTTCTAATTTTTGACATTTTGTACTACTTCAACCAAAAAAAAAAAGCAAAACTGTAAAATCCTTCAGTCTGGGGCTATTGACACTGAACTCACATGAATAAAATAGTATGATACGCGTTGCAAGAGTTGCTGCAGAGGTGATGAAGAAAGAAACAGAAGTCATAAATGAGTGAAATGTATTTAATTACAAGGAATGTCTCTGATTCAAACTAGTCAGCAGAACACCAGTAATGATCATTTTTCACTTTATTTTATGACCTGCTTTGGATTCTTCAGCTTCCCTTTGGGAAAGATCATATAACATTATTCATTTAGGTAGCAAACAATACACAGTACAGATGCTTTCCTTGATCATGTATTTTTCTGCATTAATTCAAGTGACTTCAAGTGAAAACAACTTTTAACACTACTTCACCAACCTCTCAGAAGGATTCCAACTACTAAAATTGGCTCCCATTTTCAGAAACATGTCTGAAAATGAGAGTTCCTTTTTCTTCCTTCAGTTATGCATGACAGCCTATTGAAAACCACCTTGACATCATCCACACTCTTTATTTCTTACCGGTTTATATCATTCAACTATTTGGAACTACCCGAGTATATTAAAAAAAAAAACAGCAATACAACTCTTAGGCTTCCCAAGAAGTAACTAAGTTTAATTAAATAATAATTTAAAAAAAGGCAGATTTTGAAGCAAATACAGCATACATTTGACAAAAAAAGAAGTCACAATTTATCTTACCTGGGACAAAAAGGAGTTATAGAAAACAGGAGGAAAACAATATAAAAATAAAGCATGATACTGGGCAATAGTGATGGGTTACTGAAAAAGGACAAGATGGGCTCCAGGATCTATTGTGCATTCTTTAAGTGTTATCAACTTGCACAGAAATAAAACAAATTTGGGAAAGTCTGCCAGTAGCAGGACAATTTACATGCAGCTCCAAAAGCCACCTCTTTGTTACACAGCCAAACGCTACCATTCTGGAGCTCATTAGTCAATGTAACACGATTAGCTCAACACCGACCTGCTGCCCTTCTGCTCTCTTCCGCCCCATCCACGTGTTACTGTGTTCAGTACAAACACTTGAGCTAATTTCATATACCCAAACAAGAGCCACAAATGACAAAAAGCTCATCCATACAATCAGAATACATATTTCAGCTAGCCCCCACCACACTGGGTTAGTACCAAATGCCACTCATCTGACCAGCAGTACGTTCCCATAGCATTCAGACTGTAAGCTTCCATTCTACAGCAAAAAAAGTAGTGAGGTATAAACGTGTACAACTGCATACAAAATGTAACGCTGCTGTACCTACATTTTACAGTTGAAAGTTTGATAATACCTGCTTATTTTCCTTGTAGGTTGGTGAAATTTCTGAATCCTACTGTTATTTTGGTGGTGAGACCTCCCTAGAAGCTGCCATCTGTGCACTTTCTACAAAGAAAACTCTGCTGAAGTTCTTGCTAAGTACTTTAGCTCATTTATAAACAACAGAAGAAAGCTTATGCTATGTATTTGTGAGATTTCTCAGCTCTAGTGACTAACTCTAAGCCTTGGATTATCTGAAGAATTGTATCTCCCAAGTAGGGTTGACGTAACCTAAACTTTAACCAAGATGCTCAGAGGGCAAAAAGTTAACCATGTGGTGTATACCAGACATTAAAAACAATGGTTAACATTCATTAGTGCTCTTGAGGATGGAAGCAGACAGTGAAACAGTAGAATTTGCCAGTAGAAGGAAATTATTTGTGTTAGTAAAAACTGTGGAGATTTCCAGAGAGATCTAATTGAGTTAGGAAATCGAGTAATACAACAGCAGATGAAATGCAAATAAATATAATGTAATGCACACAAGAAGAAATGATTTTATCTAAATACTTGATGAGTTCAAATTAGTCCAGTCTTCTGAGAAAAACAATTAGGAGTCATTGTGGACAGCTCAATGTGCAGCAGTAGTTATAAGTCTGACAGGATAAACCATTAAAGTTAGAAAGCAAAACAATACCACAACTAATCTAGCTAAGCACCCTTCCGTTTCAGGATTGTTCCCCACTGTATTTTAGCAAAAAACCCGCTCAATTTGTAAAGTTCCATGCAGCTACACCCTTCAGAGGATACAAAAATATACTGACATATGCAGAAGCATTTTTATTAAGACGATCACATACCAAATACTGAATTTGGTTTAAACGGTTACGGTAAAAAGAGCCATATCTGAAACAAAAAAAGGTTAGAAGAACGGCACTGGCAATGGCAAAGGGGGAGGGAGGGTTCAACACATGAAAGACAGATAAAATGAGTGCACCTAATACATAAGTACAGCACAGTGACATGACAGCCGTATACGGATGTGAAAAAATTACAAACATTTGGCCTCCTATTTTGAACGTCCTTTCATTTCCAAGAAAAACAGAGGCAAAAGATATAGACATGTTTCTTAAAATGTTACCCTTTACCCAGGAACTAGTACCTTCTTGGAATTCACCTCAATAGGAAATTATGATGATGACTAGGCTTAAAAGGGTAATTATAAACACGGAGAGGATTAGGAGGGCAATATAATAACTGAACAGATTGTTTCATTCCATCTACCAACTTCCCTGTATTTGGGCTGATAATTACTTACAAGGAAATCAAGAGAACACCATCCAACCCTGAATCTTCTAAAGTTTGGGAGAAGGAAAAAAATAAGGGGGAAAAAGCTGCTTTTAAGTAAAATAAAAACTTGGAATGTGAAAATAAAAACCAGGTAACATTCTGTCAGTCCTTAGTTCTGTCCCACACCCACTAGTTTAGTATTAAAAACAGATACTTTGTTAACAGAAGATATATTTCATGATAAACTATTTCAAGCAAAGGAAAACAACATGCTGGGACTGGGCAGCTCATGACTTTCTGTATGCACAGGTTATCACCCAAGGGCCTCACTCCTGCCACCAGAACCGCACGATGAGACTTCACTTGTAAGAGAATATACCTGTTCTACAGGCTGCAGGATTAGAGTCCAGGCATGTTATCCAGAGACAAATCGAGGAATATTCACACACTGCACACACATCACACTTGAGAGACTGTATTTGAATATACAGTCACTCCCATTTTCACTCTCCAAAAGACCGAGCAAGTCAGATAAACAAAGAGACTATTAAAACAATGCTGCATTTGAAATTTTAGATGAAAAGTGGTGGCTTTGTATTACTGGCAAGTATAGAAATGAAGAAATATTCCCCTTGCTTATAGAGAGCATTGTGAGGGGAAAGGACCAGAAAATTTAAGTGAAATTTTTCACTTCCAATTTTTTCAGGTGACAAGTTAACAGATAAACAAGTATAATTCAACATCCAATAAAAAAAAAAAACATAACTTGCTCAGTTCTTCCACGTTTTCATCTTACACTGCTTTACCCTTCTTGATCACGATCCTGTAATTCCTCCCACTCTCATGGCTCCTTTCCATCCAGCTCCTGTGCCTGAACTACTGTCACCTTACCAAACACTCACGGGATCAGACAACACTGAGCATCAGTGCAGACTGGGCCTCAAGCGTTCAGATTTCCCGTTCAATATTTCAAATGCTTACAACAACGATTATTGTTTTTTCCAAGTAAAACTTGCATACTTTTCTATTTCAGGTACACAGCAGTGTATTGCTGAATCTACTTAGGGCTTTGGAAGTGTCTGCAACTTCTGGAACAGCTTCCTTCTACTAACAAATCTAATAGTCCTGTAATAGGAAGGGTAAGACACTAGGGAAATCAACTTTATACTCATAAATCAAATTCTAGAGCTATGATTTTAACTGTAGAAACTATACAGCATTATTACTTTTCCATACATGAATAACATCTGCAGGAATCTTTCATCATAAATCAGAAATATTTTAACACTATGATAACTTGTTTAATTATAGATAAACCTGTGTTATTCTTTAATGCAGTAACTTTGCCACAGTGGGAGTCAACCCGTTAACGACACTATCTATACTACAATTTGAAGTGAAATATACCTCAGGGTGTTACTTTATGAATAAATCTAAAATGTAGACAGATTTGAGAATACCTACGGGCACTAACCAAGTAACTGAAATCCATGAAACGTGATATGATTGACACAATATTCGTTGAAATTCTGCATTTTTGTTATCAGTATTGCTACATTTTGGGGTCAAGCACGCTTAACATTTTTCTTCAATAGAAGTATGATATTACATAAGCCACAATCAAGTGAAACACATCTGAAACATCTGCTTTTTTCCCCGACAGGAAAACCTAATCCAGTCCTCTGCAAAAACCAATGCTGCTTCTAGAAGTAGACTAGTAACTGAGACATAACAGAAATCAACAAAAGCAAAGTTCACAAAACTCTGTAAAGAGATGAAATCTCTTTAAGAAGTCCAAAACACGACTAGCAAGTATGCATGCATACGTGCACACCACACACGGGCTAAACATTATGTCACTTACAAATATCCTACCTGCAAAATGATAAATAATATTTCATTTAAAATAACAATCAACATTTAAAAGTTAAAATCTAATACGACTTCAGACACAAACCAATTAAAACTCTAGGATAAACTAAATTATTGATAACCGCTGATGACTAAATAACAGCTTGCAAAGAGGAAAGGGGCAGAACTCCCCTATCTTTTTTTCCAAATGAAGAGATTTGAGCTGAAAGGGTTTTGCTCCTAATTACAGTGTTAATATTTCTATGACACGATACTAATCGAACAGTGATATCTGAAGGAGCTCCACAGTTTCACTACCTAAAAACAGTGTTAAAAATAGTAAAGCATGTAGTTTACCAACTTGCTAAAAACCCGTCAGATACTAGCTGTACTTTTACGGGATGTCAGTCTAGCGATCTTCAACCCACACAGAGAAGTCTGCTTGACAGAAGACTCAAAATTATTCCAAGCTTGCTTTTACAGCCCCACGCTGCCAACCCATCACCCTGTTAACTTGCAGCTACCCCTCTAATTTAACACATGGCATTTCTCCACTGGGAACGATGAGGAGCTGACAATTGTTTCCACCAGCATAAAACCTTGGTTGGCATCCTACATGTAAAAAAAGAATCAGGCCCTAGGATGACAGAAGAAGGTCTGCAGTGTTTTGTATCTTGCCTAATGAAGTCCTTATGCTAAAATATGATGTTTTACCAGAGTAAAGAGACAGTCTGCACAGCCTGGCGTGGGTAGATGCAAGCTGGCTCAGCCCTTACAAGCTGGATATGTTATCTGTGACCTGGATAGCCACATTATGGGGCTGGGCCAGGGGGACACTCCAGCATACACACTGCTAAGCAGGGCTTGCTACTGAGGGCACAGCCACCCGCTAATCCACCTGTGTAACCCGCAGACAGGCCCTGACGGCAGGATGAGCCCGCCTGCCGAGAGGCACCGCGTTCAGCCCCTACGAAAAGGCCCTGCGAGGCTGCCAGCCCCTGCCTGCCACTGCCTGCTCTTCCCCCAGCCCCGCACCAGGCCCGCAGGGAGGCGATGGCTGAGGGAGAGGCCGGCGGAGGAGCCGGGGGCGAGGCCCCAAACGGGTCGCGCCCGACCCTGCTCGAGCCGCGGAAATGGCGACCCTTTCACTTCAGAAACCCTTTCGCTGCCAGGAAAGCGGGAGGAGAGCCCCGCCGAAGGCCAAAACAAACCATAAAAGCGAAAAAGAAAATAATTAAAAAAAAAAAAATTAACCACACAAAACAGCCAAAGGCCGAGCAGGCGGGAGGCTCAACGGGGCAGCACCCACCCGCTGCGGGCCGGCCCCGTTCCCCCCTGGGGCTCCCCCCCGGGGCTGGGGCGGGTGGCGGAGGGTGGTGGTGTCGTCCGTTCCCCCCCCTACCGGCTCTGACCCCTCCCGGCCCGGCCGCACTCACCTGCTCCTTCCGCTGCCGCGCCGCTCCCCGCCGCCTCCTCCGCCGCCGCCCGGGGCGGAGAGGGTGGGAGGGGGCGAGGGGGGAGTCCGTCCTCCCGGGCCTGAGCGCGGAGCGACACGGAGAGGAAGGCGGGGAGCGCCAGCCGCTCCCGCAGCCCCACGGCGCCCACCGCCGCCCGGCCGCCCAGCCTCAGGGCCGCTGGGAAAGCGGCACGGTCCGGCCCGGCCCGGCACGGCTCGGCTCGGCTCGGCACGGCTCGGCCCTCCCCTCCCGGCGGCCCCTGCGCCGTGATGGCGGCGGGCGGCGGGGGAGGGAGAGCGGGGGGCGGCGCCGCCATGTTGGGGAGGGGAGGGAGCGCGCAGCGCGCTGTGGGGATCTCTGCTTCTCGCTGGGTTGATGTGGGGGTTTGCGGGGTCTGCCCGTGCTGAGGTCCTGCTCGGGAGCAGGCTTGCCATCCCAAGCAGGGTAGAACCTCCTCCCCGCTCTCTGGGCTCGCAGGTCTGCATAAAATTAGGCACTCGCCCACCATCACTTTGCTGGATTGGTCTTCTGCACACCTTAAGCCTGTCTTGGGGATGTTACTGCATTCGTACGGGCATTCCCACAGTACAGGAGAGACCTGGACGTAGAACCACAGAACCATTAAGGTTGGAAAAGACCTCCATGATCGTCTGGTCCAACAATCCCCCTACCACCAATATCACCCACTAAACCATGTCCCTAAGCACCACGTCCAACCTTTCCTTGAACACCCCCAGGGACAGTGACGCCACCCCCTCCCTGGGCAACCCCTCCCAGTGCCTGACTGCTCTTTCTGAGAAGAAATGTCTCCTCATTTCCAACCTGAACCTCCCCTGGCACAACTTGAGGCCATTCCCTCTAGTCCTATCACTGGTTACCTGTGAGAAGAGGCCAACCCCCAGCTCCCCACACCTTTCAGGCAGTTGTAGAGAGCAATGAGGTCTCCCCTGAGCCTCCTCCAAACTAAACAACCCCAGCTCCCCCAGCCATTCCTCACAGGACTTGTGTTCCAGGCCATGCAGCAGCCTCATACCCCTTCTCTGGACACGCTGCAGGGCCTCCACTCTTCAGACACAAGGCGTGTACAAATTCTGTAACTCGTTTCAAAAGCTTTGTTTTATGAAAGGTCAGAGAACCGTGTTTGATGAGAGGTTTACCAGAGCAAGTAAGTCTTTGTTGTATTGCTCCTCGCTGGGAGACCACTGTAGAGGAGTTAGTGATCCAGGTTAACCCGAGGAGGCCCAGTGTTGCGGTGTGCTGTGCTGCACATTTGGCATGACCTCCAGGTCTCCGTGGTGCTGCACCAACCGTTGGCCGCAGGATAAATGAACTTCACCAACTAATTGCAGTGGAGGAGCCTGCAGGCAGCTCCCACTTGGTATCAGTGATGAGGTTGTCTGTGTGTCCTTGGCTTTATCTAAAAGTGCAGCAAGAAGTTCTCATGTGAACATCCTTTCAGTTCGGCAGTAGAAGTGATGAATAGAGTTGTTTTCTAGTAAGAAAATCCTGTAATAGCTCAAATGACCAAATGGAGGAATCTCTTCCGTAGGTAGGGTCAGCCCTGCATGCTGCATATGGATCAGAGGCCCATGTGATGCTACAGCACCTGAGGTTCCAACCAGCTAAAGGGATGTAAAATTATCGATACAGTTTTCCCCTTGCAGTGCTAGCACTAATAAATAGTGTTTTAAATGACATCTTACAGACAGAGTGTCTTTCTTACAGAGACTGTAACAGACCAGCACTGGAGATTTTATTTGCAGCACTGTTGCTATCTGTGTTGCTGTCCTCAAAGGAAGTTCCACCGAACTACTGTTGTATTTATAGGTGTGGAAGTATGGTAAAAAAGCTTGAGAAATTCTAAAATGAAGTGTATGGGGTGTAGTTATTGATTTGTTTCATATATAAATATAGTTTTAGCAAAGCATCAGTGTTTTTTATTGTTATGTGACCTAACTAACTATAATCATGCTGGAATAAATTATATTAAACTTTACAAATTTTGAAGAACATGTTGAGCGATCTCTTTGACAGCAGAAAGTGCTTCTAAGCAAGTTGGCCTAATTTCTTCAGGAGGAAGCAAAAATCCATAAGTTCCTGTGTCCCGAAGCTCAATAGTAAAAGAATATTTAATTCCAAGATCATAAGCCCAGTCATCTGAACCTCCAGGAGCTAAATCTACACAAGGAAGGGAAAAAAAAGATAAGTTACTTGAAACCATAACTTCAATTTTCTGTTCAAAAGTTGTCTCCTGATGATAATAGGCATATGCTGTCATGCTTCTTGTTATAATAAAAAAATGTACTTACAAATCGTTTGTGCACCAGTACCAAGGTTATAAATTTTCTTTGTTGTTCTCTTTATAGCTTTAGCTGCTTTCTTTGCCAGACTTTCCTGAAATTAGCAAAACATTATTAGCTTTATAGCTGTGTGATAATAGTTAATATATATTCAGTTAAGATTTATTTTTGCCATATTCTGGATCTCATATTAGTTAAATATGCATATAAAAGGCTCTGAAGAAAAAACACAACAGTGTGGTTAAAACTTTCAGTGTAAGTCCATGCTACAGATACCATTTCTGTTGTATCTAAATAAAAAATATAGATGAGACCTGACCATACACCACAGGCATCAAACTGTTGTCAAAGCCTCCTTGTCTCATATTTTTCCTTTTCTGCCACAGTATTTAAATAGTGATTCATGTACTATTGACCAAAACCAGCAGCACATGATTTGCATTGAGGAAATTCTAGCCATGTAGAGGACCGAAGGCCCAGAATTAGTGCATTTCCTTCTGCTTTACAGTCACAAATACATTTCTTAATACAGGCAAATAAAACAGTTTGTTTCAGTAAATTAAACAGTAACCAAGACCGCATAAGAACATATGCTGTTTGGGATTATTCTGTTCTATATTTACATTACTGACTTTTTTTTTTTATTTATTTCTTCTGAACAGACTGTCACTGGTTACCAACGGAAACACTACATTGGACTGTTTTTTGTTTGTTTGTTTGTTTGTTGTCAAAGTAGGACGCTTCCAATGCATTCCTTGTGCACTTTTTACAGTATTCCTATCTATAGAACATGAAGATTAAAAAATTCTATATGTTAATTGACCTGGGAGATGCATAAGGTTAAAAAGAAGTGAAAATGACAGCAGTTAAGTGTGGTTTGTTGCCAGTATATGCAAATGTCAATCCTATATATTTATAAACTCTCTTCCTGATTGTCACTATGTAAGGATTCATATGACACATGAAATGATGTGTGTACCTCAGATACATGCTATCTTCCCATATGGCAAATCCAAGAGCATGAAAATCAGATTTATGGTCCCCTTTACACAATTTTCTGCTCCTTCCTTAGTGCTGTGCAGGAGCTGTTATTTAAAATAAAAGAATGTGTTGCCTCGGCACTTGGAGCCTAGGAACATCCAAAGTGGGCTATGAAGTTCAGGAAAATGAATTTCTTACCCTAAGGGACTTGAAGACTTTAAATATATATATATTACTAAGCTATCCACCTAATTTTGTGGCTTAATTACTCTGTTTTAATAAATCCTATTTTAGCCTGGATCTCCTTTCCAGATCCAGCAAACTCAAAGTATTCCGATTAGTGGGGAAAAGCACCAACTACTTTTTCTACTTTGTTCTCTGCCTGTCTTCTAGAAGATGTTTTACCCTGTGGTTTGGCGGCTCAAGGATCTAAAATTCTGCCTAAGCAGGTTATGGTACCCATCCTACCATTAGAACGATTTTAAGTTAAGTATCCCTCACAAAATACCTTTAATAAAAATAACAAGTATCCACCAGAACACCTCATTGCTTTGGTATGTAGAGGGTATTTTTCAGAGTTACACAACTGAGTGCTTCCATATAACATAGTCACGTATGATTATGTACATGCAAACCACACGACTTCATTATGAATTTACACAAATGTCCTTTCCTGTTGTCCAAAGAACTTACACTCTGCTCTTCTATCAACAGCTTCAAAGTATCAGGGGTTGATGATGCGCTATCAGTCTGGGATAAATATTTTATTTTTTCCAGTCTCCAAAAGTAGCTGGCTGGTTTGCACACTACTAGACCAGCCCAGACCTCTTTAAGTTCTTAAGAGGAGAGATTTCACTTCCAAATTCTTGATCTTCAGAACATTGTGACTCCCTTGTTACAAGCGTAACCAAGCAGGGTAAGAAGTTCTGAAATAAATGTGAAACTTAAGGAAGCAGGAAGACTTACCAGTTCATCATGGTCTTTGCTTTTCTTCATGGTGTAAGAATATGGGAACAATACCAACTGGGAGTAAGAGTGCATTGTTATGTATGCTTTAATGATGTCTTTGTGATCTCTGATAAAACGAGCCACTGCTTTAACCTCAGGTTCAGACTCTGGATAGGGTCCACAGAATATTTCGTAGCATTCATTGGGAGATGCTCCTTCACCTGTAACAAAAGAGCACGCAGTGTTACTCCTTAAGTTCTTCCCTTCTGCACTCTTGTTCATCTGATGAAAGAACAGAGTATGGTGTCCATATGCAAGAAACAGTGGACTCTGCCATGCTGTGGAAAGAACTCTAATTCTTGCAAAGATCATTGCAAACCTACTCAGATTTCTCACCTACTATACTCCCGGGAAAAAAAATAATAAGGTAAATATTAAGGAAAAAAATAATTCAAAGACTGGATAAAAAGTCTTAGAGGAGAAGATGAAAGTGCTCCCATTTCTACAAATTAATCAAGAACAAGATTGTGAGATCCCTTCTTGAAATCCAGAAGTACTACAGGGAAGAGATTCCTAATTTTAAGGGGCATGTTTGATCTCAAGGGGAAAGCCAACTATTGATTGCAAGTTGAAAGAACACAAATAAATTGAAAGTAGTGTATCAGATTTTTAAGAATGAGGAAAAGTATGCATTCAAACAAATTGCCAAGAAGACATCTAGGAGTCACTATTTTTGGTATCTCGACAAGAAGATCAAATTAGTTTTTGGAAGCAACTGGGATACTTATTATTAAATGTCAACTCTTTGTGTTTTAATAAATTTTGAAAAATTTCCCCTTTGCTACAATCTGATTTTTAAATAAGCATCTTATCCTTAAGTCTTTATCCTTAAATCTTATGCAGGAATAAAGCTCATTGAGCACTTTAACACGCAGAAGTCTTTCCCTGGGCACAGGGACACTTTAACAAATGTCCATTTTCCAGAAATCAATAATGCCAGTGCATCTGCAGAGTAAAATCAACACTAGTGATTATCATATGACACAGGCACAAAGCTGCATCAGGGGAGGGTCAGGCTGGGTGTTGGGAAAAGGTTCTTCACCCAGAGGGTGGTTGGGCACTGGGACAGGCTCCCCAGGGCAGTGGTCACAGCACTGAGCCTGCCGGAGTTCCAGAATACACCTCAATACAGGTGTATTCAGGTAAAATGTAATTGTGATAGACAAAAGGCAAATAGCATCTGTGTGAAATCATGCAAAAACGACCAAATCGTTACATTAAATTTTACACTATTCTGTTTTGCACAGACATGAGTAACTGCCTAAGGAAGAAAGCCTAAGGAAGAAAGGTTCTGTTTGCTGGCAATCTTGGATGAATGTTCTGTTTACTTTCCTAAGTTCTTAGTTGTACTGAGAACAGCTAACTGAGAAAACATTATGAAAAAAAGCAGAGAAATATTTAAGTCCAAGTCCAGTCAATTTTAGTTCCATGGAGGACATTCCAGGTTAGATCATTGCTCTTCATGGAGTAAATCTGCCCTTCATTAGTATAAAAGAAAATCATATTGTATCAGCTCATTAAGTAGCACTTTTTGCTCTTCCTAAATATAGTAAGAGGTGTTTTCCTGTTCCTAAGGTTGTTTCTGAACAGATAATCAGGATAGTACAATTCTAATTAAACGCATAGATATAAAACGTGGAATTTTGCCATGATGCTAAGTGTATTTGAAAGCTAGTCTGAAGCTAATGAAAGTCTGAGCATTTAGCATAACGGCAACAACTCTTCTCCATTTAAAAATCTGTGAGTAAAGACTAAATTACAGACCTGTGAATTTGTGGCCATTTCCCAGTTGTGTTATGGTATTCAACTGATACAGCTGAAAATAGTTAAAACATTACTATACAATGATAAAATTCCAGCTTAGTTCTTCTGAGGATCCTGCTGAACTCCTGGCGTTTTGCACAGCGACAGCAATAATGGAGATCCTACAGTTAGTGTGCTCTGGATAAAATCTGTTCAACCATTGCTATCAACTGCCACGCAAAGGTATATCTGTTCCTGAATAAGCAGTACTTTTATGCTAATTAGGAAAAACATGACTGTTTTTCAGCATTTTACTGAGTGTGCCACTAAAAGGAACAGAAACCTAGGGAGATCCTTTCAGTTATCTAAGTCCTTGTAAGCATGTGACTTTGGTGCTTAGATTCATCTGTGCAGTTTTTTCTCTCCAATGAACCTGCAGGGTACTGAGGTTTCTCTCCTCTGTGTTTTCGTCCATGTCTAAGAGATGAACGTAGCATAGCTGAAAACAGTATGAATATTTCCCTTGTTACTTAATTAAGATGCTCCGGGTTGCCCTGGAAAAATGTGTACACTTTGCCCAAAGACTGCTTTAGAGAAGAAGCACATTTTAATCTACCTGTATTCTTCTCCTCTTTGTAAAGTGGAATCACTTCTCTGCTTCAGAAGTTGTTGACCACCAAAGGTGCTTGCCAAGTTAAACACGCTACATAACCTTTCCTTGAAACTCGTATCTGTATCACATAGGTTATTTTTGCTGTTATTTCTCCATACGTCTCTTCAGACCTCTCCTTTTGGCATATTATAGTGAATATCGCTTTTTAATATATGTATTTGGTCCCCAACTTCACATTTCTGTGCCTGAAAAAATACATTTTTCTTCAGTTTAGCAATGGACCAACAAACCTGGTAGTTTAAAGGATATGCCCCAAATGCCTATTCGGGATACCTGACTTCACTGCTAAAGGTGGCTTTTCCTCTCATAGAACAGAAACCCTGCATAGAACAAGTTTGAATGCTATTCCCCTCTTGAGTTTAAAGATCAGAGCAATTGCCATGTTTAAGGCACTTTCATCGGGTCTCCCCAAACGTGTCTCATTACTTCGCTGAAAGTCACCCAGGACATCAGTGACACTACTGAGTGAGGCCAGATCTGATCTATAGGGTTTTAAGATAGCTGTTCTGCAGGATATTAAAAACCTATCAAGCACTAAACTGCCTGTGGGTAAGTAAAAGTGATATAGCCTTGGCAACAAATGCTGAGAGCCAACAAATTTTGGTCATTTAAGCCTTGCTGAAGGATGACTGAGGTGACCATAGTGCCCTGGGTACTCCACTGGGTGGTGCAGTAGGCATTGGGTGGCATTGGATGGCATCCCTCCATCCTCATTTTCCCCCCACAGCCAGGTGTATTGTAGGGTGATGCAACGGACAGGGTTCGGGGTCCTGGTCCCCCTCTCTCTTGTCATCATGCTGGGAAGAGGTTAGTCCCCAGGGTGGCATCTTGGGAGTCCTGGGTCCCAAAAAAGGTATCTCAAGTTGGGGAAGTGTTCACAGGTTTGTAAACGTGTTTAAGTGCACTTGTCTTTGTATGAAAATGTTTTCAAAATTAAGAATTTTATAGGCTGAAACTGAGACGGGGTACAAGACAAAGGAAACGATGTCATACCACACCACTGCGCATCAAAATTCCTGTTCATGTCAGTACCGATGCACCTGCTGTTACCGTGCTTTGAGCGGCTCTTTCTCCACAGCCGATTCTGTGAAAAGAGACACACAGAGCATGTTCAGGGAAAAAAGCTGAAAAAAATGATGGCAGCATCTGACCTGTTAGTTAAATGCGACTTCCCACTTGTATTTCTACAGGTCACATGCCAATGAAGGTATAAAAGACCACAGCATATTATAAAACCACAGCCTGATTGCCAGTGAGGCTGGATGATAAATGGAAGTGTTGGGGAGGATGAGAAGTGCTCTGATTTTAACGGATTTGGACCGAGGAAGGAGAGGAGAAGACATACTGTTTATCCAGGTGTGTGAGTTTACAAATCCTAGTCTAATCCTTCTGTAGAAATTACTAGCAGCATTTGTCAAGTTGGAAATTTAGTGAGCTTCTATTGAGATGTATATGTGTAGCTATCCAAATATAAGCTAAACTGGACTGAAGATCTGAAGTGGAAGAATTTATTTTTTAACTTTTTAACTTTTTAAGTGTAGGGTCTAAACATGAAAAACAAACAAACAAACAAACAAAAACACTCAGAGACTCAGAGTTCCTAACTGATAAATAAAATCCTGGACAAAAGATACCTGTTGTACCTTCCTCTTTCTGAAAGAAAATGCACTCAGAGAACTGGGCTATCGTGCAGGAGGAAGGAGTGAATTCTTGGCTGTGGTCTATCTGGTGCAGTTTGCTATTCAGTTTGTGCTGGATTTACAACCTTGCAAAAGCATTCCCTGACAGCTGAAAGCTTTGTGATCCCAGAATGAGATTTAGTTGTTTCTAAATGCATTTCCAGCAGCTTGGAAGACACAAAGGTACCATGGGTCAAATACCAATTAGGTGCAGTGTCTGTTGTGGTTTAAATCGGGCAGAGATGCAGAAACTGCAAGCACAGATTAAGGGTTTGGGGAATGCAGTTCCAGGATGGAAATTATGCCCTTGACATGCACAGTGATAATTCCCATAAACAGCATGGCAGTACCTTGCCCAGTCTGTCAAAAAATCTGTACGTACAGAGGGATGGCTCCACGTGTACTCGTAGCCATCCACATTTATCACAGGCATGACGTAGAAATCAAAATGCTCCAGAAGTGTTGTCATGGTCTGATCTCTCTCCCGTACATGGATTGCCTGTAAAACACATGAAAAACTTATTAAAGACATTCGTAACAGTGGTTTTCTTACTTTCCTAGGAAGGCAACTGAAAGCCCATGTAAAATAAGCATGCAGTTATCACACCAGTCTACCTCCTGATGGAGGTGTTTCACATCACAGAAACTTCTAAATAGCCAAAGAGCACTTTAGTTAGAGTGGTGGAGAAAGGAGAGGAACCAAACTGACACAGTCAGTGAGATACACTGCAGTCTTTGAGCATTAGCAGGTGGCCATGAGATAGAGTTGAAGCTTATTTGTAGGAAGGCTTGAGCTTTTGCTGCTTGTATAACTCGTAGGAATCCACTCTCCCACTCAAAATACCACAAAGGTAGCATCAAAGAAAGCAAGCACAAAAGTAACAAATCACATTTCAAGTGGCTGCGGTACATAACATTATTTCTGCTGGTTTCATTATAGGTTCAATGCACGTGTATGCAAGGAGCCAGCACATTGCTAATTTGGCCTCACAGCCTATTTTGAAGGCTTTAGTGATACCTAACCTGGTTGTTGGTCTGCCACACGGGGATAAATTTTAACCTAGATAAGTGGTTTTGTTTCTATTGGAATAGATTAAGTCCTTAATCATATCTTTTTATTATTATTATTTTTTATTTTTCCTTTTTTGTCCTCTTTATACCTTTATACCTTTTTTAAAGCACTTTCTTTCATTTTAAATCCTTTCCTCAGGCAATGTGCTTTGACTTAAATGAGAAGTGTCAATCTTTATACAATCCATCAGCAAAATTAAATGATAAAGAGTGCAAACATTATAAAGAATGCCTTCTATTTTCAAGAGAGAGCTACTGAATTTAGTGTGTGCACAGACCTGTATTAATATCCAATTTTAAAGTATTACTTCACAAACTGACATAGAAATAAAATCTGGATTTAAAACATGTAAATTAGATCAAGGGGATGGAAAAGCTAAATGTTCAGCTTGTTACTTCTGAAAAATGCTGCAGCGACATGTCACCAGCAAACTGACAACATAGCTGGTAATTATTTGGAGCAGCGTGAAAAGGGCAAATGCATTTCTCTCCAAGGGAACCTTGAAGGCTGGGATTATCAATGGGTCATAAGGTACATTCGGCTGTGTCTGTCCCAAACTCCTGCAATCTCCTTTAAAATGTTATAGTCATTGAGGCATTACAGTTGTGGCTGAGGACAGAAATAAATGTAATTTCTTCTTTTTTATTATTATTATCATCGTCATCATTTAGTGATATCCTGGACGAACCATAATTCATGTTTTAAGGACACGTCTATGCTGATACTCTGGCTACAATGCTTTTGATTCTGAAGCCTCCATCTCATCTAGTTTATTTTTATTGTGAACTTGGCTTTTGTGAAAGGTGTCCTCTGATCTGCTCCTGGCAGTGTCAGTTGGAGCAGGATGGACATGAGCCACCATGCACTACATGACACAGAGCCAGGATTGTTTCTTGGGTCCATGTGGCAATATAGATATAGACAAAGCCCTGGCAGATTACCTAATACTTGCTTTTCTCCATCTCTGATCATTCCATATCTGTAAAAGCCTCTGTTGAGACTCCACATACTTTGAAATATGTTCTTGAGAATATATCTGAACTCTTTTGCATTTGAGCCATGTCTTTCTCCTCCTCACACACACACATACCTCCATCTACTGACATGCACATAACATACACACACACTCACTGCTGCATGTACATCTCAGGGAAAATCCTGAGCTGGTGTTGTGGAAGTAAATGGATTAAGACATTACTGAGCTTAGAATGCCATTGGGAAGAGAAGGTCAATGGCAGCAAGATAGTTTGCTTTGCTTTGAAAACAGTAGCCAAGTATGATATCTACTCACGTGGCCTATGAACCACAGGCAGAAGGCAGGAGAAATCCATTCTCTAGCATGGATACCACAGTCAATCCATATAGCACTTTTGGGATTTCCCTGCCCTTTAGAAAGCTGACAAAACAACAACAACAACAAAAAGTTAAAATCGCTATTGTAAAGAATACCACATAAAGGTGGAAGTGAGCAGGGTAACCAAGATGGAAAAAGAAGCCCCTGTGATGTAGGGACTGTTTAGGCTGACCCAGGGCCAGGTTGCTGCCCTCATTTATGCTGACATATGGTCAGAGGGCCATATTCATACTGCTAACATAAGAACGAAGACTGCACTAGACCCTGATTTCAAGACATCAGATCATCAGCTATGCCGAGCAACTGGTTTTGTAGTCAACGGAGGAAGGTTATCTCCCATGCCAGTATTTCTCACCTTTGGGTGATGGCCTAGATGTGGTAACTTCTTTGTGACCCAACAAGGAACCTAACATGGTCAAATGCCTATGTCAAAGGTAACGGCACCGTATCAGAAGAACTTAGGAAACTTCTAAAAAAGACAAAAGCTTACACGTTGTTGGAATATGCATTTAAGTATAGATTTAAGAAAGCGTTTTGGCCAAAACCCATCCCTTGCTTACGTTAGTACCTGGAAAGATTTCTCAGTAAGTCAAAGCCATACCTTCAAAACATAAAGTGGTCGTTTTTCATATGATGATCCAATATGTATTTTCTCAAGTAGATCAGAATGGACTCTCACTACTTCTTCCATCCAATAATATATCTGCAAAGATGAAGTAGAGCAGTTTGTGAAAGGACTTTCTCCCTGTTGTTTTTCCTTGTTCCTAAAGTAGTCTGGACCTGACTTCATTCTTTGTCCCAAATTCCCACCTAGCAATTCAGATCACTGGCCAATTGCCAGGCTGACCTCTCCTGAGCCAAATGATGAATATAGTCACAACACCGTCGAGGTATAGCCCTGAAAATCCTCTTTGGTTTTATTTAGTTAAAATATTATTCACTTCATGTTTTAAATATTTATGTGGTGCTTTACTGCTGCATTTCACTTCAGAGTAGGCTGCATTTGAGTGCTGGTTTGAGGTGATGTGTGTATAATAGGTTTTGTCTGGTGCTTCATTCTTTCTCTATAAAGGCATTACACTAATTACAGCTCTCAGTGGTTGAACAATACAATGATAATTATTTACCTGGTGATGGTTTCTTCTCCCTGTCTCTATTTGCAACCATGAGGTCTTTCACCCCTTAAACAAATCTACAGGGGATTACAATAACATCTTACTTCTTTCAGAGAGTGGTAGTTTTGATAGTACGATGAAGAACTCCGTGGGTTCATTGTGTCATTGATAGTCTGTTTTTCAATAAGTCCTTGAACATCTCCCATCAAAATTCTGAAAAAAAAAGAAAGGGCACAAACTCCTGACAAATGACAGTGTTGCCAATCAAGTTTACTGAAATATTCATGACAAGAAATAAATACGTACTTGTGCTGGATGCTCAGTTTTCTTAAATTAGCTTTTATGCTGTTTGTGCTAGATGCAGTGACATAGAAATGGACTTCTGCGTTCTTCCTGATGTATTCAACCACAACGGGTTGCCAGAGGATGACCTGAAAAGTTTCCGGGAACATTTAATCTCCCCCCCCCCCGGTTTTTTTTTTTACCAAGGACCCCTTTTTTTTTTTTTTACCAAGGAAAGAAGAAAACATTCTTATTAACATTTTGTAAGCACTTTGAAAATTATCAAAGCATACATTTTCAATTTAAGAGATCGCTCATAAGAAGCAGTTTAATGTGTGTTGTGTTATAACATTCTGCTACTGCTGGAAATGAAATGTGTGTATTTAAGGAATGTTTATAATGACTTCTGCACATAAATTCATAAATCAAGAACAAAGACAGGAACATAACCTTTATTGAGATAGTATTTCTAGTATAATAGATATGTTTAGCCAGTTATTATGTTACATGTTTTCAAGTCTGCTGAGAGTTATTTTCCCTGAGGGTATTTGGAGAATTAATGAAGATCAGACCAGTCTTTGTAGCTATTGTGTTCACTGATTACTTTGATCAGGGAGGAAATAAATGCCAGAAGGGGTTTGAGTATAAGTCAAGATGAAGCAGCAATACAGAGATTAGAAATGGGAAGAAAATAAGAAAATGAGATTCTTCTTGGCAAAATTAAATCTTATACAATAATAAAATCAGAAGCCAACATATTCAATAACAGAGTGAAATTCTAGAAGCAGTAATAGCAAAAGATCTAGGAGTGACAGTAAGCAGAAAATTAGGCATGAATTTACAATGTGGAAAAGGTCAACATAATTCTTGGATGCATTTTTAAAAAGATGCAGCATGGAGTCACTAGACACCGGGCTTATTTTACTCCTTTCTGGTGCAATTGCACCAGGAATATTATGTTTCATTTAGGGCACGATGTTTCCAGACACACATCGGCTGTCGACTGTTTACCTCACTCATTCTCAGGGAGAACACATTTGCAAAACCATACAGAAAACTTTTTTCGATCAAGATTTTAAAACAGTAAATGGTAAAACATTTGGGCCGCATGTGTATTAATACCTTGTGCTATACAAATGGCTGAGCTAGTTTCAGTGTAGCCATCTCAGGCATTTCTAGTAGGGTAGTGCCATCATGTATCTCAGCACTGCTTGGAAAAAGCACCCAAGAAGCAAACCAGATGCTTAGCTCACCAGCACCGATTTCCCTGGGGCCTTGGCTAGCCTGATGTCTGTGCTCACATACAACAGTTCAGATTAAGTTTCTTATTGACGTAGGCATTCTTTGAATTGGGAATAATTAGAAATAAGGAACTCTAGGTTGGGGGTAAATGGGAAACTTTCATAATGCATGTGGTTATTAGTCTCTTTACCCATCATCAGCAAGGGTCAATACTGCCCCAGGGACAGATACAAAAGACTCTGTTATAAGCATTCCTGCATCTGAGTCTTCTTCTGAATGCTACGTGCAACATGTGTGATGTACGGATAGTGTTTCCTTTGTTTTAGATTTTTTGTTTCCAACTTTTGCAGGAGTAACATCTATAATTAGCCTGATAATTCTTTGTGTAAGATGCTAATTTTCAGTTTTTTTTTTTTATTATTGTTTTTATTTTTATTTTTCCTTGATTGTAGCCATGAAAATTTCTTGGGAGGTGCCATTTGTGTCTTTCCCTTTCCTTTTCCCTTTCTCTCTCTCCTCCCCTCTCTCTTCGTGGCTCTTTGGAGCTCCTATGCACAAGAAAGTGAAGAATGACAGAGGTAAAGGAAAGATCAAGAAGGGGAGATCTATTTTAATACAGCAAAAGAGATGAATATGTGAGTTAACCTGTGGAAGTGGAAATGAGTAAAGAAAGGTATCAAGGTTTATGTGAACTGGAAGGAAGAATAAGAACTAGGAGGGCCAGCAGGAGACTGGTAGGAGTTTGAGTGTACAAAGCATTAATAAGAGCTAAGAAAGACAGAGAAAGACTTGGCATAGGCACCATTAAAATCTGAGACACATCCTCAATCATCCTGTAAATATGTTGGCTGAGGGAATGGTTGCACCTTGTGATGCAGAGCGTTGGCTTCAAACAGTGAGGGTGTGATTGGAGAAATGCTTTTGAAGAGGAAGAGATGCCTCATTTTAATTAAATGCTTTCTTCTTTAATGACAGAGTGAAATAATAATAATAAGTATTGCATAACAGATTTTTTTCATCTAAATGCTGCTTTAATAAAAATACCACTTTACATTGTAAATCTTCAAATCTGTGCAAGTCATATGGGTCAAGACTGCATTGGGCTGAAGTGCTCAGGTTCCCTAGTAAATGTGTTTTCTACTTACTGTGCTCTATCAGTTTTGTGGTGTCTTACACACAAAATAAATTGCAGAAATCTGAGCTCCAATATAATAATGTTATGAAGTAGAGGTCTCATCATGTAAATTAGGGGGCAGCAGAGTGATGAAAACCAAGCATTTGTTGAGTTACTTCATTACGACAGAAGAATGAAAGTGGGCTAAATCTTTCTATTAGTGGGAAAAAAATAGTATACTTTTTTTTTTTTTTTTTTTTTTTTTTTTTTTTAATAATTTGGCCTACTGACCAGAGAGTCACAGGGAACCATTGGAACCATTTACCTCAGTGGTGTTCAGTAAACTCTGAAGGGCTTCAACCTGTTCATCTGTTTGTGGGACAGCCCACAAAACCTCATCCCTGAAAAACAAAGGTATTTAGGTGATGCATAACTACTTGAAACTAAAGCATAACCAGAGAAGCAGCCTTGACCCTTCTCTTCTTCCCTCGCTTTGCTACCTTGAACTTAAAGAAGATTCAATTGTGAAGACGCTGAGTTCAGTTCCAGCCCCTTCTTCTGCCAGTCAGTCAAATACATGAAAGAGCTGGGTGGCTGGTAGCCAGCTTTGGTAGCCAGCATCTACTGCTGTACTCCAAGATTGCTCCTGGGAGCTGGCACCAGCACTACAGCTCTCAGTCCCAGCTGACTTAGAGTGCAGCAGGCTGGCTGTAAAACCAGACCAAGAAGATAGCTCTGCTGTTCTCCTCTGGTATCAACAGAGGAGACATGCAGAGACACGAACCCTCCCATCTTGCTGCAGAAGCCCAGCATGACTTTTGGTAGATGTGCAGAGACCACTGCTATCATCTACTTCAGTCCAGTTTTCCTGATCTACTTTTTCTCCATCTGCCACTTACCTCTGGTTTCAGGTGCTCTATACCATTGTCCTCCCTGCTATTTGCCCAGTAATTTATATTCCCTCTTCTACTTGAAACCCATGGTCCAGACTTGCTGTAGAGAGAGATGACCCTTCCCATCTACTCCATGCCTGACTCCACCATCGGTGACAGAAGAGAAATTCGTGCACGGGTTGGCAAGAATGAGAGAAGAACCGTCCCTGAGGGTGTTCAGGGAAAGGCTGGACCTGGCGCTTAGGGACATGGTTTAGTGGGTGATGGTGGTGGTAGGGGGATGGTTGGACCAGATGGTCGGTCTTGAAGGTCTCTTCCAACCTTAATGAGTCTGTGGTTCTGTAAGAGTTTTCCACCCCTCTGCCAGTGTGGACCAGTTGTGGTAGGAGCACATAATTTGCAGATGAGGGGGGAGAAATACTTCATCTCTCTGAAAAGATCTTTCTCATCTAAACGCTGCCTTAAGAAAAATACTGCTTTGCATGGTGCCCCGCAAGCCATGTAGTTCAACATTGCATAGCATAGATATTTAAAGTAATGCATGAGTAGAATGCAGAGGGAGGAGACTCAGAGGAATGTTAAGCCCTTATTTCCATTTTCTGGGTTGGGGTGGCCCTCATCACTCAGTCATTTGGCATTCATTGGTGCAGTGCATAAAAGAGGCACTAGGTCCCCACCAGCCCTGCCTGAAAAGATGTTTCCAAAAAGAAAACAGGCAGGGCTCTCAAAACAAGCATTTTCAAGCTGTGTAATGTGATTGCCACAAGTCATTGTTGTGACTGATTTCAAGCAGAGACATGACAGTGTCTGGCAACTAGGTGATTCATCTTTTCTACTTTTAGCCAAGCTCCACGCAATCACTCTTGCTTCTCATGCAGAGCCAACGGTATGCCAGCCTTATTTTTGCCTCCGCCGTCATTTGACGGAGCATCAGAAAGCAATCAGGGCCAGGCAGGGCTGGCGCTTTGCCTTCTTCTTCAGACAAGCGCATGCCAGATCTTGTGTTTAGGGCTATTTTAAAAATGAATTTGCCTTCTTATATCTGGGAGAGGCTTTTCACAGGGGAGACCAGAAAAGGGCTGTTGCATGTGGTCTCATCCTATGATTGCCATAGCCTGACATAGCAGAGGGTATTGTAACAAGGAGGTTGGTATGCACCTCTATCCCACAGTTTGTTGCACAAATAGTTCAGTGGTTCGTGACAGACAGCTGGAGGCTAGCAGCAATTACTCATAGCTCTCATTGATAGAACATGAATACACCGACCAAGCTAATCCAAGTTCAGCCCCTGCCCTAATAACGTTTAACGTGGGGGTATTGGCAGCTGGAATTGTGGTCAGTGGGCTTCTCGGTTCCTCTGATTCGGTTTGACATTATACCCTCTAAATATATGATACCCTTTGTTACACTATTATCCTCTCAATAAATTATATCCTGTTAATAAAGAAACGAGCACTGTGAGGATTCAGCAGAACCTGAGCTAATTTAGATGTGTGTGCTAAACCAGAATTGATTGCATCCTAAATATGCACATTTCTCTCCACTGGCTGTATAGGAAGATGAGGATGACTTGGCCATATGCAGCATTATGAAGAAAGCCCATATAGTCAGATGAATCCCTGCCAGGATTCAGAGGTCCTGGCCACCATCTCGCGGACAGACATAAATCAGTGCCAGTTCTCTTCAGGCATCTCAGTGTCTTCCCTCCTGCTCTCTGTTGCATTTCTCAGTTGCCACGAAGGCTGTCAGCATTGCTTCTCGCAGCAGCCCTTGAAACAAGGGCTCAGCAGGGATGTGTCTCCCTGAACTTATAACCTGGCTTCATTCAAACCTTCCGTGGTCTTTTGGAGTACTGTTCCAGAAGAGAAGCCTCCCTACTTTGTCTCCAGCTGGAAGCCTTTCTCTGGCTCTCAGCAGGTGGGATCACTAGAGGAAAGCTGCCAGGATCTGCTCCTGTCCTCCCTGACCTTGCCAAATGCCTCTTATGTCCCTCTTCTGTTTTGCAAGAGACATGTGCTACTTGTTTTGCCTCATGCTTTCCAGTGGGAAATGCCATATTCTTCTGTAAGGGTCACATATTCAGTGTTTTATTTAAACGTTAAATAAATGGACCTCCAAGTTGCACAGAACAATATTGCTGAATTCACCTACAAGCTTATTTAACTGTCCCCCTACTTTGGACCCCACACCTCTGTAGCAATCCACAACAAAATATGATTGCAATGTGAAACAGAGGTGAACGATCCTGTTTTTAAGGCATAAACTCAAGAAGCATTGACCTGCCGCAGTCCTGCTACTGACTAGGGGTGCAGAGTAACAGAGGGCCCTGAGACCCAATTCACTGTTACTTGTGTAGGTATTTGAGTTCTGGGAGCAGGCTGTGTTTAATCATGGTTCCTCTAGGTTGTTCAGCTTGCTTAATATCGCCACATGAGGGGCTTATATTTTTAGTTCTACCTATTAAGACATTGAAGGTTTTAAAGCCAGCTGCCCATATAGAAAATAAAAGCACTTTGGCTGTCTTCCTCTCTGACATATGTTTTCATGTTTTAACAAAGCATTTGGTTGCAGGGTATTTCTGAAGTTTATCGATAGGTAACAATAAAGCTGCTTCTGAAACACTGTACAAATACAAAATGGTTATTCAAAAATGATTTATGACTGGAGAAACAATCATAAAAGCTGCTTTAGGAAGAAAACAGATTGTTAGCACTTTCTGAAATGGTTTCTCTTTCTACCTCAAGAAGTAATTCATTTAAGGTCTTGTTTTAAGGCAGACGAAGCAAATTATTTTTTCCCATTAAGTTTCAGAATGCCCTTTATTGGCATTCGAAAGCACTGAATGAACAGAATTGATTTGCACTTAGACTGAAAAGAATAGTTTTAATATGATTAAAAACGTTGGATTTATGGATGCAAAGAAGACTTAGAATAATTTCATTTCCTCCACCGTCTATATATTAAATTGAACCACAGACCCAATTACAAGAGCAATAAATAAATGTCAGCCTTTGCCAAATGTTTTCCTATGCAACTTGGAGTTACTTTGCCTCAACATTTTCCCTGTCCCACTCACCACACACTGAGAGCTCGGTAGCCACAGGAGATATTTACCTTGGAAGAGTGAAGACACGCTTCTCTTGAATCCAGATGAATAGGGTAAAAAAGAGCAAGTAAAACTTCATCTTCACAGCACCCACAATGAAACCCACTGCAATCAGAAAGCCCAGGGTTCAGGACCCACATTATTGATTTCAAAAATGTTATTTAAAGAGTGGTTAAAATTTAATGCTCCCTCTCACCTCAGCCCCAAGCTCGTGGTGGCCGAGTCAATATGACAGAAATCTCTGGGCAGGCTCATATTGAGGTCACCCAGCACAGAAAGGATAAGGTACATTTTGGACATTTTCATATTGACAAGTCACTTTGTCATTTGAGCCTTTGTTTTATTTCATTGTGGCTATGAACCACAGACATGAGAAAGAACACCAAGCACGATGGTTTTGTGATCCTGTCACATTTACAGAGGTCCAGCAGTGTGCTCTGCATTCAGTACTCCTACAGCACATCACAGCTGAGCATGAACTGGTTACAGGAGTGGCAATGAGGTGGTGAAGTCCAAATGGAAGAATCCTAAACAGAAAAGATCCTTTTGCTGGTTTTTGCTAGAAAGAGAACAAGGAGCAAGTGAGATGGATACCTTCTTGCTACAGAGAGCCGTTCCTCTCAAGATGGAGCACCTTGACAGGGCCTTCATCTCCCACAGTTGGTCTCTACCTCTTTGGTTAACACTTGATCCATCCAAGGATTTCAGATGGTTTGTGTTGCTCCATATCCCCTTCTCTGTGACATTCTAACATCCAGCTTGTGCTTTCCACATGCCACACTTTTCCAAGGAAAAGTACCAGTGACTCTTCATCTCAATGTTATTGATTTATGCATGCCTCAAGATTTGTCTCTCATGTTTCTGTGTGTGGTTGTCCAGACAGGACATGCCAAAAGCTGAATGAATTTGACACATCCATGTTGTCTGATACAAAATGTTCTTCAGGTTGACAGTGCCCAGAAAGATGACATGGTTTTGTTCCAGAGGGTTTTCTTTCCAGGACAGGACCAAGGAGTGAATCCAAACACATCCAGTGGGGACAACAGGGAGCCAAGACCTGGGGCTGAATGGGGGAACTAAATTATTTGACACTGTAGCTTAAGGTTATAGCTATAGAACTGGATTTAAAAATGCCTAGGAGCAATCCCCTGAGCCAAGGTTAGGTGACATGGACTAGGTTGCAGCCACCAGCCACCTCTCAAACAGCTCTGGAGTGGTCCAGATCAGAGCCAGTGCTCCAGTTAGGCAAGCAAGTGGGGCTTTAGAGCTCAAAATCAGTCCTGGCTCTTTATTTAGGAGGGAAGATATGTGCTAAAAAGTCAGACAGCTAAGTTTTAGACGGCTGAAGTCAGCCGAGGTGAACATCTCTGTGAAAATACACAAGCACCGAAAATCTCTAAACTGGAAATATTGGGTTAAGCACAAACTGGGCACCAAAGTGAAACTAAAAAAAAAAAAAAAAAAAAAAAAAAAAGACTCATGGGAAGCTAAACCACTGGCAACTTACCTAGATTTTGCAGTTCCTCCTTTATCTTTTCTAGATGTTGTTCAAACAAACACGAAGTTCGGTAAGTCACACAGGCTGTTTTTGGCACGGGAAGTGGGCAGTGCTCTGCCACAGTGGTTGATTTTTAAACTGACAGCCCAGCTGTGCTTCCTTCACCTAGGCAAAAAGAAGGTGCCAGCAGAGGACAAAACATAGGAGACAAAACTTGACCATCCAGTCGTGCTTGCATCTGGAAATGTCTGATGCACAGATAACAGTTTAAAGAAAAAATGAATCTACAGAGATATGTATAACGGAGGAAACTGAAAGAAAAAAAATGGTGGAGTGGAGTTGCTGGTGACAAAGGAAAGAGAAGGATCATTTTCATCCATGTTAAAATGTTATTTAAGCTAGAAAAGGGAATACTTTCCCATATCTACCTGAGGAGAAAATTTTGGACAAATGGTAGACATCAGACATGATTGTATGTAGGTTGCTTCTCCTATGCAATGGATGTTGGAGGAAACTAAAGGCACTAGCTGAAACCCTGAGAGAAGGTCAAACCCAAGTCGTGTGGTGGTTCAAGCACCACACAGGCTGAAATGCAATGAAACAAAAGGTAAATTTAGGATAAGAGATAAAAGAATAACTAATGGGAGATGTGACTGACAGAGATGGCAGAGATGTGTATACCCACCACCCTTGTTTGTTTGAAAGCCTCTGAGGTATTTTGGCTCAAGGTAGGACACAAAACCATTGCCTTTCAAGCATGTGCTGGATGTTGCTTATTTGGATCATTTTAGCTTTTTTCCCCCTTCCTTTAGTATATAAACAACACAGACAACATCCTTCCCCACTTGTGCAGCCTGCCTCAGCAACAAGGACATGTGCAAAGCCAGCATCACCAATCATCGACCTTGGGTCATTAAATGGCACCTCCATACCCACTGCAACCCCCTGCCCCGTGCCAGCAGCACCACCCCAAGAACAGCACCCATCCTGCTCAGCTCTGGGTGCCTAAAATGAGGCTCCTGACCAGCCAGCCAGCACCTCCATGAAGTGGGCTGATTTTCGGGCATGGAGGCTGCCATCACAAGGAGGTTTATAGCGTGCGACGTGCATTTCACACACAAAGACAATTTCTGTGACAGTTCAATCTCCGAGTGAATTCCTTTCAGGATTTCCTCTCCTGATACGATCTATTTATACCACAACGCTGAGGTTTGCTCTAATGAGAGACCACCTATATTGATTACCCCCAAAGCCTTGTCAGCTGCTGACAGAACCTAAGTATAAAAAACTACTGACATAACAGAGAGAGATGGGGATGTATTTAAGCACCAGACTTAAACACCAACTTCTTGATTTTCCCCAGCTCTTAGGGGTTATCATTTGTCCTTTGACTTCTGTTGACATTCCCATCCACCTGCTCTTCTCATCCACGTATGGTGTGAGAGTCAGTGCAGGTCGCCTTGTGCTGCTTTCATAGGCACTGCAGGGAAATGGGCTTTTTTTGGGAGCAATTCATCTGACCTGCTGTGGACATCTCAATCAGAGGGTAATGAAATGCCTGATCCTGTTCTTTCGTGGCGAGATGAGCTGGGGTGACTTGCCTGGGGATAGGAAGGTGGATTTGTTCCTGTGAATCTTGTTGATTCTCTCTGTCTCCCTTCCTCATCTTGGACACTTTGGGTGCTAGTTATGGGTAACAGCAATCTCCTGTACTCCAGGCTACATAAATTAAGTCATAAATTAAGATATACTTGCTCTACCTACAAGAGTATTTTTTTTTCTTAACCTTCAAGTATTACCGAGAACCTGGAAAGTATTTCCCAGCTAGGCTGCGAAGAAAAATGTGGTCATGAAAAACACCGTGAAGGGCAGTTATAAAAAGAATTGGTCTACTCAAAACTTTTCATTTTGATAATTTAATCTGTTTGATTTTGATTCAGTTTCAAAGCTTTTAAATAGTTTTATTGAAAACTAACTCACATTTCTGGGCATGTTTTTTTAAGACCTGGAGGAAAAAGATTGGATGTAGACCTGGTCTACACTGAGTAGACCACGGGCTATGCAACCAGAAGCCTTGCAGTAAAGGGGACAGTTTGATCTGTGCTGATTTCTGTTAACTTTTAGAGTAGCCCTGGGACATGCACAACCTTTTATTTAAAAAGGGATGATCAGGCTCTAATTCTTAGAGCAGATAATTAAGAAAATAGTCTCCTAGTTTCTTTGTTCAATACTACTATGGGAATAGGGACTGGCAGTACATAAAGCCTCCTGGTGCCGTTATTATATTGCTTTTTGAAGTATAATCACACTTTAAAGGCAATTCTAATGAGATATTTCCACTCCTTTGGCTGAACCTGCTGTCTCTCTCCTCCCTGTCTCACATGTGGCCATATCCACATCCTCTGGATGTTGCATTGGTGTTGCACATCATAGAGACCAGAAACTGACGTTTTTTGTTTGTTTGTTTGTTTGTTCTATTTTGTTTTTGTGGTGTTTTATGATGTTAATGCCAAAAAATGTGGTAGCAGAAGAGGCCAGGGCACATGTCTTGAGATGGTCTCAGGCAGCTGAGGCTGAGCCATCTCCAGTGACTCCTGTTAACAGCAGCCTTGTCTTCCAGCAGCCAGGTGCCACAAGGTTCCTCTGAGCTCAGCCAGGACCGAAGAGTGGCTGCCTTCTTTGATCCCTGGAATTGCACAATGCCCAGTAGCAAGGCTTTAAATAACGAGGCTCATCCTGCCTCGAGGTTCTCAGGTCTGAGTTCTGTGTTTCAGCACGTGCTGGAGCCCATCCTAAGGCTGTTGGTATTAGCAAACCTGTTATCAAGCAGACAGAAGGGGCAGGAGGAGGGGAGGTCAGCTGTTATCAGCAGTCACATCCCTCAGATCATTTTCCCTGTTCAGGATTAGCATATTCTGCTCTAGTTTTGATCCTCCCAACTCCTCTTGTTTCCAGTTAATCAGTAACGAGTCCCTCTGGGGATGGCTAAGCATCCCTGTGGGTCCATGTGCTGAAGCAGAACATGAAAGCCAAGTGAGTCTGTGCTCTTCTTCTTCTGGTTCTTTAAATCCAGGTTCAAGTGCAAAATTAATCTTCCAAAAAATATTTACAGGCTCTTGCCCTTTTTTTGGTGCATTATCACTATTGATGAGGCCAAAGGTAACTGGCTAGCATCCTTCTTATGTGAGGCAAAGGACGGCTAAAATCTAGCTAAACTTTGATCCCTGATGCTTGCCATGCAGTGTAGCTGAGTGCCGCTGCTGCTGAGCCACACAAGGATGCAATTAGTTGAACAGCTCTTTATTATGGATGTGGCAGAGCAGAATTAGAACTCAATTTACAAGTCTCCCTTTCAAAACCATTCAGCCGTTAAGGCCACATCATCTTTCAGTTTTCCGAGGCATATAATTGATAAATGATTTCTCCCTCCACACCTCAGCTCCTCATCTTTATTCATGAGCCAATTAATCTCCGTAGGACACTGTGATCATTTACATACATGGCCAATGTCACCAACCTATGTCATTTCAGTCTGGAAACAATTTTACAGCCCGCGAAACCACCAGGATGGGACATTGTGGGATATCTCTAAACTTCTATGCTTCTGGTATTTCTGCCTGATGTTACTCCCAAATATAAAAGTCAAACTCTATCTGTGTTAGGAAATGCTGGGTTAACTTGGGAGAAAATGGATGTTTGAGCCCTGTGTGAGTGCTGTACGGGCAGCATGTGTCTTCTAGATATGAGCAGAGACTGAAAATGTATGTTCAGTTTGTGTGATCCTACACCTCAACCTACTTCATTCATTTTTATTCTTTCTTGGTTGTTTCTCTTTCCAGGCTCAGTGGAGAAGAAGACGCGGTAGTGTTTCAGCACCACATTTTTTCTGTGGGCTGGGGAGGTGAGGATGTGTCAGTACTGACTAAGTGCTTTCTTCATGATCTCCATTTCCCGAAGGGCTGTTATCAGCTTCCACCCAAACAGTATGTTCTCCAAGTGACTCGCGTTTCCTTACTGCCAGGAGATATTGATTGATTTGCTGGTATCTTAACAACCAGCACTTGCAAAGCAAAGTGCAGCTTTGTTAAACAAAGGATGTCAAGGGGAGGTGCAGGAGCACCACGGGCAGAGTTTCTGAGCACTTCAGGAAGGTGCCCCATGCACCACGTGCAGAGCATGCTTTGGCTAAGGTGCAAGAGGATGCATGTACCCATCTCTCTGCGTATATATCTACCCATCTCTACCCATCTCTCTGTGTATATATCTATATGGATATACATAACAGGAATGCAAACAGCCACAGAAAAGTTGTGTATTCTGCCTGCCACTGAGTGAGGTGGTGGAGTCACCGTCCCTGGGGGTGTTCAAGGAAAGGTTGGACCTGGTGCTTAGGGACGTAGTTTAGTGGGTGACATTAATGGTAGGGGGATGGTTGGACCAGACCTTGGAGGTCTCTTGCAACCTTAATGACTCTATGATTCCTTTCATTCATGCCTCTTGGCCGGTGTGATCCCCACCTTGGAGTGCCACATCCCAGTCCTGGCTGATGCTGAGCATTAGTCTGCACGAGCAGGTCCATGCTGCAGAGACACTCATCAGTGTCCCAGCGTGTCCCCTCCCAGCTCCTGGGGCACCCCCAGCACCCCCAGGAGCAGAACAGTCCTCGCTCTTTGTGAGCGTTGCTCTGCAGCAACCAAAACATCACTGGGTTATCACCACTGTTTTCACTAAAAATTCCAAACATAGCATTGTGTGAGCCCCTACAAAGAAAATTAATGCTATCCCAGGCAATAACATGACGCTCAGCAAGGCAAGGAAGTTTGTGACAGCACAGGATCCCCTGAGCATTGTTCACAGACCCTACAGTTAGCAGAACCTATATTCCCAGTATTTGGCCCCTGCAGCAGATATGGGGAGTTTCTCACTATAAAGAGGCATTTGTGTGTTCTGCAAAGCCTGATAACCACATGGGCAACCCTGTCCGATGTTGGTGTGGGAAGGGTCATGACTGAAACACTGTGGGGGCACTGCAGCCACATTTCCCCAATGTGAAATGTAATTTGACAGTGCAGTAAGCTGAGGAGGGAGGCCTGGCGGTGAGGGCCTACAACTCTCCTCAGGGATCTTTATTACTTTTCACTAATGTGGCTGGTTGAGCCTTTCTCTGTCACGGCGCTTAACCACTGGACTCTTTCCATGGCACCTGCTACGAGATTTTCTGGGTGAATGTGGGGGGTTTTCTCTCCATGCTTTGTGTGTTTGCAGATATTCCTCGCTGTGTTCCTTTAGATCCTTAACACGTGCACTAAATGAGTGCCTGCCCTGAGGGACTGCAGTGCTTATATGCATGATCAGTTTTGTAGCTTTCTGCCTTTTACACAAATTTCAGGCATGTCTTTCCTGGTGAGCACATGGCCTATGGGATTTCAGGCATGTTTAGGCTTTGGACAATTTATTATGGCTCTGTGATGTACTTCTCAAGCAATAATAGCTTGCAACCTGGGAGGCAATTAGGTATTCTGTAAGACACTATCGCTTTCAAAAAGTGAGCAGTGCCCCAGAAGTAAATAATATGCAATAAAGAAAATGCTTTCAAAATAGTTATTAGACTTTAGGACAACTAAGTCTTGCAGCTGTGTGTCACTTCCTGAGCAGCAAAGGAATATCAGGAACACAACGTGATTCTCCCAGTAGTGGAAGAGGACCTGCACTGACCACTGATCTGTCTAAAAACTATGAAGAAAATGAGAATGTAATCAAATGTTGGTCCTAATTCAGACTTAGCTTGCAGTAAGGTATGTAAAGTCCACAGATACCACCTTAGTTAGGCAGTGGTGGACACCAGGATCTGAAGCAGTGGCCAGGCCTCCAGCAGGCCTGAGCTGCCCGTGGAAGAAGGTGTGATGCCAGGCTGGGATTTTGGTTCATTCCCACGTCCGGAGGAAGCAGAAACATGACTTTATCTGTATAAGACCACAGAAGCCAGTCATACTGCTTGCTATCCCTCTTCCAAAGGTAGCCAGGAGAGATGATTTACAACAAGGTGTAAAATCCTCATCATGCACATGCTTATGCTCTACGACACTATGGGGGGATATTTCCTTCTGAGTCCATCTGGTGATGAGACCATACCCTGAAGCATGTGATTGATTGCCCTTGTGCTTTTTTTCTCCTAGTTAGTCTAACTGCTGATGCTTTAATTTTATTCATCTGAACATCTAAGCCTTCTTGAAGCTTTGAAAATTATGATTAATTGTGCAAGGAAAATCAATAGTGGAAGTGCTTACAAAGCCAGCTTGATTTAGGACTGAATCCCCAAGACAGCTGTTTTCTCTGAGAGTGATGGGAAAAGTTGGAGAAAAGCAACAGTAAAAAAAAAAAAAAAAATTAAAATAATCCAGATCCCCTTTTTAGTTAGGGGTGATGTTTGTCATGGGATTAACTCTTCCAGGGTTGCTAGGAGCTTTATTACAGGCTACTATTACCAGTCCATGAAAGCAAAATCTCAAGTTCATAATATATCTAATATTTATATATATAAAATAGAGGTTAAAAGTGACCATGCTTATTGTCCTGTACTGGAATGCAAGTATTCCCACACTTTCAGGTCCATGACAGCTTTATTTTTCACAGGAGACTCTAGAGATAGGGATGAAGATCTGGTAAGGCATTTACTGTAGCATCCCTTCCAACAGATCTTGTTCTCTTTGGTGCACTGACAGGCGCCTGCGTTTTGCCTAGGGTTAAACATCCCTTTTTTTTCTCCATTTCCCGAAGGAGAGAGCATTTTGAACTCACGAGTGCCAGTCTCTAAAACTCCAGATGAGTGACTGCCATCTCGTGGTTGGCTCTCCTTTCTGCACTGGTGTCAGGGCTCAGGCTGGTGCAGAGCTTCCGCTTGGGATGTAGATCACAGAAATTGGCACAGATACTGCCCCAAAACGCAGTCTGGGAAACAGGGGACCAGCAATGGGCAGGGCTCTGGGTCAGGCACCCGGCTCCGGTGCTGGGATACTGGGAGGAAAAACAGCCCCCACCACAAAACACATTTTGAATAGCACGGTACATCCCCTGGCCCCTCTCCTGAGCCAAAGCTAAAGCCAGACATCAGTCTCCAGGGACCCTGAAATCCTGCCTATGGGAAATGGGTGACGTGTGAAAGCCTGCTCTCTCTGTCTGCCTTAGCAGGCTCCTCTAAAAATCCCCCTAATTTCTCCCAAGTATCATTAGAACAGAAACCAAATGGCATGTTTGCACTGCAGAATAAAGAAGCAAAGTCTACTGGTTTATGAGCAAAGGAAGGGAATGACAGGTATTGCAAATAAAAATTTCGTATTGCATACCAAATGGAGACAATGGTACCAGGTCAGGCTGCAGGCCTGTCCAGCATTGTCACATCTTTGGCAGTATCTCAAGAGTGGCATGTGCAGAAATGGCCTAGAAAACCATCCTTCCCGCTTCCCACAGTCTGTGGTTTCAACAATATGTAAGATGTCCTCAGCAAGCCCACAGTGTTGTTTTCTAAATTTGTCCCACTTTCAGCTCTATGATGCTCACTTTCACATTAGCACACACACTGCTAACAGCAAAGACCACACGTTTGGCTTTGTAGAACACTTTATTTATAGAGACTTCTCACATCATTGGATATCAGTTTTTTATTAAGGCAATTCTGAATGGGCTAGAGGGGGGGAAGGAAACTGAGACTGTGTCAACAGGATCACATTAAGGCAAAATTCCCTCCTTCTGCATTTCACCACAGTAAAATCCACATAAAGGTCAGGACAGAAAATGACTCATGCCATGGAAGAGATTCAGTGCTATCGTCCCACTGACTATCCATGGATGGGGCTAGGTCCTCAACTGAGGCAAACTGCCAGAGCCTTGGTAGCTGCTCTGTTGGGGATCCTGGCCTTGGTTCAGGGAAGCATTTAAGTGTGTTTCATTTGTAAGCACACATTTAAATGCTCTTCTGAATCAGGGCAACAGCCCTTTGAGTACATCTGTACAGTTCATTGTTTAATTTTTACTCAGTACATAAATATATTTTTCTGTATCCCTTTGGTTAACTTCTTACCTCTGCTTTATTATTGCTACTAACTGAGTATACCCCCTTAGTTTCCCTAACATGGTTTTCATTTCTATCGTGGTTTGCAGTCTGCTAACGTTTTAAGTGTATTATGGCATTAAAATGAATTAACCTTTGGAGAGCACTCCTTGTAAAGGCTCCGGAGTTCGGCTGCTCTTGGAGGACCAGGTTACAGTATGGTTTGTACTCTGTGAGTAACACCAGTGATGGCAGAGGCAAAGCTTGCAGGGAAAGGTACTGCACACATCACATACCAGCAGCACACAGCAGACTCCAAACACTTTTCTCTTTCCATGAGCATTTCCTAAGAGGATCCTATCATTCAAAAAATATAGTCACTAATACTTGTATTGGTTGGGGAAATCCCTTTTGTAACCCCAGGTGCAAATTGAAGGAAAGTATGGCAGAAATACTGCCAGAAGCATGAAGACATTTTCAGGCAGAAGCAGTATATAACATTTCATAATCCTAAAATCTGTCTGTACCTCCCAAGACAAAGATCTCCAGGTGACCTCTGACAGATAACCCTGGTATCCATTAACTGGAGGTTATGTACAGACCTCCTGGAAAACTCATTCAGGAATATGAAATGGTTATATCTAGCAAAGTGGAAAATAAGGCAAAGAAATGAAGCTCATAGTACTGTTCAAAATAAAACATTTCCTGGATACACGTGGATACACAACTTTTATATGATCTGGAACCATCTACAACATTCATGCCTTACAAGCATGAGCATCCTGCATATTTCCTTGATACAAAGAGCATCCAGTTTGAGGGAATCAAAAGGGTGAATACCAGGCATCAGTGCAAGTCTTTTGTGCTTAAACTTTCTTCATGCCTTTCCCCATAAGGCAAGCAAACACTGTCATGACCATTTTGGGTTTTACTTCAACCAGGTCTTCTGGAAGGGCATAGACTCTTGCTCCAATTTTTCTTGCCATAGAGATGGCATATCTGCATTGCAGGGGGAGAAAAAAATAAATTAGTGCGATGGCATTAATATTCCCTTTGTTAAGAAGTTTTTTCATGATCATTACCAGATAGTGTTGGGAACTTTCTTACTGATTCACCAAAAATTCTGCTTTTATATAGGAACATTTGAGCCAGTTCATAAAGAACTACATTTTTAGTAAAAGACAGAGGAAGTTCCCTTACGGTTAGAACACTGATTACTTGCAGCAGTGGATACTGACAGTCAAACTCTGGGCTGAAACACATTTAGTCTCCCATGTCCTAAAAGTTTATCCTAACAAAGTTGGTCTTGCTTCCTCTCATTCTCTGCTGCTCAGTCTTTGTACGCAAGCAAATTCATGAGGAGGGAAAGCACATGGCTGATGCTGGTGGAGATCAGAGTTGTTGGAAATCATTGTTTAGTGACTTCTGCTTGAGTCATACCCAGAATCTGGAAGCTGACCTTCCTAACCCCTGTTCAGAGTGTGCTGTTGCAGGGCTATTGGCTGTTCTCCAGTGGGTATGTGTCTTCTCTCTATTTTTTCCATGAAAAATGCTAGAGAAATCCTGGGTTCTTCCCATTACAGAGTACATACATCTGTGAAATCACCCCCCAAAATGCAGAGAAACATGCACAGGGGAAAGAAAGGGGGGAAAAGACAAAAGAAGACATCAGCAGAGGGAAGTACAGAGAGAAGCACACAGAAGACTGGAAGGAAAGAAGTGAACAGTTAGTAGGAAATAGGAGAGGAAAAGAACAGTGGGAAAAGTCATTATAATAAATATTGGCAGCTGTGACTGCCTTAGAGTCATCCTTTTCTCCTTTGTAGTTGCCACACAGCAAAGGAGAAGCTAAACTGATAACCAAACCGTGAGGTGATCCATGTAACTGAAATCACAGGGAGATGCTCCTAGGATTGGCTTCCTGATAGGAAATGGTTGCAATCAGAAAAAAAAAAAATCAAAAAAATCCCCCAAACCAGTTTTTCAGGCATGAATCCTGTCCTCCCCTTTCTGCCTTAAATATGCCCGTGCTCCACCTGTGTGTGACTAAAGAGGTACCATGACCTCTTATCACTGGTTTCCACAGCTTGCAGTTGTTGGTGTTGTTCCCTGATCTCTGAAAGAATTTTAAATTTAATAAGAGAAAACAGAAGCTTGGGAAGCCAAGTGACTTTGATCCAGTGAAGGGAATTACCAAGCAGCAACTGTGACACTTCATTTCCAGTGATAGCCTTTTTTACTGTCTAACTTCTAGCCTTCATGTTTCTAACTCTGGAGGTATTTCTCAGTTGAGGATGTTCCAAGATGAGAATGATAGCAGAGTAGTTTGAAAGACAGTCAATCAAGGCTGAGCACATAACTGGTGGTAAGTGTTGCTTGGCATGAACGTACTTAGCATTATTTAGTTTCTCCTCATCATTCAGGTCCTCTGTTTTCAGGAGGTCATATTTGATTGATCCTGGTTGAATGGCATCAATGAGGTCCAGGACTGGCATGCTGGTGCTGATTTTGCCATCCTGCACAGATGAAAAATACAATCAGATGCAAGAACAGGAAGACGTCTCCCACAAAGCCAGATTACTACCAGATTACATGTGTATTGTTATTGTTTTTAGTACTGTCATTTCTAATTGCTAATGTTTAATAATCAACAATACAATAGTTCTTGCCAAACACCGGTCATCCTTCCCAGCTCCATAATTTGATTTCCTGTGACAAAGTGACATTCAGGGTGTTTTCTGTTATGTTCATATTATGTTTCTGCTACCTCTACCTTTATTCAAGACCCTTGAATAAAATCTGTGTGTCTGAAAATGCCGTTAAAAAGGAATGAAAAATAACCAAACAATGTAGTCAATTATAATATAGCTTATGATAATATGCTTATATATGCCTATACACACACAATGTGTATAACATACACATAAGAACATTGTATTAGAGATTCCTAAACAGAGACTTCTAACAAAAATTTGTTACCTTGAAACTGGAGATAGTTGAATCCTTGCCGGCTGCAGTCAGTGTTTCATTGACCCAGTTGACAATGATTTCATCATTGACCTTTTCTCCACCACCAATATCTTCAAGGATATTCAGAGTGTACCTTAAGAGAGAAGCCAGAATACTTGCTTTTGCTCAGTCTACCATAACCTCAGAACCTCAGCACCACCCCCGTACATGCAGATCCTGACTTGGACAAACCCAACTCTTAGACCTAGCAGCTTCCTGCTTCCTGCACTCTCAGAGAATTAGTTATAACACACTAATTCATCTAATGAGTCTCATTCACCCCCAGCTCCCTAAGTACTGCTCTGGCAGCGTCAAACGGTTTTGTTTCTCAGAATCCCTAAAAGGTCCCTTCCAGCATATCTCAGTGTAAATGGCTTGTTCACACACTGCTTTAAAAAATAATCACTGACTTTATGGGCAGAAGGAAATAGTTGTACCCTTCTAAGACTGACCTTCTGCATAAACACAGGTCTGGAATATTTTGCTTATATGACAGCATATACTCTGGAAAGACATGCCACATTGATGGCAAGTAATCACCACATCCCTAGATTAATCACATGCCTGATAAACCTGAAGTTTCTTTTTAGGATAAATTTAGTCTGTATGTAGTTCCAAGTCATTGCATCTCTTTACACCTGATCATCGACTTTTTAAACACAGGCACACAGGCCCACAGACAAACATGCACAAAGAATTATGTGAAAGTGGGAAGAGCTACTGAGCTGCATCCACTCTAGGTAGCAGATTACAGAATTCCTGCATCAATTCTTAATTTCCAGTATATCCTCCCCACTCCCTGATACAGAGATGTTTCATCTTGTTTTTCTCTCTTCTGTGCAGTGAACATTTATTCACACTATATGGATAGTGACAATAATAATCTTCTGCATGAACTGAATGCAATGGCCTTGGCCACAAGATAATGTACTTCACGATCACATCCCTAGCTCGGTTACTCTGTCTCTGCATGTATGTGCAAACAGATGAGAGAAAAAGCTGTAGCCTGTAAAGCCTTCTCATCAATAACATCAAGAAAACATTACCATGCCAACTATGTATACCAAAACACTCTGAAGCTTGTCTTTCACCACCTTCTCATCATACCTTCTCATCAACTGCCAGATTAAGGCCAGAGTGAGTGTACGGTTTCCTTCATTCAGATCCTGCCCAGCGATGCCAACGAGGGAGAATTTAGCTTGATTTTTTCCCAGTTCCACTGCATAGTTGCAGTTTTCAAGCTGTTAATGATAAGACCAGTTAATATGGTTCAATAATACAGAAAAAAAAAAAAAAAAAGTGGCTGTCAAGACATCCACTCTTACTTTAAATTCTTTCGACCACTTAGCCCAGATCCTCCTGGGCAAACAGGTCTATCTTTTTTTGATAGATAATACAGCTGTTCGACTGCCAGCAGCCAGCACCATCCCAAAGATACTAAGATAAGAATCAACCTAGAAGGAAATGTTATACTTCATCATCAGGGCTCATAAAACACATTACCCTGGAAAATATGAATCTACAGCTCAGAAGAACCTCCAGTAACAAGGCATTGCACTGAGACAAAGGATCAATGTCCCAGCCAATATTTCAGGCCAGTTAGTCACCCTGCCCAAACTGTACAGAGCTGATCATCCAGAGAGCTGGGAGAAAGCTGCATATTTAGCAGCAACTCTATGATCAGTTCCTCAGGCACACAGTGAAGAATGCTGATTATCACTGTCCTCATTTCATGTGGAGGGCAATGGTCCAGACAGCAGCAATTAAGCTGGTGCCATATTACTCATGCTGAAGATGCATTACAGTTGGTGACTAAAACCACAGCAAAAGTGGTTTGCAGATACAGTTTTTAAATATTGATACAAAAGGTGTCAAGACTTTTTATGTTACAAATACTGTTTACCTGTCAACAAAGTTAGTGAGTCAGATACATTTATTTTCAGGGTGAAGAATTATTCACTGACAAGACAAAAAGATTCATTTGATGTGCTGTACTTGGGACTTGAGAGCAACACGAGTGCCCACATTGCTGCGTGAAATGATGTAGACACCTTTTGAGGGTAAGGCATTGCTACTGGAGCTATTTCAGCTATTTGTACCTTCTTCATGTTGCCACCCAGTTTAGGATATGGTGGTTTGTTCACTCTGTTCCAGTCTACTGGCACTTTGATCTTTTCATAAAGCTGGAAGATAACCAAGGCATCTGACAGGTCACTGAAAACAACAAAAAAGGTAGATCATTGACCAAAGAACTGAAGAAAGGAATCCAACCAAATCATTTGTAGAGGTAAATTTAGTTTTCTATTATATATATATATATATTCTTCCAGGGTCCTGAAGTTCTTTTATATTTTCTGTAAACAATTTGCTGGCTGCATGTGTTGTCTGAAGGAGTGTAATGCCTCCCCTTACCTGTATAAGTGATTTACACGTGGATTAACACCCAGGGAGTTCATCCAGTTCCTGAATGTCCTCTCTTCCCTTGTCTCACCTAAAACAACAGGTATATCAATCAACAGGACGGCAGACCACAACACTCCAGTAAAATAAGTGTCTTGTGATGAAACCGTAACTCAGAATCTACAGTGCACTGAACCATAAACAGAATGAGACAGTGGCTGACAAGAGAAATAAGAGAGCACAGTGCAGCACTTAATATTTCTTCATGCCCTAAATATTATAGTATTTAGGCAGATTGGCCTTGAAATGCCTTCAAGAATTCAAGAGTAGCCTGTGCCCTAGCATGAACAGTTTCATTATAAAGCTTTTGAGAAACTTAAAAATAATTGAAAACACGGATTTATTCTTTGTGTCTCTTTGTAAGCATGACCTACGCTGAATAAATGCTAGACTGAACAGAGCACTTCCATTCATTTTAGCTTTCAAGTACATGCTCAACCAGTTATTAAACTGGTCCCATTGACCCCAGGGATACCATGTATTTTCTTATTTGTCAGTACATGATTAAGTACTTTGCTGACTCACACTATAGAGCTCAGACCCTCAAACGGTTCACAGTCTTAACTGCCACTTGAACTGTTTCAGACTTTTTTTCTATGCAGTCATCAACTATATTTTGATATGCAGCTCATTTACTAGAAATATCACATACAAAAACAAAGAGTAGGCCACCTTCTCCTAAAATCTTAGAACTACTGCTCAATGAGAACTAGACCCAGAAACAATTTAGATGTTTTCAATTCAGGTTTTGTGAGCTATCTCTGTGCACCAGAAGAACCTTTCAAATGGTTCCAAAAAAGGAAAAAGTTTTTTTTTTTTTTTTTTTTTTTTTCTGTTGCCTTGCTTCATGATGGCTCTACAGACGACTCTGCCTCAGAAAATTACAAGTATTAGAAATAGAAAGGTTTCATTAAGCAGCATCTTTAAGAAGGTTTAAAATAAGAAAGGTGAGAGAGGCATTTTCAAGTGGTCTTTCATAAGTAATCACCACCTGCTTCAGAGTTGTGGTAGTCCAAAAGACAAGGCCACTGGGACTCCAGATCCAGAGCACAGGTCCAACAGAAGGACCTGTAGCTCAGTGAATGATCCACACAACGGTGGTCCTGACCCTAACCCAGACCAGGCAGGCATCAGGTCCATGTAAGATCAGATTCTTAAATTATGTTCTAAATGTTCTAAAATAAGAGAATGCCAGATCAATTGTAATTTCAGCTAAGAAGCACACTCAATAGTCAGTACAGGTTCAGACATCCCACAAACATTTTCATCTTTAACTTATTGTGAACTCAGAGTTGGGGATACTGTGGCATGGATGGCCAGAAACATCCTTTACTTGCATTTTTCTTACCTTCAATAGAGCTCCAGTCGATGTCCTGGTTCTCTGGCTTATGCAGGGCAGGGTATTTGTTAAACAAGTTGGCGATGAATGCCAAGTTTAGCTTTGGGTTTCCCCGGACCACATCTGTGGCTGTGACGAACTGCCGGCAGCCCAGCCGCTCCGCCTGCTGCAGCATGCACTCCGCGCGTTGGACGTCGTCCTTCTCCTGTGCCGGCCAAAAATGGGGATGAAACCACATCAGCATCAGCCCACAGCCTGGCACCGTGCACACACCAACCCATTCAGGGTCCCTGTATGTGGTGCTAGGTGTGGGGCTGCTAAAGGAGGTCCCTGCTGAATTTACAACAATTTCCTCTCATACCTTTAGTAATGCCAAGTCAGTGCTTCAGACGGGCTTTAGCTACAATCCAGCCATCTCATCATGTTCTTTTTTAATTGTATCTCACATAAAATGGAATTAATTCCCAAATAATTGCATTTAGATATACTTGCTACATGTTAGTAGTTTATCAGTGTGGTTCAGTGGCTGTAGGATGGCACTTTGAGCAATTTGACCTGGTGGAAACTATCCTTGCCCAAGGCAAGAGGGTTGGATTAAGAGGGTCTTCAAGGTTCCTCCAAGCCCAAACTGTTCTGTGATTCTATAAACATCTAATGAAAAGCAAAACAGTTTATTTAATTCTTCAGCTTTGACTTCTGAAACATCATGTTGCAATATTAAAAAGTTTGCTTTCCATGGTACCCTCGTGCAACTCTGTGCTGGCCCACAATGCAAGTAACAGACAGAAAATATAGGCATTTACTCTAAACTTATCTCATCTTACCCTCAATCCTGACATGTCAATAGTAATAGCTGGAATGCCTTCTTCATCTCCCTTGGGGGCAACTTGGTTCAGCAAATGGTAATAAGCTCTTGAGTCCTGTGACAGACAGAGAAATTAAATGGAGAAAAATTACATCTAAAGCCCAGATTTTGCATTCCAGCACTCTCCTGAACAATGTGCATGCATGCTACATTTTTATTACATCAATCATTGGGCTACATAATTAAATTACTAAAGTTGGAAGCACTTAACAATCCCCAGTCTATGCTGTGTTCGCTAGATCTACCTCTTCCCTAAGCCAATATATATATGCTACAGAAAGCTCAGAGCACGAGACAAAATGCTGCATTGCAATTACAAGAAGGACAGCAACAACAAAGAGATGTTAGAATCGATTCAATATGAACACGATATTAGAGATAAAAAAGCATACCTTTATAATGTTGTAGAAGTCAGGCTGCTGAGCATTTAAGAAAAGAAAATGCAGAAGGAGAAAGCAGAGGTTTAAAGCAGATTTCAGAGAAATGCTGGAACACTTATAGAAGTGAAAGCACAAATTTCAAGGACAAAAGTTGAAAACAACAACAGTATCAGCATTTTTTTTTTCAGGCAAAAGGGCAGGAATAATACAAGGATTTAACATATCGTGTCTTTAAATTTTTGTGAAAGTTGTTTCCATGGTTGGAAAATATTAATATCACTTCAGAAATAAGGCAAAGAAGAACTGAAAACAAAACTGCATGTTAGTGTCTGGGGACCTGACTAATTAAACCAACAAACACTCTTCAAAAATGTAAAGTAGATGAGCTGTTCTTTTTTTTGTTTGTTTGTTTTTATTCCTTCTTGTATGAGAAATACCATTTACTCCCTACATTTCTAGCCCCCAAATTATTTGTACATCTGCATTTATTACCCACTGTGTTTTGAAGGCAGAGATTTATAACAGTATTGAGGTGGAGAGACACACTTAATTTGAAAATGAGTGTAAAGGCTGAAGTCTTGGCTTCCGAGAGGCAAATGTGTACTTTATTTTCCAACTGTAAATATGGCAAGTGCAATTTATCTTTCAGTTGCAGACAATATTTAATCAGTTGGATTACAGTCCTCTCAGCCAGCCTATGCAAAGATGGGAAAGTCCCCACTCCCTTCCCTTTCCATGGATATCCTGCAGTCAACTCCACACAGTGAACCAAAAATCTGTTACAATAAAAATTATAATGTTGAGTGTGACTCTCAGACTCTCCTGTTGTCTTCCCTGGTGATTTTTTCTGTATGTCACTTAAGTCATGGTAAATGACTTCCTGTGCTGTACAATGGAGGAATTGGAAGAGTCCCACTCTGATCCCCCACCCCTAGTTACATGTCTGGGTAAGGTCCAGCCTTCTCCAAATTCAAGACAGGTCTAGAAGAATTTACAGCAAGTACATGACTTTTGTTTGAAGGACATGGATATGGGTGTGGAAATGCTGTTTTGCTAATGTTGGTAAGTTGTTTTTATACCTTGATGTCTGAGCTGAAGTTGTTGACCTTGTTACATCCTGCATTCTCCAGGTGATAGTTTGCCCATCTCAGCAGCAGTTCCTCTGGAGACAATCTCATCAGATCCTCCAGGCTCTCTCCTTCTCTCAGCAGAGCAATCAAGGCTAAGAAGAGACAAAAGAAAAACGAAAAAAATAAATGCCACATACTGCAATACTTGTTTTTTCACTGTATTCCTAAAAAAATATAAAAATAAAAATTGCCACATGGTTGGTCAAAGACAGGAGCAGGCTCCTCAGAGAGGCTGTGGAATCTCCAACCCTGGAGGCACTCAAAGCTCAACTGGGCACAGCTCTGAGCAACATGACCTGAGGTTTGAACAGGGAGTGGACTAGATCACCTCCAGCAATCCTTTCCAACCTAAATTATTCTGCAGTTCTAACTCACGGATCCTGGTCTTGCAGATGCCAACAGGTAATAGCAATACCCACTGAGGTAAAATAAGGCTACCATCAGATCTGATACTTTCGATACTGATGTTGTGATTACTTGTAGAGGTGAATGTATGACTATTTTCTTTCTCACATGTTTTGCTACCTAGTTTCTAACTGAGCAACCAAAGGATTGCCAAAATTCAAGGTGAAATTGCATGACAGAGGATATAAATAACAAAAGGGTCTCACCAATAAATAAATCATTAAAAAAAAAAAAAAAAGGACAAAGATGTTAGCCATGGATCTAGGAGTCAATCACGTATAAACGCAGAACAGTTTCAGTACGGTCTAAAAACTACCTGATTTCCTTTCCTCAGATTTTAATTAAAAGATGATGATATGGAGCACAGGAGCAAGATGGGAATGAAAAAAAAAAGAACGTGGACTTTCTGCAATTTAGGTGAAACAAGTCTGCATGACCTTCACACTGAAACTGGATCCACACACGAATTCTGAAGAACTTGCACATGGCCGCTCAGGCTCATTAGCAAGTGGGGTTTACGCATCTGTCAAACTGGAGAAGATACCCTATTTCTATAGGAAAATTAGTATAATAGTTATGTTTATAAAATGAGGAAGAAGCAGGAGGGAAAAATTGACCCTTGCAACTGCAGGGTATTCAGCTGTACTCTAGGGCATGAACGGCTTTACGATAAGTTTTGAAAAGAAACTAAAAATACGGAAGTTAACTGTTAATGTTATGAAATGTACCACTGGTTTAGAAAGGGACAGTGTGTCATACCACTGTGATATATTTCTCCTTTCTTTTGTAATTTCTTGAACGAAATAGGGATTTGCTACCTAAAAGAAACCGTGGAGATCTAATATATCTAGAGTTCCATAGATAATTCGATATAGGGTGCTATAGGATTAAACTGAACCAGAAGGGGATAATAGAAGCATTTTAAAGTAGACATTGGATTTTGTGAAGGGAAGAATGTTAACACTGAGAGGAGTATGCTGGAAGAAGGATTCTACTGGAGTATATCATGGTTGGGTTTTGGGATAAATGTTTTCTTTTTTTAAAAAATGCATTAATTATCTCAGCACGAATACTAGCAATGTGCAAAAAAAATATGATATTATTCACTAGGTGGCATAGTTAATACAAAGGGCAGTGAGGAAATCAGACAGGAAGAACTAGATGGCAGTGAGTAAGAGAAATTGAGTGAAATTCAATAGTACTGTGTTCAAAGACACTCACTGGGGAATTAATATGAATACCCCCTATCAGCTAAAAGCTTCTTATTATGAACAGAGGATGAGCACAACCCGACTGTATTAGATGTCCTCTGAACTAATCTGAGCCATTGTGTGATATGACCAGAGAAAAGCAAACACAATATTAGTGCACCCCAGGTATTTCCCATAGAGGTTGGGATGTATTACTGCCTTGATACTAGCTGCTGTACTGAGTCTGGCTTGGATGAAGTTAACTTTCCCTGCAGCAGCCCGTGCAGTGCTTTGCTTTGCACGTGTAGGTAGAACAGCCCTGGTATCACGGCAGGGTTGTGTCTATGGCTGAGCAGTGCTGGCACAGCATCAGGACTCTCTCCAACCCACCCAGAGCCAGTAGGCTGGGGGTGGGCAAGAGGTGGGGAGGGGCCATCACCAGGGCAGCTGTCCTAAACTGACCAAAGGGATTTCCATGCCTTCACACGCAGGTGGAAAAGGGGAAGGAGAGAGGAGCTGTCATTATGAAGACATCTGTTCTCCAAAAAAAATGCTACACGTATTGAGGCCCTGCTTCCTGGGACATGGCTGAACATCACTCGTTGATGGGAAATAGAGAATATTTCTTTTTTCTTCTCTCTGTACTTCTGTGCTGCCTTTGCTTGATTTTTCCCTCTTTCGTTTCCCTTTAATTAAATTATCCTTATCTCAGCCCATGAGCCTTTTTCTTCTTTCCAGCATACTTTCTTCTCCCCCCCCCCGCCCCTTCTTTTGAGGAGGGGGGGGGGGAGAGTTGTTGTGGTGGAGTTTGGCTCCATAGGAGGGTAAAATGAGCACAGCTGCTCTTGAGAGATCTTTGGGAATACAATGGCCCATATTCAAGGAGGAGGAATTTCACCTGGAACAGCTGTAGAGGAAGGCTATCAGGGAAAGAGAGAACCTGAAAAGAAATCCTAATGATGGTGGTTTGTCTACCCCTAAAAACTGAAGTCTGAGATGAGAGGTAAAGAAGAAAATGCCATTAAGGGAAAAGATCTACTAAACAGGGTAAGGCTGCCAGCTTGACCACCATTGCTATGTAACAAAGGAATGGGAGCTGAGAATTCTGGAAACTGGTCTCTCTGGCTATGGAAGGGTTAGAAGGTGCAAGGGGTGAAGCAATGAAGGTAATACCTGCAGGAGGTATGGTAACAGAAGGAAAGTGGTGCCACTACTGGCTGAGCAGGCCATATCTCTATCCACAGAGGCAGGAAACAAAGCATCAAGAAGAGATGCCATCTAGGACTGTGTGTACACACCCCCAGCTTCCCACTGAAGCAAGTGCATGGAGAACTTTGGTACTGGCAAGACACATCTGGAGTTTTGTGCCCAGTTTGGGGCTCCCCAGTACAAGATACACTGACAACTGCAGCAAATTCAGCAGAAGGACATCAAGATGTTGGGCTGGAGTACCCAAAACATGAGAAGAGGTTGGGAAAACTGGGTTTGTTCAGCATACAAAGAGGTCTGAGAGGGGAACTAACTACTGACTTCAACAACTACAGAGGGGATGGAGCTGTATTTCCTGTATGCACAGCAAAAGGACAAGAAGTTGCAGCACAAGTTGGAAGAAGGGAAATTCCAATTAGACATAAGAAAAAAAAATCACAGTGAGAGTGGCTGAGCACTGGAACGGGTTGCCCAGAGAGCACAAGAAAAGGCCCTAAATGACCTCATTAACCTTGAGGCTGGTCCTGCTGTCAGCTGGTGGTTGGATGGTAGACCAGAGGTCCCTTCCAGCCTAAATTATTCTGTGATCATATAAATCGAATTTTACAAAGAAAAGGAGATGTTTGGCACCGGTTTCATCAAAAGACAAAAAAAAAAAAAAGGTAAAGCTTCCTGGATGCAGTGTAGCATTTCTAGCATTTCTTTGATCCCAGATTTAGACAGAATTAATTTTATGTCAACCATAGTGCCAGAACTCCAATATACCTGGGTGTTTACCATCAATCCTCACCAAATGAGCATGAAATTGGCTTTGCACATACAAGCCTACCCACGACCCTGGAGTTTGGAGTGCCAGAACTTGTTGAAAACAAGGGATATGACAACAATCAAGAAGACAGTCAACACAGACTTGGATAAGAGTTTGAATTAAGGCTTAAAAAAAAAAAAGGCTGTATTAAGAAGACTGTTCATTGATAACAATGCAGCACTGAAGCCAAGAGCCACACGTACCTTCGTTCCTGCTGATCTCTATGTCGGCAAAGAGTCCAATTTTGATGACTTGCCATAAAAGACCCAAAACCAGGTAAGGTTTCCCTTCTTTTAAGTCTTCAGCTCCAATGTTAACAACATGGCACCCAATGGCTGAAGCAGAGTTCAGGGCCAGGTTCAGATTTTCCTAGGGAAGAAAGAGAAGGTCTGAATGATACAATAACTGGAGAGCTGAGGGTACAATACGGCAACACAGGCAAAACTACTGAAATCTGCTAGCAACTTCACTGGTACAAGTGGCTCCTGTGCTGGGTGTAGGGAGCAGGGGAACCCAGAATCTCCTAGAATTACAGATAAATTCTTAGTCCCAACACAAAGATGGAAAGGATCTTTTTCACAAAGGTAAAAGCCCTGGATGCCTTGTCTCACTATATCACAAGGCACTGGAGCTCAGAGCACGTCTGCACTTGCAGTGATGTTCTGGCTCAGTCCTGGTGTCACAGCCAGGCTCTCCTCATAGCCACATTGGTAATGCACAAGCACATTTTCAAATTCAGAACTGGCTTCAGGACAGGGCAAATTCTCCTCCACTTAATCTGGCACATATGCAGGAATGAGGGAGCTGACCAGGAGGTATTCCAGATAAGCAAAAGCCCTAGCAGCCAAAATACACATAAGTGTCTAGTTGGCTATGTATACAAAACATACTTGGTCATAAGAATCAGTATGAATAAACCTGTTGCACTTTTAACCTGGTGGTTAAGCCAAGGTCAGGACTGGCCACGCCTGGGTATTTTCTTTTTGAATATTGGGGTGTGAAGCCCTGGGCTGTGAGTGCTTAGTGGAGGCAAAGGGCTTCTGTAATTCACAGTGAGGGGCAGGAAGAAAATGATGTTTCGGGAACGCTATGTTTCTTCACCACTTCCTTCCCATTTAAAACAAAGGGTGTAAGAAGATCTACCCCACAGGTATGCAATATTCAGAGAGGAGGCTTGGTAAACAGGGAAAGTAAAGCAGACAAAAAAGGCTGGCAAATACCACTTATCACACAGATTTGCAATATTCACCTGAATTTCACTGCTGCGAGCATGACAAAGAGATTTGATTAGATACAAATGCATGGAGAGACACAGTGAAAATTCTCATGAGCTGGAAAAATTGGAGCATTTCAAATTAATTATCTTTTCTCCACAAGACAGCTGTAAAAGGGTTAAGTTAAAGTGGAAGCTGTATTGATCAAATCATGTCTACATGTGACAGGGATTGATCTGGGCTGCATCACTAAGTGATGCTGCTGACCAAAATGATTAGAACTGAAAAATGTGGTATACAGCATAAAAATCCAATTTAATGGCTTCTGAGCTTACTTGAGCCTGGCTAATGTTCCATCTAATCAGAGTAGCTGAGGGCTAAACTGGGTTAGGTTCACATCCATTCCAAATACCTATTTATATTCTGTACTCAGATATATAGACTCTGTTCAAATAAAAATACGTCTCTATATTTTGCTGTGTGAGAAACACAATAAACTTTAAATAGGTGAAAATTCACCTTTTTGTCCAATTTTAAAATCATATCTATGTGTACATAATAGCAATAAAGAAGGGATTCAGTTTTCAAGGTGAAAAAGTACAGATTGTAAAGGACAGGCAAAGGCTCTGGTTCCACCTCAGGCACATGGCACCACAGTTCTGCCTGGACCACAGTAAATATTTGGGTGAGGGCATCAGACTGCAACATGACAGCTGTGAATTTAAGTCCAAGGCCATGCCTGGGTGATGTGGGAGGGGGGATTCAGCTTTCTGAGAGTTACTGCGGCTAGAATTTGTCATCAAATTATCTAACTGTTCTTGCATTCATATGGCATCTTCCACAAAAACATCCAAAGCTTTGACCTGGTAAAAATTTATATACTGGTTTAAGGACAAATACAAAATGTATCTAGTCAGATTATTCAAATGCTTCCAAAAAAAGAAAAGAAAAGAAAAAAAAAAAAACAGAAATCTAAACCTTCTTTACCATGTAATCCTGAGCATCTAACTTTGCCACAAACAACTTTGCCTGATTGTTTTGTGCAGGACCATCTCCAGCCTCTGCTCTAAGTGTTTACATTGGAGCATCCTAAGTGAAGAAGCAAGGAATCCTGTTATATTTTGGTACCTGTATTGTGAAGGGTGTGAGTTTCTTCTTATTTATCGTTCTCTCATCAATGGTATCTGGGACTGAAAAGTTGATCATCTTACTGGAAAAAAAAATACACTAGTAGCTGCACATGCACAAAATGCAGACAGAGCTTTTGTTACTACACTGGAAAAGCCAATTAAAGAGAGGGAGAATTACTAAGTGAACACAGTCAGCCTCCGCCTTTTACATATACATTAACACATGCAATACTTGAGCAACTATTTTGAGTCACATGCCAAATGTACTATAAATGCCAGGCAAGAATACCATAACGTAAAGTTGTATAAGTAGTTTATTTTGCAGAAATTCCTGTGAAACCCCTTACTAAGTTATGCTGATTTGTGTGAAACCCAAAAAGCCCTTGAACGAAAATAGAAACAAGTAATTACTCAGGGCAAGTTTCATTGACTTCATCTCGTTTTATGGGTCTAGAGGCAAAGAAAAACTCTCATTTAAATTGAAAGAAGCTTTATCTTTATAAAGAGAAAAGTAACAACAAAAGTAGCCCCGAATCTGCAAAGATTCCTGAGCCTAACTGTAAAGTCAGCAGCTTCCATGTAAGCAGTGGTGTTTGTTTCTTCAGGCTTATGGTTTGCATTTATGAGAAATACAAGTATTATTTACCAAAGCACTATGCCATCACCGACCGCCTGGAAGAGATCATCTGTTTCTGGATTCATTGGGACCACGTGTTTACAGTCAGGGTCCTTCTCAAGAGCTTTGTTAATCCAGTTGACGAAGGCATACTTTTCTTCCTCTGTGGACACAACATCAAATCCATCAGTTTGCTGTGTTACATCTCCATCATTTTACTTTCAAATGCAGGACTCATGGGGAAAAAGACTCTCCTAAATCTGAATGTGACTAATTACAGTACCTCTACAAGGGAAGTAGGCTCTGAGGAGACAGGCAAAAGGTATGAGGTTGTGAAACTCATGAAAGGATGAAGAAGGATGTATGGGGTGACTGACCACAGCTGTTGTGAGGGGAGCAGAACTTAATCTTGTCACGAAGGGAAGCAGGGGGAATCATTTATTCTGTACAAATGGGTTCTGTACTTCAGCTGAGTGAATCAGTGAGCTGTGGAACCGTTCATCCCTAAGTTAATCAAGACAATGCAAATATATGTCTTCCTGAGTTAGCCAGATCAGTATGGGGGTACATACATGGCTCAGCACAGAGTAGAAAATCTGAAAAATGAATAAAATGAGTTGACAAGTTCAATGGGCTTCAGTACACTCAACCCTCCATATTCCTTTCCACTGAATGGGGTTGCCTATTGTTATGAGGGTGAGCATGTTATAGAGATGGGCAATGAAATTTCCATGATTCAACTATATGTTGCAATTGCTATGCTCTGCTAAGCATAATTTGCATTTACACAGTGATTTGTATGCATTGAGCCCTGGTGGGGTTATGCCCTCTTTTAGCAAAAAGGTCAGGAACCACTTGGTTACAAGTTTACAGAAGGACTACTATAGAAGAGGGAAAATGTATGAAGAAATGGGTTAGCAATAGCAGGGACTCCTTGCCTTGCCTTGCTGGTGAGCAGGGACAGCAAAGGGCCAGAGTCTTCATTCAGCTGAAGCCATGTCAGGAGGCTGCAAGGCTTTCCTGATGGGGGACGCTAAGGCAGATGGAGCTTTCTCTCCAGCCCCTTCTCTGTCCGCTCCAGTAAAGCAGCTCACACTTTTTGACAAGGATCTGACTCTGGTGTTTTGTCACTTTCACAGCTCTTTGCCCCAAATCATCTTCTCCTGAGCAACCTCTACAGCTGCCAAACTTCACAGAAGCCAAAGCTGGATTTGTACCAAGATAGGGTGCAGAAAATCCCCATGGGGACATTTGTTCCCAGTTGCTATCAGCATAGGACACCTGTACCTACCTGAGTAAGAGTGCTGTGTGCCGGCACTGGACTGCTCTGACATCCCACCAATAGCACAGATCCCCTCCTTTTTGTTGATTTGTTTTCGGAATGACTTAGCAACATCATCACTCTTCAGGTTTTGGAAAATCTTTCAAGTAAAAGAGACAATTTTACATTTTCAGAGAGTTAAACCAAGCTAAAACCATGAGCTCTTGGACTGTAAGACATATCCCCTCTGCTTTACATATATAGAAGCACAGCTTGTGTGCTATTTAGTGGATTTCTGTTTAATAACTGTTATCTGCTCTTATATTTTCAAAGCCACGAACAATGATCGGCTAAGTGACAGAAGCATATATGGTGTGAAAATACATAGCTGAAGTTTGCAGGAGGAGTGCCTTTGAAGTTTTCAGTTTGAGAAAAGGACAAGTAAAAATCTGTTTCTCCATCCCAAGAGAAATTTTAGCATTTCCTCTTGTCCCAGTTCAGACCAGAAAAAAGAATAAGTGTTTTTCTTTTCTTTTCTTTTTTGAATAGAAAAAAAGACTCGTAAAGTTTTCATTTTCAATCTGTTGAAATTTCTCATGTTCATCTAGGCATAACATTATCTATTTGCCACTTATAACTGAAAAACTTCATCCCATCACCTTAACCAAAGTGAAAGATATTAAGTCTGTTCAATACACAGCTGCATTCATTTAATTTGTCCCAGTTAACTGCAGGATTTCTAGTTTGGTTACATCCTGCTCTTGTCTTCTCCAGCAAGGGAAGACATTGGCCAAATGATATGCCCCATGATATGCCCATGAGACCCTGTGCTCATGGCTCTCCCATGCCCCAGGGACCACCCTGAACACCACAGATAATGAAAACATTTTGGGGAAAACCAAATGTTTACCCAAAGAGAAGGTCAGTTTTGTGGAAATTGTATTCTCAGCTAGAGCAATGTACCAAAAATTCCCAACAAACTCTATTATTTAGAAGTGGTATTTTTTGTTTGTTTGTTTTTTGTCTTCTTCTTCTGTATTTATTTTCTGAAATAATATCTCACTTACTGAAATAAATTCATCAAAGCTGATCCTGCCATCCTCTGTGGTTGTCAAATTCTGAACGAGTTCTCTGGCTTTATATCCTGGAAGAGGGAGGTTGGCTGCCTTCAACACATCCGTTAAATCGTTGGCATGGATGAAGCCATTCCCACTAATATCTGCAAAAAATTAAAAGAATGTTTAGATTCTCTATTAGCCCAATTAAATTTTCTGCACACAAAGGCCATTGCTTTTATTTCACCTGAAGGAATGTACATTATATATAAAGATTTGTTATCCTGAAGTCCATTATTTTCAACCACTGTGGTGGCATTTACACCGCAAAAAATTTACAATCACCATTTAACAAACAAAAACTCATGGTGCTGAATTTATATGTTTTAGACACATAATAATGTTTTAACAAAGCTACATTTAGATGGATACAATTGTCTTTTTGGAGTTTACATAAAGAAAAACACATAAGTGATTTATAGAGATTATCCTGTCTATGGAGCAGCTAAGAAAATGGACTTGATATGATATTAAGTTAGACACTACATCTGCATGTATTCGTGGATGTAAATTGTGATTTTGGCCTGTTTTTTGCATCTAATAGCATCACAAGTCATGAGTTAAGAGGTTTGGAAATGCATATATGTATTAGGTTCACGTTTTCATGGGCTTGGAAGCAGGGGGGCTGCAGAGGTGGCCTCTGTGAGCAGAGCCCAGCAGCTGCCCCATGTCAGGTCAGAGCCAGCTCCAGATGCCTCTGAAAGGGAACCGCCGCTGGCCAGAGCCGAGCCATGAGCATCACTGGTTGGGCCTCTGGGAGAGCAGATTGAAGAAAGGGAAACAGAAAACTGTTGTGCAACAGCAGCTGGGGAGAGGAGTGAGAACAGCCCTGCAGCCCCCAGGTCAGTGCAGCAGGAGGGCAGGAGGTGCTCCAGGCACGCAGCAGCAGTTCCCCTGCGGCCTGTGGAGAGGCCCCTGGTGGAGCAGGCTGTCCCCCTGCAGTCCATGGGTCCCACATGGAGCAGATCTCCACACTGCAGCCCGTGGAGGAGCCCCCGGTGGAGCAGGTGGATGTGGCCTGGAGGAGGCTGCGGCCCATGGAGAGCCCCCGCAGGAGCAGGCCCCGGGCCGGAGCTGCAGCCCGTGGAGAGGAGCCCACGCAGGAGCAGGGGTCTGGGGGTGCCAGAATCCTGTGGGAGGGACCCCACGTGGAGCAGGGGCAGGGAGTGACCATGAAGGAGCAGCGGAGACAAAGTGTCAGGGACTGACCGCAGCCCCCATTTCCCGTTCCCCCACTGTGCCAGGGGGGAGGAGGTGGAAGAGGGTGGGTGGGGGGAAGGTGGTTCTAGTTTGCTTTTAGTTTCTCACTGTTCTAGTCTGCCTGTGATAGGCAAAATAATATATTAATCTGCCTATGCTGAGTCAGTTTTGCCCATGACAGTAACTGTTGAGTGATCTCCCTGTCCTTAGCTCAACCCTTGAGCTCTTTCTGTAGCATTTTCTCCCCTTTTTCCTTTGAGGAAGGGGAGTGAGAGAGCGGTTATGGTGGAGCTCAGCTGCCCACCAGGGTAAATCCACCACAGTTCTTTTTGGAATTGTGCTTAAAATAAAAACGTGTATGTTCCTCTGGGGTGGTGCTGACATGGACAGTCCTGCTGAGCCTGTTGCAAGATCCAGGATAAGATTTTATGAGATCATTAATTTAGGTTAAATAGTTCTTCTCTACCAGTTTGTGAAAATCTCCACCAAAAACAAACAAACAAAAACTTACTCTATTGCATGGAGAGCTTCTGTTAAAACACTGTATATTTATATAAAGTGTTATATATATAGTTAAAAATATAATATCTGGTATATACATACTCAAAAATAGGTTTGTATTCATTTTTTTATATGTGTTTCTTATTTTGCAGTCTTTTTTCCCCAGCCCAGAGGCAGCGGTGATTTCAAAGAGGCGGGTGTCAATTTCCTGCGTGGTGAGCTGCAAACTGAGTTGCTGCACGCTGCAAAAAGGGCTGAGCCCTTAGCTGTCAGCATCCGCAGCTTGGATTAATACAGATTGCAGAGAGCATCCTACCCATCTCTGAAGTCATACAACAAAAGGATCTGGACTTGGAGAGGGAAATGCCTGGAAAAGGAATGAGAGCATCCTTCCAGCCTTTTGGTACAGCCCAGTGCTTTGGGTACACTGGCACACACAATGACCAGGTGTTTCAAATTTTGCCTGGACTGCTGTGTGCTCAGAAATGAAAATATCATCACCTGAATCAGTAAGGACAACTGATCACACATAATCCAGTAAGGCTGACGGATCTGTTAAGAGAAGTAAGTCAGCTGTGAGAAACACAAGGACTATTTCTGAGGATTTGGGTAGACAGTGATAGATCCGCATGACTTTAAGGGAAACAAATCAGTGGAGACCTTTGAAGGCTCATAAAGGAAACATGCAGTTGAAAAATAACTAGGGCTTAAAAGGTCACAGCAAAGGGATTACAAATTTTGTAGCTATTTGCACATTTGTTCCCTGTGGACCTTTCCTCCCCAGAAGGAGTATTCAACTTGCATTAAAGTAAAAACCTATTATTTTCCAAATCAGTTGCCAGGAGTGAACAGTATTTTTAGGAAAACACTTCCAAGTGTTTCTAGCATGGCTTTCTGTATAGGTGGTTTTTCAAGTTATTTCATAATATCTGCTGTTCTGCCTCTAGCAGCCTCTGCAGCAATGCTACTGTGGTTTTGGCTGGGAGGTCTGCAGGAGCAGGCAGGACTTGCTGTGGTTTCTGTGACACAGCAGATCAGCGCTGGTGTAAACTCCGTTTCAACATGGATGGTCAGCATCGGAGCAAAGAGCTAGCTACAACTTCACACTCCTTTCTGGTTGTACTCACCCACTTTGCTGAAAGCCTCCCGGAGCTCTGCCATCTCCTCCTCTGAGAGGTGTGCTGTCGACGCCATGTTTTATCTGTAAAATCTGCAAGAGGAAAGCACTCATTTTCGTGTGGTTCCCTTTTGGGTTTGTAATCATCACAAAAAGGAGGAATTTTCATTATGGATTTTTTTTTTTTGAGTTAACAGCACGGATCCAAATTGTCATAGCAGTTCTCCATACCTGAAAACTCAGTTCCTCTCTGCATCCCAAAACCAAGTGATGGGTTAAAATCCTGAGTACCTGAGGTATATATATATATATCCATGTCACTCCTGTTGTTTTGCCAAATCCTACTCAAAATCCCAACAGCTTTATTTTCACTAATTTCACTGGAATTAAATCCTACCCCTCACTTTTGTTTCTTACGGAGAAAAGCAAACAAAATTATGCTGTTTTGTTGTAATTCCCCCTCTGGACACAGGACTTGCCATAGCTCAGGGTGCTTCTTCAGCAGCCCTGGCAGCACTAGGCTTCCCAGATGGATGTCTCTCCTTCTGGCTGTGGGGAGAGGTTAGGGACTTGCCAACTGAAGAAGTGTCTAGGATTAGGTAGCACTTTAGGGATGGATAGCTGGAAGAAGTTTTCCTGCCTTTTCTTTCATCAAAGTCATGAGGAAGGGTCAGACTGGACTTATTTTGATTATTAAAAAAGGTGCCTAGAAACGGAAAATTTACTTCTGCTTGTTACATCATCCAACACAATGCCATAAGATGCACTTTATAATAACCCCTCTGCTTTTCACTGCACCTACTGTCCCTCACATCTCTTTGTGGAGGAAACTATTCAGAAGAAAAGCTTTTTATTATTCTGTATTTGTGAGAATGTCTTTTTAAGTATTATTTAAGCAAACAACTAATTAAATAAAATAGAATGGAAACCTGAGTTGATCTTGGAAAGGGGTGGCTGCAGTTGCAGTGTTTAAATAATAATAAAAAAAAATCAGAAAAGAAATTCAGAAATAGCACATTCCCAGACTAAAAGCACCATTGCATTCTAGATACGTGTATTCCAAACTTTATATAAACATATTCAGGGAAGAATTAAAAGATGGAAGATTTTCTACAGCCCTCTACAAACACACAGAGTTGCGCACAGTGTATCTGGGCTTCACATTTAACGCTCTCCTGAACTCATGCATTGATCCCTTGTATTCGTATTAGTGAGGATCACTATGGAAATGTGTTCGAAATTGCCCAAAGGCAATCTCATGTACTTGGCTTTTTGTCTGCTCTCCCCCAGTGCTATCATGCTGCCGCATCACTGTGATCACAGAATCACTGTGATTTTGGGGTAAGGCCTAGAAACAGCTTCCAGAGAAACATCTGATCAGCCACTACCTACAACTTCTATAAGGAATACAGCATAATCCATAAGGCAGTCACTCTCAGGGCCCATGAATGCCTGTGCAGTTTTCAGTACAATGGGGCTGATGTTTGCTATTTAAGTACTAAGTAATTCCAATGATACTTTCAGGGATTCTCTGTAAAAATCCCTGTGATCCACTAAGAACGTGGGTTATGTATATTTGGGCACCATGAGATCCATAGTCTCCCTCTGTTATGCTCATCTCTTTTCTGCACAATTCCTCACTACTAGACTTTTTTCATCATGTTTTGCAGCATGTGGACTGCCGAAGAAGCTCCTGGACACATGAAAATACTGCAGCGCTATCAGCGAGAAAATTCAGATTCCACTGCAAGATCATCCATTTCTCCAGTCATTTTATCAAGCAATCCAATTTGCAACACAAGTTTTAATAGCACTGAAGACTCTAGAGCATAACAGGGAAGAAACAACAGGATGTTGCCTACCACTTTTGCAAAGAGTTTTATAACCTCTAGCAAAACTTACCACCAACCTAAGTTGGACTTTTATTGATTGCACCCAACCTGTTAAGTACAGAATCCTATTAATAGTACATATCTTTCACATGTGTGTATATTAATAATACATAACAGGATGAGGGTTTTTGCTGCGGTGCACCCTTCTGACACCTTTATTTAGGTCACTATTGCCCATTCTTCTGTAAAGGTGGAAACACTTGGCAGGGAACCCTGAACTTGGAAAGAGAACTGGTCTTACATCACCCAAGGACTGGTTGTACTTGAATGATGGAGGTACCATGATGGCCTGCTCCAAAACACAACCATGCCATACGCTATTAAAAGTCATTATCATTTCTGAAATTGTTTAAGCAGTAAAACCGAACATGGGAAAATCAAGAGAGATCAAAAATCAAGGCAGCTATAAAAGTCCAAAGCAAAAGACAGGAACAGACAGCAAACATGCAAATAGACTTTTTAAAAAAGATTATTTTCTGTATATAAACTGCCTACTTTGCTCTGATCATTAAAAGTAAATTATATTTAGACACACAGAAATGTAAAATGCTTCTGGATAATGGTATGGAAGGTCAGGCCCTATATCTTCCTTCTGATTTTATCAGCCAAGACCAGAATAATTTGCTTCTAGAGGTCAAACACTTCCAGCACCTCACTGTCCTCAACACAAAGTGAAATACCTTGGGCACCCCATCAAGAGAAGTATCTAACAGCTCTAGGAACGATCCAGTTACTGATAATCCACAAGGCATTCTAAGTACACATCTCTGCTCCAAAACATTTGCGAAATCAGCACGATGAGACAGATGCAGAGAAAAAAATACAGAGAATGATACAGGAGCAATGACATTGAGCACAGAGATGAATGGCAAGGAGCAGAGAGAAAAGCTGGGCAGGAGGGAGGGATAGCAAGACGGAAGGGAATTTAAGAAGGAACAAATGCAAACAACAACTTAGCTATCAGTACAAATGAGACTTTGAAGGTCAGCAGCAGCTGGAAGGATCTTGAGTTTGGCATGGTTGAAGATCAGTGAAAGCACTGAAGTCCATCAGAGAGAACAAGATGAAAGTCAGCATATGCTTGGATGTGGAGGCAGGATGCTGACAGTGAAACTGCCAATAAGAAAGAAATTGAAGGTGATAGAAATTCAGAAGAACAATACTCCTTGAGACGGAGTGAGCTTCATCAGAACACCTGAAATATACATTGCCTGGACGTGACACTTCATTCTTGTTTGCCAAACAGCAATAAGCCCACTATTGCAAAAGCAAAAAAGCTGTTGTGCAAAGACACTCCTTGCTCAACAGAAGACTGTTGAGTTACAGGTTTACGTAAAAAAGACAAAATGGTCTCACGTGAGCAGCTGAGAACTGTAAAAAAAAAAAAAGGTATCAAAACAGCCTCTATGAAGCATTCTTTCTCCTGCTGTCATATCCAAACCAAACCATGCCGTAAGCCTCCTTTTATTTGACCTTACAGAAGGATCTACTATCACACTGTTTTAGGAGATCTGATAACAAACTATTTTCTGTCAGGAATGTAAAGGAAGAACTAAAACCCTAACATTACTGTTAAATTGAACCACAGCACTATTGATGTACCTTCATCTCTTTCGATTTTGAGTCCAGAGCCTGCGAAGTGGCCTTGTTATGTATTACTTAGCAAAGTGTGCATTCACAATTCGATATAAATAATAAATGGCAAAGACATTAAAACCTAGAGGTTTCCATGGCTTATATTAAATGGTTACCTTGTTTCATATTTTCCTCCATTCCTCTGCTGTTGAAACTTTATTACAGGGGAGACAATGAAAATCTTGAAGACGTAAAACTGCACTTCATAGATACACTTGAAGTCTCACTTTCCCCCCAAGCAAAAAAGCAAATTTCATGAGGCAGCATTACTTTCTACAAACAGATATTAAGTGATCGGGATCAACATAACTGTGAATCTGGTGTTGATAAAATTGAATGAATGACTAATATGTACTCATTTTATACCATTAGGATTTTATTTCATTAATGCACTAGCGCTTTGTTAATAAAATGATCACCCCTCTAAGCTGTCGGAGGGTGACCAGATAATGGATTACACGTATGTTCCCTGTCACAGAATTTCCCTAGTTCTTCTGCTTTCTTCTCTTTAAATTTATTTTTTCTGAAAGTGATGAAACACCAAGCATTTCAGTCTTATGAAATACAGCTGTTAGAATTGCATGGGGAAGCACAAGACTGTGTCCCTTCCCCCCCTAAAAAAAGTCCCTGCACACAAGATTGTGCCATTTGCTTTATTAGAGTTCACAGCTCCAGCTCCTTCTCTTTTCTGTTTTTCTCTCATGCACAAATTCAGTTTCCAAATGTCTAGCTTTCCATAAGGGTTGTGGAGTACTTCCCCAGCTCTTTCTCTTCCAGCTGATATCAGACCGACAGGACAAGCATCCCTTTCCTGACTAAGGATGAGACAAGAGAAGATTTATGAATTAGGCTCTTTTAAATGTTGTCCTGCTGGAGACAAGTGTTGGCAATTTTGGTCTCACAAAGGAGCAAGAAAAAAAGAAATTCTTCAGTGGATCTCATGTTGAAAGAAGAATCAATGCTATAACCACAGCAGCGTTCCCTAGAACTTCCTCAATTCCAAAGTTTCGTCTTGTGCTCATCGACCAAAACAAAAAACAACTTTAACTAAAATGATCGAGGCAAAACAATCCTGTTGGCATTCAGCAAAACATACTGTTTTCCATAATCCAGAATAGTTTACCTCCCCATGAAACTTCATGTTCTTGGCACATGTGCTATTCTCATGCATGCTTCTCATACATTTGTTAGCACCTCTTGTTATTGTTAAAGTTCTGATTAAAATAACATGCTTGCATCCCTGCACTAGCAGGGAGACCCATAATACACCCACAGCCAAGTAGGATAGTAGCATTAACACTGAATTTCCTCAGAATTACTGTCAGTTTGGAGTAGTGATAATTTGTGGTGATGGTCCAGGGAATCCAACCAGGTTAGACAAGCACACAGTCCCATCAGTGTCTAGTTCGATGTCACAGCTTCCAGCCAGATTGCATCGACGCTTATTTGTGAGAGTTTTGTTTATTTTTTATTTTTTATTTTTTTTTCTCTGCTGGAGATGTATGATATTAACCAGAATCAGTATGTCTCTGTGCCTCCCTTCTCACTGTTTAGTTAGTCCAGCTACTCACCGTGACTGATAGCATTAGCAAATACCATCAGGTTTTGAGCCACGTAACAATTAGATGCATTTCTCACATAAAAGCTTTGAAAATCATTGAAGATGCATGAAGAATTGCAACATATTTGAACAGGTGATGGAGTTCGTTAAAAAGTTCATTTTTCAAGTCATGCACTTAGTGGTATGACCATTTGCCTATTTAAATAGCTATAGATACACACATAGATGAGAGGTTTTTCTAATTTCTTTAACAATACTGAACTAAATTTTAAATCCTAAGGTAGAAATATACTTGGTTCTAATAGCAACAGGTAATTTATCCAAATTCTCACAGTGGCTTCAATCTAAGTAGGATCTTGATATTTAAATCATCATATGGAATACAAAGAGAAGTCTTTCTGAAGGTGTGGCAAATAGTTTCTCCCTGCTATGTGTTCATTCACAATTAAGCCCACAATAAATGACAATCTTTGCCTCAAAAGCATTTTAAAAGACAAAAGTCTGCAACAGCAAATCTCAATGTGTATACAGACACTGGGATTATTAAGGTTCCCATAATTTAATTCTCTATGGATTTGAAGAAACACAGAGAGAAGACATTTACTACCTTTGAGAAGACAACTTGGTGATGTTCCATGAGTAATTTTCTTAATGTTCCATTTTATAAAGGACTTTATTTGTCACTGCAGCGCCTGAGTCCAAAATCAAATACAAATCAACAGGCCTTAGGAAGGGAAAATCCACGGAACTTACAGAGGAACAGAGAACTCGTTCCAATATGAACTCGTTCCTACTGCCCAGCAGTAGGGAGTGATAATCCTTCAGGGAAATTAAGGCACTCAGGATGTAGAGCTGTGAAGCCTTAAATCTTTTCCTTATGTGTCAGATATATCCTACCAGGGAGATGTGTATATTGTATATATGTGTATATTGTTTACACAGTCAGAGCCTCCAGAATTTTTCTTGAAAAAGGAAAAATGTTGAGCCAGTTGATAGTATGTTTTTTGTTGGGTAACTTGTTTTTTCTTTCCCTTTACCAACAAAACCTAGCTAGCTTTTAAGTGAAAACACATCCCCATAAAAATAGGAACAATTTTGTTTTTTGAAAGCTTGTGGTGAATTTTTTTTTTATTTTTTTATTTTTTGTCTGAAGTTGGCTTTCAACCCAAGCCACACTAACTGACAGTTTCAGTCTTTCAGCAGATTTCCTATTTGGGAAATACAGCCCTGACCCACCCAGTCCCACCTTTGCTCACTACGGTGGGGGAAGAGGAGAACATCTCCAGGGGCTGCTTTGGATGCTGGTAAGAGGAGGTACCCCACACCTGCCCCATCACAACCAGGGTGGCAGACTGGACACAAAACCCTGTGGCAGATAGATAAAAGCCTCTCTTCCTGTTCCTGTAAGGTAGTCATCATGCCACAAAACGATGGCAGAAAGTCTGGTCACGGCATCCTGTGACTCAGACCCTGATATCCTGCAAAAGCCCAGTATCTGATACAAGAGAAGGAGAGCATGGGTCATGTTCCCAGCTCACTAGCAAGAAAACAGTTCCTGCATGCATGGAAAATATTAATTGTTATTATGATTGATTCCACCTAGATTTATTGTAGGGTCTCTGGGTCTGCACTGGGGAACCACAGCAGCAACTGGAACAGAAGGAGGCAGAATCCTCTTGAGCCTATTCCCTCTGAAGAAAAATTTGGCTTTATGGCATGCTTCCCTGAGTCCCCTCCAGTTCGCCTCATCTCTGCCTGTTTCTCTGTGTTCACACTGCCTCTGCGCTTGTTGGCAATTAATGCTCACTGTTAATTCATCACAGCGAGCAACTTTGAAATGGTCTGAGCTCAACCAATGCAACCCCCAGAGCGATTTATTTCCTGTCCTGCAGCTTTCCCCTTTGATGACTGAAAAGATGCCCAGAGTGACCAGTGCAGAGCCCTGCAGCACAGCTGGATTCAGGCTGCTAAATGCCTTTTTTTTTTTTTTTTTTTTAATAAATACTATTATTTTTGAAAAGCATTTCATGTTTTGTATCAGCATTTCACTGGAGTCTGCCATTTTGCATAAAGGTATAAGAGTATGAAAATCAGCTGCATTTCTGAATGCATTATTGTTACTTAACTTCTTTCTGAAGTTATTTCATAATTTTAAAAAAAAAAGTAATTATTTTTACTGTAGGATTTCTATCAAGATAGCTCTGCTCATGGTACACAGCTGAGTGTTAGGCTGCTTATAACTGTAATTAGAAGGGAACAGGATTTTTAAAAAATGGTGACATAATGAAACGTGATGGAGTGCAAGGTAGATTTTGTGGGCAGGGAAGAAGAAGCAGCACTACTAGACTTGGTTAAATACAAGCTGCATATAGGACCCCAAACATTTAGTAGGCATAAAAGTATTCACTCCAAACTCTTACTTGATTTCAGTTGAGGAAGCAGATTCAAAAATCATTATGTAATAGAATACCCGCTCATTTTGATTTTTGTTTTGTTTTGCTTTGTTTTTTGACTTATTGTGTGAGCACTTTCTTCAGCTCCTGAGCTAAGTAAATCTGGACCTCGCGGTCAGGACTGAAGCAGAAATCCCCATCACCACCAGCAGGTACTTCCCAATCCCTCCTGCCTCTAGCATCCCTTTTTGGCGGAGTTTCCCACCCTGGAGGGGGTTTCCTCATCTCCCATTCACCCGGGAGAGCCCCATCCCTGATGCCAGCACCTCTGCAGCCCTTCTGGCGCCATCTTGGGAGGGCAAACCGCTCCGGTCTGACGAGCGGGAGGGGGGGAAGGGGGTTCATGCTGGAGCGTCTCCACACAAGAGGTTTCAGGGTATTTATCAAGATGAAGAGCCATCTGCTGAGCACCCACCTGCACCTCTGAGAGCAACATTTCATCTACCGTTTGTCAGAGATCATCTTCTCTTGGTACCTGCAGCAGTGAGGGGTCAGTTGGCCAATGTGACTGCCAACACTACAAAAACCTTAGGTCCTCTTTGTTTGAAAAGTCAACTTGCTCGCAGGCTTGTGGGTTGGTTTATAGTGTTCAAACCAAATGCACTTAGTGAGGAAACCTCTACCTGACAAAAACAACAAGTCTACAGCTCTTGCAGAGCAAAAATGTAAGCCCAAATGTGCCTGTTCACAGTACAACTTCCTAAGATTTCTGTAGACATTTGAAAGTCAGAATTCATCTAAAGCCTGATCTAAAATCCAAGAGAAGTCAGGGAAAAAGTCTGACCAACTTCAACAGTCAAAATACTCAAAAGCACGTAAAACGTGAGGACCACAGCGTATTACTGATTTTTTAAGTAGAAGCTCCAACTACAGTCAGGCTCCGAAATCATGAATCAATTTGATTTACTGAGAGCAAATTTGTAAAAGCCTACAATGAATGTCCAAACAGTATGGTGGAAACAATACAGGCAAAAATGCATTAGGTTTGAGAATCACTGTTTTTCATCACTGGAATTAGAATCACCCTTTTACAAGAATCCACTCTGCAACCTAAATAACAGCTCATTAGTTTCTCACATCCCGCCAAACTAATCAAATGCCAGCAAATGCAAGTCCAAAGACTGCCACTCTGCTCAGCCATAGAATTAAATCCAGGCAACACTTTCCCGAAGTTCAGCAAATACATTCTGCACAAGATAACTGGAAAATAATTACGCTCATACCAAACCTGCACTTCTTTTTCATGGCGACCACAATTTCCTGTGCAGTTCAACTGCTCGTACGCTCAGTGAGGGGCGTAAAAAACAGCAGGTGCTGGGATCTTACCTCCCGGGCTCAAGCTGTGGGTCCTAGCTGCTGGAGCAAGTGCTCGTCAGTCCGACAGAAAGGGGAGAACTCCTTAAAAAAGTAAAGTTTGATGTGGGAGTATCGAACAGGGGAGTATGTCGAAACAGCGTGACTAGAAAATCTTCTGCAGAGCAACTGCTTGAGCCCAGGACTGCAAGCCCAAGACTGAGCCCCGTGAGGGAAGTGAGTGGTGACAAAACGTCATAGTGAAATAGATTTTGTCTTTATAAGGAAATTTAGCATTCTCTGGTCTCCCCTCCTCATCACCTAGTTACTCATACAATAGGTCTGATATGCGCTACTTCCTCATCATGTCTTTTACCCCTCTTCAGTTCCTTTCTCTCCCACTAAGTGTGTGCACACACACGATTTTACACCTTCTCTCTTTCACGATAAAACCAGCTGCATTTTAGGATCACAGAATAACAAGGCCGGCAGCCCCACCCCTGCACCCAAAGCAGGGCTGGCTGTAGAGTCAGGTTGGGGCGCTTACGGCACTGCCTCCGGGGGTAGAGACTCTTCAGCATCTCCGTCAACACCTGCCAACGTTTGACTTTGCTGGCTGTGAAAACTTTTTTTTCCTGTGTAGAGAGCAAGGTCATTCTCCAACTTCTTTCTCCTCCCCAGGCTGTACAAGTCGTCTTTACCTCTCCTCGCACCTCATGTGCTTCAGCCCCCTGGCCATCTTGGTGGCTCCTTACGGTTTTCCTTGTACAGGGGAGCCTCAAATAGGACAAGGCACTCATGCAGCCTCAACTGACACCAACTTCAAGGACACATTTCCCAGGTACCTTGAGGGACAAGTGGAAAAGTGCTTCAAATGGATGCAAACATTAGCTGCCTTTCAACATCGATGACGCAGAGTTTAAGAGAACCTGAAGAGAACTGAAAATACAGCATCAATATACAAAAGTGATTCAGCAGCCCCATGGGGATTTTAAGAAATTTCTTGCCTTCACAGCAAAATTCCCACCTCTTTCCACAGGCCAAAGAGTCAGCCTTCAGCTTTTTAAATAACTTCTGTTCTGACTTTTACCTCTGAAATCATACAGCTGAAAAAAGAAAAAGACTGGATGTCTTTCATGAAAAAAACTGTCATTCATCATTCATCAGACCAGCTGGACCATCAGCTACATGCTGATGTGGAGGACTTCAGAAAAACCTTTGCATGAACAAATCCCCATAATTAAGATCCCATCCAAGCACACATAGGTTCACCATATTCAAAATTACACTGCCATTCGAGGCATTTTTGACAACAGAAGACCTCCTTCCATCAGAAAAAGAAATGCCCAATTATCCCTTTGATATTCATACAGTGACTATGTGCAGACATCACTTGTAGATTTTCTATAATTTCTGCCTGTCCCCGAGCTTTTCTGTTATAATTGGAATAACACATTGGATTTTAACATTACACTCAGTGTGGGAAGGTCTTCCAAGGTGTGACTATGCAGATCAGGAATGGTGACTTAAATTGGTTTTCAGTTTAATACAAGGTCTCTTTGGCTTTTTATTATTAGGTAAGGAGATGTTCTTACTCTGTCTCCTCTACGGTATTTCATTGTTTGATAGTCAGCGCCACAGCTCCTCTGTGTTGTTTACCAGGCTGTTTCATAGCAGCCTGATAAAGGTTTGCCACAACTTTCTCCTTGCAGGCTTTAAAAAAATCCTTTATTATTTCTGTTGCTCTCTGCACAGCGTCTCCTTGAATGCTGCAACATTTTTCTGAGAAAGGGAAGAGGACACCAAATGGATAATTCCACGCCATTATTTGGTGTTACACTGCATGCCTTAAATCTAACAACTTGCACAGGAAAACCAGGGGTATGTGTTTCCTTATCAGACGTTTGCAACATCCTCTCTTGGGTTGTTATAATTTATGTAAAAGGTAGATGAGAGACTCAGATTTTCCACTCTCATGTACGTAACTTTATATTCATCCTACTTAGACTGAACTCAATCCTGTTTGATCAGTACCCAGCACTGATTCATACCAACAGGTACCCCAAAATGGACCACCTGTGCTAAAACAATGCTCTAGCAAGCTTAGAAATACAAGTACAGTGGAGATGGGATTTAAAAGCAAGAGTAAACAAAAGATTTTAATACATTTGCCATGCATACCACGTATTCCCTTCCCTTTTTCCGCATTATTTCAAGGCCTGCTGGAATATCTCTGTGCATACCCAATAATGCTGTCTCACCAAACGTTACAGAACTGAAGTAATCTTTACACACAACTCCAGCTGAAGTCCTGGCACAGTACCCTGTTTGATTTCTGCACTGTACATCTGTAAAACATCATGCAAATAACAATTTCATTGGGCAGCACTGAATTACATTTAGTTGGTACAATGCAGTGATTAACTCCTACCTGCAACTGGTTAACTTGTACCCATGTGATGTTCATTTGTGGCACTGCAGACAATGTATGATTGTAGGACGATGTATGACAATGATCCCTCTAATGTAATTTCTTACACTGGGCAGAATGCTGCAGGCAATCATTAGAGAATTTATTTTCTGGAAGAGTTTTAAATCATAACCCTTCAATATAAGTAGCTTGTATTTTTGCAATAAGGCATGCTTACGGTTAGCAAGACAAGCTGGTGTCACAACAGGATGTACTGCAATACTGAGTTAAATGTCCACGGCTTTCCTGCATTAGAAAAAATAATATACTTGACCTAGAGCTCCAGTTTTAGGGCCAAACTCTCGATGAAGCTACTTTGAGATGTGCTTCCACAAAAGGCGGACAAATTAGGGAGGGGTTGCAAAGACAGTTGCAAAGACATCAGGAACCAGCTAAGATTATCTACAAAAGTAATTGCCATAAATTATCAAGCATTGTGTCGAATAACTCATTGAGGGAGACTCTAAGTATGAACAGACCATACCCCTGAGCCACTGCTGAACATTTCAAAAACAATTCTTTCCCCTCTGCTCTCAGAGCTACAGCACTTCACAAGCCTTGCGTGTTTCTGTCTTGGTGTCTGGAGGATCTTTCTGCCTACACACCTATAACGCTGACACTGTCATCCCGCTGCCCAGGCATGACTGCCACACTTTGCTGCAGGTCAACCAGGCTGTGCCAAAGCCCTTCAGAAGTTTTTGTCCTTGGCTCTGCGTGTGCTTCCCCAGGCTTGGTTTGCCAGAGTGGCTCGGCAGTGCACTCTCCCTCCTCACCAGCCATAGGGAGAGCAGTGGCTGCCCACTTCCTCCCATCATCAATCTCGGAAATTTCTTAGCAAGGTAATCCAAAAAATATTTGGGAACCCAAAAAGCCCAAAGGAACCTTTGATCCCATTTCCTCCAATGAAGGGGAATTACATTTAGAGGAAATGGGGAATCTGCCTAAGGAGAGGTACAGCATCTTTATCTAACGTGGCATCATTTTGTTCTAGTATCCTGGAGGGAGCATGCAGGCATCCCCATCTCAGGAGGGACCAGGGGTCTGTGGCAGGAGAACAGTTTCCTGGTGGGAATTAAGAAAGGATAGTCCTGTGGCAGCCTCTTCTGGCATGGCCACATCTCGGACCTTGTGTTTGTAACTTCCCACAGCAGTCTCCCAAGAGCTTTGCCTTTCTCTAAACTGTTTCTGCTACATCAAATGAATTTTTCCAAAAGCCGTGTTTTGGAAAATCACGTGTTCACATAATGCAACACCTTCCTTGCCTCTGCTGATGTTCTGGGTCTGGCTGGGATGGAGTTAACTTTCCCTGCAGCAGCCCATGCAGTGACGTGCTCTGCACGTGTAGCTAGAACAGCATTGGTACAACACCAGGATTATGTCTATGGCTGAGCACTGCTGGCACCACATCAGGACTCCCTCAAACCCTTCCTTCCCCTTCCCTGTTGAGGAGGGAGAGTGAGGGAGCAGCTGTGGTGGAGTTTAGCTGTCCATCAGGGTGGAAGGACAGTACCACAGCTGGTACAGTCACGGGTTGTGTACATGCTGTCCATCCAAGAAAATACACAGGCCAGGAAAGGCATGGTGGGGAACCACGCAGGGACAGATGTGCAGATCTTCCAAGATGACCACGGAAGCTTCCCGTGGACCTTGCAAAATATCTTTGTTTCAATGACAGCACAATTTTAAATGAACCTTTTGAGGGGAGCCTCGTTGTCTGTGAAAAACTAGGACAAATCAAAATTAATGGAAATTATTTAAGAAGTGAACTCATTTAGAGAATTACCTTGTTCTCATAAAAATACAGAGGACCCAATCTAATTCCCACTGCAGTTTGATGCAATCTGAATGACATCTTTGTTCAGCGTGACCCTGTTCTTGTCCCTGTTAAAGTCGGTGACACTTCCTGCAGCCACTAGCAATGTTGGCACTGACACTCCTGCCTCGTTTCTGAAAGCGGACCCTAAGAACTTAAACGTTGTTGAAAGGTAAACGGGTTCTGGTAAAGCAGGAGTCTTTACTCAGATAGCATGCACTCAGGTAGGGGCTGGTAATTCAACCTGTAAATCTGTTTGGGCAGGTTACCTGCTGCTGGGACTGCCCTTGTTAGTGATGTGTCTTGAAATGCCACGTGTGATCTCTGCAGGAGAGACTTTGCAGAATGCATATAAAAAATATGCATTCGCCCTGCATTACATCTGCCAGAAAAAGCCCTGAGAATGCAAAGCTGTGATGGTTGATCCCCTTGAATTTGTCATGCTACAGATACTGGGAGTCTTTTTGAGGTGTGTATCATGATACCACAAAATATCTATTGGTGCACCAAGAGCATCTCACTCTTTGTCTCAATCTGTTCTGTTCATGTGGAAAGTAGTGGGGCAGTGCTGACCCTGAAGTAGTGGGGCAGCGCTGACACTTCACGTCTAGCTGGAACATGCCACCATGCTCTCATTCCCTGACATACAGGATCCCCAACACCAGGATCAAGAGGTGCCAGGTGCACCAAGAGGTGCCAGGACCCACCTATGCCTATGGACCTCTTATAATGGACAAGCCACAGCGGTGCTGTGCTGCATGGAGCCTCAGCTAGGCTTGTACACTGGCACATATGGAAATAGAGGCACGTAAAATGAAGTTCTCTCGTATTGAGAAGAGTGTTTTTGGTGGGGTCTTTCCAACAAGTAATGTCTCCAAATCTTAGTTTTTCCCCTAGAGCTAGCCACAGGAATGACCATGATGATAACATCCTATTAAACCTAGGCTGGGAGCCTTTTTTATGATCTTACCTGCTTGTGCAGCTTCCAGTTTCTAAACTCCTAACTGAAAACCTGGCTTTGACTCTTCTAAGAAAATCTTTACTTTGGTTTTGCTGACCCATTGTCCTATTTGGTAATCTGGATGAGCCCCACAGATCAAAGGTGCTATGAGGAGATGGTTTCCACAATGCAATGCAAAAGATCTCTCCTAAAGAGAGGGTACAACCAGCCTAGAAAGATTTACACTCCCCAAAACACATGTGCAGGACCTAGAAGTGAATAGTGCCCGTTGGCAGAGAAACAGATTGTGCAATTATCAGTCACGGATCTTGGAGCAGGTTGCTCCCTCAACAGAAGTAACCAAACATCTACATAAAGCAAAAACCAGATAGCTCTGAGGCCATGGGTGATCTTTGGGCTGTTAGTTTTGGCACCCAAGTTCCAAAATCATTTGCTCCACCATCATTAGCTCCATCAAATCATTTGTGTCTGAAGGTTTTTCTTATGGCCAAGTCCCAGCCGCTTGCAGTAAGAGCTCAGCCTTACTTACAAGGCATAAGGAACGAGATTAATTTCCTGCAAGCAGTCTGAACTTTGAAGGAGAGGCATTTAAGCGAGTGAAAATTGAAATAACATAGAAAAAAAACCTCCAGTGAAATGAAAGCAATAATAAATAAGTAACATGAAAGTGTACACCCCAATACAAATTTAATAGGCTACACCCAAGCATGAATTATTGAGCAGAATTATCCATTTGTTGCAATGGGGAGTACTACTGAAATATTAATAAGAGTACATGAGCTAATCTTAGGTTTTACTTGGTGGAGGGGGGAAAGAAGAACAGGTTTGGAAAGTCTGGCCTTTATTAATGAAAAAAAAAAAAAAAAAAAAAAAAAAAAAGAAAAGAGCATCCAGGGCCACAGCTTTCTGTGGATCTGGATGAAGTGGAAAGAAGGCAGCAACACTCCTCAGGCTCTCACAGAAGAATACTGGATTCCCATGTTTCAAACAGCAACCAACAGCAACCCTATGAGCTGATAAATCCATTTCCAGAAGGATAGAGGTTCTTAGGAAGCACTCTCAGATGCTGTTTGAACAATAATGCCTCTAATGATTTTGTTTTCACTCCTGTGAAAATCAGAGTTTCAGCTAGACCCTGACTCAGCCGGTTTGCAAGCTGTTATGCTTTTCTTCCAGGAAATATCTCAGCTTTGTGATTGGGAGAAAAGAGCGAGAACGTGATTTCAGTGGCTCAGAGGCTTGCAGAAGTAAAAAGCATAGAGAAACAGAAGGAAAAAATGCTTAAATTATAATTATTATGACAGTTGCTTTTGCAAAGATGGGAGGAAACATAGCCATGATTTTTGAGCATCTGGATCTCATTTTTGAGAAGCTGTCTCAAGCTAAGTGACCTTCTCATCTATTTGTTAGACTTACAGCCTCAATGTCAGTTTCTGATGGCTTTGGCACTGCAGCAAAATGGGCTTCCCAACACATCCTCTGCTTGCGGTGCAGGCAGGGGGAGGATGTGTGCCCAGGGCAAGTATCATGGCAAAGATAAAGCACTTGTGCCAGGAGCGGAGGCGCCTCAATTCCACCACAAGCATTTCAAGGACCTGTCTTCTGCTGCAAACTGCTGCAAAGGCAGGGGGGAAAATGTTTACGGATGCTCTCCAGGACAAGTTCTCCCCTTTGGGCTTTTTGCCCAGGGTTTCAGAAAAGAGTGATTCAGTTTGCTTTGTATCCAGAAGGAAGCCTGCACGCCAACACCTGCGTGACTGAACAAAATGTTGCGTGCACACAGGCACACTTGTATATATATCCTCTTCTATACTTTATCATTATGCTTTAATTTTAAATGGTTTTAAATGTTGGAAAACGTAACTTCCTAGACTTTTTGCTTTGCTGCAAACTTATTTTTAACCACTCAGCTTCTTTAAAAGCCATATTCCTGTATCTCTTCCTCTTTTTTTTTTCCACGTTTCCCCTTATTCTCTCATTTTCCCTTTGTGCATTTTCTGCATTTTTTCCTACCTCCTGCCATTTCCTCACTCCTCAGACTCCTACCCTACCAGTTTCTGTTCACTTACTCCCACATGCTGCTCTGCTGCCAACTTTCTTAATATTTCCAAGGGAGTTCAGCTCAGAAGCCCCACTTCTTGCAGCATCTCACATGCATTTTCCAAGCCCGGGGTCAGTGGCCCAAAATTCTGCACTGAAACCACCGCACGCTGCAGCTCTCAGAAACCTCTCAAAGCAGTTATTAGTTCCCCGTCTGGAGGGGAAGTTTGCCTCCCCCAGGAGGAACTTGCTGTGTTTCTCCTGTATGTGCCAAAAAAAAAAACAAAAAACAAAAAACAAAAACAAAACCTCAGTACAGAATCTGGAGAGAAAATGCCCAAACCATGGGGTTTCATTTCCAGTCTCACCGCAGCTGTGTTCAGAGCAGGCTCTGCATCTTGGGGCTCACCACCCTTCTGCGGGTGAAGGATAAAAGCCAGAACTAAGCTGAAGCTGCAGGATGACAAAAAAAAATAATTAAAAAATGAAAAAATGTTGGATTGTGTTTTGTGGTTTTTGTTTGTTTTGATTGAGGCATTAAGACAGAAATCAATCAGAAGAGGTATTAGAGGCCAGGCTTTCAACAAAGATCCTGAATCCAAGAGACTCTTGTCTGGTGTATCTCAATTTTTGGAAAAAGGATGTATATAATGCCACCCTTTTTCCTGACAAATCTGATCTCAGTAATGGTTTTAGATGGTGGTTAAAAAAATTGTATTAGACTTTATATTTGAGAAGAATCCTTTCCATGACAAATACGAGGGCCAAAAACTTGGGAAGGGGGAGACATTTCTGCACCTCTCTGCCAGCTCATAATCATGAACACCAATTAATGCTGGTCTTCTGCTTCAGCCCAAGCCCTACAAAAACAGTTTTGATTCCTTCATGCTCCCAGCGCCAGCTTTGCTTATCTCAAATAAGCAAAAGCAAGCTTTTTGCATTCTTTTCATCTTGCTAGTCACACTCCTTCCTGTCTCAGTGGTTGGCACTGACGCCTGTTCGAAGCTCAACTGAGACAAGGCTGAAGAGATGTGGACATGCTCTTGGAAGGAACCAGTCTGAAGATACATCTCTTCTATTCTGACGTCTACAGGGGCAGTAGTCAGGTTCTGGCAGCAAGAGTGGCAAATATTGTGAGCACCGAAAATATTGCGGTAATAATTAAGTTAGTGATCATACAAAAGGTACATGATGTGAAAAAGAAAACTAGGCTTTATCTTCCCTGACTGCTGAGAGTGAAAGACCTTTAAGGGAGCAAACAGACAGATGGAAGATCCTCCGCTCAAAGGCAAGTACCAAGAGGGAAGTGTCAGACACATACCAGGCAGTGTATATAAGTGTATACCATTTTGCTTGCACAGATGCTGCCTGTGTTGCTACAAATGGGTGTCATAGAAGAGCAGTCTTCGCTCCTGGAAAACGGGCAGAGCAGACCCTCAGGCAAGCTGAGCAGTTTCTCTTCTCTGCCTTCGCGCTTAGCTGCTCCATTTTCTGTGCCACTATGGCCAACGTGCACCAAAAAATAACAAGACAAAGTCTTCAATGGGTTTTCAAATGCCAGAAGACTCAAAAGAGGCCCTAAACAACTGTTCTTGAAAAAGAGCACAAAATCTTGAGTGTTAACTAAAAGACAAATTTGAAGCAAACATCAATCGCTCTTCTGACACAGCACTCGGGAGGCATGGGGCAACTGCAGTGCTAAACAGTTTGGTAACACAAGAAACCACCACAACCACAGTGATGGTGTGTGTGTGTAGATGGTGACAGAACTCAGAAACCAAGCCATTGAGCCAGCAAAGCTTGGAGCTGAGAGCCCCGTGCTATGTTCATGATGTACCCCAGGCATCCCAGCAAGGCCCTCTGTGCTCTCACAGGTCATGGATGAAAGGCAAGCTCTGCCAAGCAGCTCCCTGCATGGACACTCTGAGGAGGCTTGGTTCATGGAGGATGGATGGGCACCAGGAATGCCACCTGAGCCGTAAGATTTTCTGATTCCAAGACAAAGAGGCCTCCAAACATGTCTTGGAAGAGGTCTTACAAACCAGGACTTGCTGTTCACATGCCTGTGGTGACATTCAGCCTCACCAGCAATTGTGGGATCCCAGGCAGCTTGGACTTTTGGGGCAGAGAGATGGCTGTGGAGTTTGTGTATCAGCATCTTTGCGTTGACCTTATTTTGCCTGCATGCTCGTGCCCAAGATGCTTATTCAAAACTGCCACCATCAGAGAGCTGCAAAGGGTGGAGGAAAGGAAAAAGCAGGAGCACCTTTATCACTTCAATGCCTTTTGCTAGCCAGGACAGAAGGACACACAGATAGGAGAGATGGAGCACCACTGAGATGAAGATTGGCACAAACCACCAAAAAGCTGAAGTGGAAGAGGGCTTCAGTGTGGCAGAAGCAGTCTACCTGCTGGTTACACTGGCGTTGGCTGGTTTAATGCTCCTTCAGGTGTGTCTTTCCCTTCCCTTACCAGAGTTACAAGCTTCGCACAAACAGCAATGAGTTTCCTACATGACAATAACTCAAAATCTTTTTCTGAACATTAGTATGGAAAGTAAGTTTTAGGTACTACAAAATGTGTTCTTCAGCTCTTCACAAGATTACATATTACATGGCTGAGTAATATGTCATGAAATACCAGTTTTAGCCTTCAGAAACACTGGACAGCCAAACTAGAGCAGAGCCAGGCAAAGATCCCACACTGAAGAAAACCCCAGCAGTTGCCCTTTTCTCCTCTGCACGTGAGCTTCTTCTGCAACCGGAACAGGAAAGGGATGAAAAGACTGGGGGATGGCTTTGATGGCCTGCAACAACCCAGCACCAACAAATCTTAACTAATATCACAGAGAAGTTAAGAACCACCGTGTTCCCATGCAGCACGCTGATACGGTGACTGAATGCTGGAGGCTCTGACTTGCAAAGCATGTTTGAACAAGAGGGTTTGCAGGTGCCCTTGCAAAGTCTAGATTTAGCAGCTCAGCTTGTTTACAGTTCCTCCGTAGTTTCAGCTGCATGTTGTAAGCTCTGTTTCCTGAAGGGCTGCTACCTTTCATTTTAATAATAAGTGCATATCCACCCCCCAGCGAGTCTTTGGTACTCAGTTTTTCTCCTTAAAGCTCCGGGACACCTTTGGTAAGTGCATTTCTGGTAACGTCCAAGAAGACATTAGGCATGTGAACCATGATTCTCAAGCTATTCTATGCCCAATATTCCTGCTATGTTGCAAGAGATAGTGAGTCATGAATGAAAAGGAGGTAAGTTACCATGCATGCATGCATCCTGTGTACCAGCTGTTCTGCAGCCTCCCTGCAAAGCCTTATGGCCTCCCTTCCCAGCATGCAGGTTATCTGCAGCCACAAACCCCTTTTTTTTTATGGTGGCCACCGTTCCAACAGGTCATCTTATCTGCACTTGCAAAATAAGTGTGCATTTAAGGAAGAGTCACATTCTTCTGCCCGATATTTCTATAAATACACTCTATAAATAAATATATTATATAAATACATGGGTTCTGTGCACCTAGGCAAATGCAGGAGTCTTCAAATTCCACCTTGAACAAACTAGCTCAAATGCTGGTAGCAATATTGTGGCAACTTATTAATGTATTCTGCTTCTATTCAAAAACATACATATTACATATATAGATATATGTACATGCATATCTGTGAGAGAGATCTCTCATGGTTTGATATAGTGTTTTAATCACTGGACAGTCCACCCTATCCTAAAATTTTCTTTGTTTGCCCAAAAGTTTCCATGTCTGTGTGGGGCACGTAATTATGAAAGCAGATATTGAGATGCAAATGAGAACTGCACGCAAAGGCAAATGCAAAGCGCTGCAGCAAGGGTAGTCAGGAGGGGTTATCTGCAAATCAGTGTAAAATGCCAATCTTCATTAGAGGACTGCTTTTTAATTGTCTTGAAAATTTGATGTTTTTCTCACCTATGTATGTAGTATCACTGGTGGAAGCATCGGAGGGGCTCGCTGGTCTGTCACAGCATTATGACTACATCACCTTTTTAATTGAATGAACACTCCAAAAGGAAAAGAAGGCAGGGGAAGGATGGCAGTCCTTAAAATATTTTGATTCCTTCTGATACAGGAAATCGGATGAAAAATGCATCAGTTATCCTGATATTTACAGGAGATTGAAGGTGGGTCTAAAGGATATTTAGTAAGGCCGTTTTCCTTCTCTGACTGTAAACATCTTTCTCATTTTCCGACAAGTACTTGTTTTTTGATGTAGCAATTTCTCTTAGGCAAACAGAAGATACAAGATCTTTATTTGTGATATAAAAATAACAGAACTGATTACTGCCCCATCCTGTACAATGCTTACCATTGTAAAAAAGGAAAACGTGCAAAAGATTATTTTCCCTTTGTGGGACTTCCAGTTATTTGTCCCAAATGCCCTGTGCATACTGACTACTCCAGTACGACGTAAAACCCAGCAACTTTTGCGAATATTGGGACGTGCGCATTCGAAGACAGCTTCTTTTTAGAGTTTTTGGTTGGTGCTAGTTCTGAGAAACGAGATCTGATGAGCATGGGAGACCCTTAGCAGCTGCCAACCCCACATCAGGAAGGGAGTAGCACTGTGTTAATTCCTCTGCCGCGGTGTCCCCTTGCAGCATCTGTCTCTTGTGAGGTGTAACAACTGCACCCCCTAACAGGCAGAAGATGTCCCAGGCTTATGACTTGATGGCACCACAGGGCTCTCCCACCAGGTAGAAGGGATATCACCATGCTCTTGTGCAAGGGTAACCCCACCAGCCTGCTTGGCAAAGCATTTGACTTTGGGTCACTGTTGAGCAGAATGCTTTCTACTGATTTTTAGACTTTAGTGAGGGGGGGCCCATTCAGTCCTGATCCACTCAAACTGGTAGCACGGGGCCTAGACAGCAGCATCTTGGTCCTAGGAGTAACTTTTTATACTTGCATTAAAACAGAGCGGCCATTGAGAATGAATCCGTCCCAATGAGCTCAGCCCAAGACACTGGAAAAGCACATGCTAAAATGGCAAGGTGGGTATATTTTAACATAGAGCTGTTAGGAGAAACCATTTTATTTCATTTAAGGAAAACTTAAACTCCTTCATTTTAATTCATTGGCAAAAATACATATTCCAAGATTATCACCCATTGCTTGTCCCTGCTCGTGCTACTTCTATTAATCACGGCTCTGATTAGCTTTGCTCATTAAAGCCAAGCTGATCAAGTCACAAACATGCAAATGACCTCCCTGTACCTGCAAAACTTAATTCAAGCTATTTCCACTTATCCTGTATGGTCTTTGCTGTTTGTGCTAGCCGTGAGTGGAAATGTATGAACTCTGAGGTCCAGATCTGGAGGACTTCCAAGAACTTCTGGTCCACAAGACTTTCAGAAAGGCTGTATGCATCTTCTTCCCTGGGACCTTACAGGGTACAGCTTTCTGACAGCAGCTCATCAGCACTTTCCAGAGATGAGATTTGAGATTTTTTTTTATTTTTTTTTTTCCCATGTCTTAAACTGGGTACTCTGAAACTTCAGTTTTATTTTGAAAACTCTGACTGAGATACGCATGTGGGAAAACTAAGGAGTGAAGCCACATGCCCCTTTTGTAAAAGCAGCAAATATATGGGTCAGGAAAGAAGAAAAAAATAGTCTGCCAAAGTTAACTACTAAGTACAAGTTACATTTGCAAGCCTTTATTATCAATATTTCATGAGTAAAATAACACAAACTGTACTTCACGTTTCTCCTTAGAGAACATCGGCAAGCCAGGGCTGTGTACAACAACAGGGCATAAATGCTAGAAAATTTTGCTGACACTTAGGAGCACAGATGCTTACAAATTCAAAAGTAGGGAAAAGGCTGCATAGCTTGAAATGACATTTCAATATATGGCTTAAATGATTTATTTTCTTGTAAATGCAAATAAGTGTTTGCCTGGAAGATCCACTGAAATCTCATCTGTTGAGTTCTTCTCATAAGCAACAGAAGTGTCAGCAACTTCCTAGAGTCATCCAGAAACTTCTGTTTATATAAAAATTAGAGCATTTACTCACATATCTTTTCATAACCCTGAAATAAAGAAGTTGTTTCTATTTTTAGATATGTGTCTTCACTGATTCAGCTTGAGACTTCTGCTTAAGAGAAGACACTTGTTGGGTTTTGCATTTTTCCATGGTGGCCATACAGACATACAAAACTATGAAAAATAAATAATAATAATAAAAAAGCAGCATCTCTTTTTCTTTTTTTTTCAGAACACATCCATTCCTCAATCCAAAATAATGCCACTCAGTCCCACTCTTACCCAGCATACCGGCTCCCTTTTATCCGTACATGCAAGAAAAGGAAAATTCTATTTATTTTTCTGCTATTGATAGGGATTAGCAATTCCATCCCAACGTGGCAACAAACATTTGTTAAAAAATAAATAAATAAAAAAGTTTGAACTGCTTTCATTTCTAGGTTAATGAACATAACAGGAAGGTGACAGGAACTGTATTGAGGCAAGACATTACATTTTGATAAGAAATACGGCTATTTCTGTTTACAGGAGCAAAGCCATTCTGTAAAATACTCAAGTCTGTGAAACAAACGTATCCTTACTACAATTTTACTGTGCTTAATCTATGGGGAAATCAATTCCAGAGACGATACCGGCCTCCTTTTCAAAACCTTTTGGACCTCACTGCCTTCAATGTCACGTGGGAGGTAGGTGCTGCCATTCTGCTGTCCCAAATACGTTGACACTGGAGTTTTAGCCATGCTTTTCCATCCCGTGGTACCCAGTATAAACAGGCTGAGAAGAAAGGACCAGGGATGTGTTGGTTGGAAGGGACCTCTGGAGTCACCTCCTCAAACCTCCTGCTCAGGGGTGACATGGAAATGCAATGTGACGAGGAAGGAAACTTTTCTGATGTGAAAGCAAACATGCTTACTCAGCTCATAGGTATGGCTGTTCCCAGCCAAAATGATTGACCTTCTGCAGGATAAGGGCTTGCTAGGACAAAAAGAAATGTTTTGACCTTCTTCTGAGCTGCTGTTTGCGGAAGAAAACCCTAAAAAACTACTTGCATGGCTTCCTGAAGCAGTAGTTGCCAAGGGCATGCATTCACAGTCTAAGGCTCAATAACAAAAATGAACAAAGATACATAAATGTTCAGCTAGGAAAACATTAACTGGGGAAATACATTAAGTATAGATTCAGACTAAAACCACAAAAAGAAAAGGGAAGTGTAAGAATGATCACAATCGGAACACATTAAATATGGCCAAAACGGATTAAAACACAAATCAGGTTTATTGAGAATGCTGATGAAGTGGACTAGCTGTCTTCCCACAAGAGAGAAGGAAATGAGTGCACTGTAAACATTCAGGGTCACCAGAGCACAGACAGGGGGAAGGAGGAGAAGCCTACAGACAACAGACATTTATTTACACGGGGAGTATTCCCACTGCCTAGCACTGAGCATCCCACTCAGGTCGCTAAGCCTGCATGCAGCAGGACCAACCTCAGGGCCCTCCGGAGCTGGCTGGGTCAGGGCTCTGCTCACAGGCAGCACAGGGAGAGCCCAAGAAAAGCAGAACACAGAGAGGAAAGCAGCAGATGTTTTCCTTGCACAACACAGCAATGATTTGGAAAACCATCCCTCAAGTCCACCTCGTAATGCTATTACTGATCTGTGAATTTTCCAGTTGTGCTCCCTGTGTCTCCAGAACTAAAGGTCAGCAGGCAGACTTGCAGCACGCTAGTCTAGCACCTTCTCAGATAAAATCAGTCCATTTTGGTTACCCACTCTGCTCTGACTGGTACTTATTTCACCCAGTCCTCAAAACTGAAATACAGATTCTGTAATAACACAGAAAAGAATAAAATTTCTGATTAATGATTTCACAAATCATGAGAAAAAAAATGACCATCACCTGTAAAACAAATTCAAAATTAAAATCCTGTTATTCAGCAACAGCATGGGTTACATGTGCAGGCTGAGAGGCAAAAGAAGTTTATCTCCAAGTCCCTCCTCTTGAACTCCAGGCACATGCTCCAAACAGAGCTGTCTACACTTCTCTGCTGCTCCTTCCTGATTTTGCATGGATGAGCAGAGGGTGTGAGTTATTTCAGGGCTTTTTTTTTTTTTATCATCACACCAGAAATGGAGCAATGGGTATCTGAAACATGCCTCATTGCAGGCAGGAAAATTCAGGAATCGCAGCTCTGTCATCGAGACGGTGGCAAGGGAGAAGGCACTAGCAGCAAGGAAGCACCATGGAAAGGGAGCTGCACCTTGTTTTCTAACTCAGGAACAACATTTATAGAGTTATTACAGGGCTGATGTTGACCTCCTCACTCACAATTAGTGCATCTTAATGATCGCTAGAACAGAGGGATAATTTTGGAGGCAGCTAGCAGACACACCATCCAACCAGTCAACCCAGACAGACCAGTGGCACTGCCCAAAAGCGCACACCCCTCCGCCCTGGCCACGGGGGTCACACCACCATGCTACCATCACCTGCTTCACCTGCTCCATCAGCTCACACTTGGCTCAATGGATGTTAGCAAAACTACGAACCCTGCTCAAGTCAGGGCTCAGGCGAACAAAAATGACCAATTTTGGCTAGGGTTTGTTGGATTATGCCTACTGCCAGTCACAAAAAACTCACATTTAATTCAATGGGAAGACTGCAAGCCAGTATATTGTTGTCAACGGTACAAACACACACAAAACGTTTCAGCAGGAGGACTCCAGTCTCCTGGTTAGCCTTCCTCAGGGGCATCATCTTCAGCACACATGCCTGCATCCAACCAGAGGACTCGGGAGCACGTCTGGGCTCCTAGGTCTGGATGCTTGCCCTGGTCCTACTCTACCTCCAGACCCAAAGGCACCCATCAGCCACCCTCGTGCTGCCTCCCACAGAACGGCGCGATGGAGCTGGATGTGGGGTGTCCCACCAGCCAGACCTTGGGCCCCTGGTGGCCACACCAGAGTGGAGATGCTACTGTCACTGCTGCGCTGGCGGTGCCACCACCAGTCCCGCCCAAAAGAGCTTACAGTCTAACACGGGAGGGCTCATGGCATGGACATCAGGGGTATTTCTTAGTTCTGCCGCTTCGCTTTTCCGCTTGTAACCCTAAGCAAGGAAGCAAGTGATCTAATAAATCACTTGGGCACAGGATCAATCCTTGAATGATGACTACATTACGAAAATGTAAATGCCTTGGTGCGTTACGTAAATAATTCCCCACTGGTGCCTGCTATGCGGGCTGCAGCCATACCTTTATTTCATTTACACGGCTTCTTCTGTAGAAAGATATCCAAATTTCTCCCTCAGCCTACTCCACTCACTAACCTTTACGCAGCGCGATATGCACAAGGGAAGAGCAGAAGCAGAGGCAAGACAGGGACATTGATTGCTGCCAGTCTGGTAGGAAAACGTTATAACCTTGCAGAGAGGGGACAAACAGCAGAGTCATCTGCAACATGCAAAACAGCTTCTTCATTTCCATAGTGAGTCAAAGGAAATGACCTTCAGATATTCTCCAAACTATTACTGCTTATAAAGAAGTTGTCTTTAGTGGGACCCTGTGGACAAAAAGGAATTTAAGAAATAAATACTATGATTAACGGTAGCGACTACGTACTTTCTGACACGGGAGATGATGGCGGGTGGGTAGCGTTGGCACAACCCAGATGCAGACTACTCATCAGTCCCGAAACACAACCCGTTTTCAGCACACAGGGATGCTCAGAGCTTCCCCCCCTGCCTCCAAACCTTCCTGGCCCCCTCTTTAACCTCTCCCCCATTTCCAAACCCCTCGAAGCTGACTTTATTCCACTGACACCTCCATCACACATCATCCACGGGGGGCTGCCCGCCTGAGGGCTGCAGTGCCCGGTCTCCCAACACCAACCCAGCCTCCGAGGCTCACCGACGGGCTCTGCCCCCCCTCTCCCTGGCTGGCACCGCACCCGCACCCCGATCCTGCCCGGGCGCTGCGGGCACGGGCACCTGGGGGCACGGCCCTTCCATTCCCCGAGATGCCCCCGTTATTCTGCAGCTCCATCCAGCTCAATGCCAACCCGGGGGGCGCTCCGGCACACGCTCCCAGCCGCCCCGACCCTACCGACACCGGGACCGGCACAGCGCTGCAAGCACCCGGCGGTTCGCTTTAATTTAATTAAATGAAATTAATTAATTAATTAGATTTCCTCCCCCCCCGTAGAAAATAATAACAATAATAATAATAATAGTGATAAATAAGATTAGGCGGCGAGGGTAATTACCGGCGAGGAGGCACGCTGCGGCAGGCGGTGCCGGCGGGGGGCGGGCGGGCTGCCGCGGCCACGCCGCCAGTTCCCGCCGGCGCCCTGCCAGGCCACGCCCCCTTACGGCCGAGCCACGCCCACATTCATACTAAGCCACGCCCCCGTTCTACCAAGCCACTCCCCTACCCCATCAGACCACGCCCATATCGCCAAGCCCCGCCCACCGTGTTTAACCGTCACCGCCCCCTCCCCCCCGCGGTGGGAGCAGGGTGCTGCTGCTGTGGAGGGGGGTGAGGGAGTTTCCTGGTGGGCCCGGAGCCTTGTTGGGGTACACAGCATTGTCAGGAATGGGTGAACCGCTAAAATTGGCTGTGGTTAGGGCAGCAAACAGCTACATACAGGCTTCCTTGGATGCTCACCTAAAATCTTTCTTCGTGACATGTCCATAAATCGTCTTCCCTTCTCCCTCCCCTGGCTTCACTCCTATCACAAGGTCTCTGCGTTCACCAGGCTGAATTTACCCACTTCTAATGTGCTCCTTCCCTTCTTCAGTGTTACTGGCTCAACTGTCTGCTGTCCCGAGCTAAATTCGACCTACAGCTGCGACCACAGCCATGTTTTTGTGGCCACAGTCTTTCAACTTCTTTCTTCTGCTGTCACTTAGATTTTTACCTAGAATTTCACCATCTATAATGGTTGGTGTTATCTCATGAGAAAATCAAGTTCTCTCTCCTTCTGGCTTTATCTTTCCTGTCTTGAGCAGCTGGAACAACTCTTTCATCCACCCCTGCCAAAAACAGTAGGGTTTCTGGTCTGAGCTCAAGGCACTGACGATTTCTTCTTAACTAACCCCGAGAGCATTTCTCTCCTTCTTTGACCTGTCAGCCTGTTTCAACCCAGGCTGCCTACACAGGGAAGAAACCAAAAACATATTTCCATGTTTAGATGTGTGCGTTTTCTGTGTATGAATTCCGCATCTCGATTTTTATATCAGTGTTGGAAGGAGGTGCAGAGGTTGCCCAGAGGGTTGAGACGTCTCCATCCCTGGAAGGTTTGCAAGATCAGACTGGTTACAGCTCTGCTAGTAAGAGTAATCTGCTCGCACCTCATAGCCAACCCTCCTGACCCAGCGTGAATTACTTTGATCCATGTGGCAGGTGCCAGGCAGAACCCCTGTCCTGAGGAGTGAAAGGCTGGGATGGTGAGATGCAGGGTGTCGCCTGGGAAGACCAGACATAGCTATGGAGTGCTTTTCTCCTGTTCTTGAAATTCAGCTTTGGCTTTGTAATAGTTCCTGCATTGTGCGTTTCTGCTGTTGTCTGGTTTTTTTGTTGTTGTTGTTTGTTTGTTTTGTTTTGTGCCTCTAGTAAGTGTGAACCGTGCCATGTTCTGGTTATTTTCGTGCAGTGGTAGCTCATCTTGTTGTGATATTCGACCATTTACACTCAACATGAAAATTGAACTCCAGGCTCCCTTCTTAAGCTTCTCCTGCTTCTTCCTTTCTCCATCCCCATATTTCGTTCTGGTTACTAAGTAAGTGTAGTTACTAGTCCATAAGCTGTGTCAAATCTGAACTGGGACCTGCTTACATGCTTCTGGACTGTGTTCATCCTTCAACACAGATTTTTGTTCTTTTCATCACAATTTGCATAATGTTGCACTTCATTTAAATTAATCTTGTGCACATGCAAAGTTGTACTGAAGTTTCAAGTTTATGTACTTTCCAAATAAATATTTGAAACCTTTTTTTTTTTTTTTTTTTCTTTTTCCCCCCAGAAACCCCCTTGTTTCTAACTGTATGTGAGAATTTTCTTAATCTTTGTCTATCTTCCTGTGGGCCAATAGCTTCCTGATGATTGCACTTTTAGTTTCTCTTCGAAGTCACTTTCATCATTGGTTTGTCTTTTGTGTTCCCCTTCTGATTTCAAGTTCTTTAGGACAGAGTCTTTATATTGTGTGATGTCTTGCATGTTATTAGACCAATAAATAAATAAATAAATAAATAAATAAAAAGCCTAAGTCCTGTAATTTGGGGCATAGATAATCTTGAAAATTACTGCAAGTCAGAAATGTGCTAAACTTAGCTACTAGTGAGTGGACTTCTGACACCAAATTGGGAGTTCTGTGATGGAAATCAGAATCATTATGGGCATTCTATAATTCATGAACTAATACGAAGACAGAAATAAGCTTAAATATACTTCTTGCATGCTTGGCTTTTTTATTATTATTTTTATTTATTTTTTAACTGGAGTTAACTGTTGCTCTTATTAAATCTGTTTATACAGCAGAAAACTGTTTCCGGGAGATTTCAGAATGCTTAACGTGGGGTGTTTCTCTAATTTCCTGTGCCTCCTTTTCCTCAGAGATGAGAAGCTCTGATTGCTTCACCTCCTTTGACAGAGGTGCTGAAAATCATTCTTTAATGCAAACATTTCAAGGTTAATAGAATAGCTCTTTTAGATTTATTTTTTTAAATAATATCACTGATTTATTTCCTGAAACACTAATGATAATTAGAAAAACTGCTGAATCAGTCACTAAGAGAACAAATCTTCGTTTTTGGCTACTTGTCCTGTTTTATGATTCTTCTATCACCCAGTTTATATGAGCAGACATTTATAGTTCAGCACATTAAACCGCAAATGCCTGTGTCTTTTGTTTTGACTTGTCAGATTTTTCAGGTTTTTTTGAAACCTCTGCAGTCATCTGTCTTGATCAGAAGCAAAACAGAAAATGGCTGAGCAGCCAAAACTACTTCGTAGACCTCTGCCTCCTAAGCCGCCATCTAAACTATCTACACCAAGGGAGAAGGTTGGTAAAGGTAAATTGTACAGAAATAGATGGTGTAGTGCATAGTTTCAAATTCCACGTGTTCTCTAAAATTAGCACAGAAGAAGATGGATCTATTGGTTAATGTGTGAATACTCAATGGAGTGCTTGGAGATACCCACGCTGGCTCCAGTCAGCCAATTCTAATGCTGAAGCTCCTGGACAGTGCAGTGAGTGATCTAGAACAGCCTCCATATGCTAATGTGCACTGCAGGCATACTAACACAAGCCAATGTTAGCATGCCAACCTCTTACCCTAGCACAAAATGTGCTGTAAGTGTCTATTTCTAATTGCTATGGCTGTTCAACAAACAATAAATCTCATCTGCATAATCCTTGTCAGCAAGTGTTGTAAGCAACCAGTGCAAAGCCGTGTGATTAGGACTTCCCGATGACCCATGTAACTTGCATTTCTTTGGGAGGCTGTTCATGTAAAATAGTGGAAGAGTGATTGGGGCATGTGCTGGAACCTGAGTCTTCCACCTGTCAGACTCGAACACTACCTACTGGATAATAGAGGCTCATCTGAAAATATAAGATGTAACATGAGAAAATGCTGGTTTCGAGAAAAGTTAGATTGAAACAGATTAATTCATACCATAGGGGACATGAGATACAACTTTGATTCAGACAAAATGAAAAAATATGTTCAGGGAGGATGGTCGTGGTCTTCTCAGAATATACATTCATGTACAAAGGCAATTGTTGGCTTACATTATTTTAAAGGCACCCAGGAATTCTGTTTTATAACAAAGGACTTGCAGTGCAGTATGGTCAGAAATAAATAGACATTTTGTGTGCCAGTATATGTGAATGAAAAGCTCTTTCCAGTTTATATAAAGGAGCTATTGATTGAATATTTAAGCACTAACATTTAAAAATAAAAACGAAAAACAATAATGTGATCTATCATCCAAATATTTTTAACCGAAGTGATAAAAATAAAATAAAATAAAAAAAAAATTGAAACTAGGCACCAGTCCTGAAAACAGATCTGTAAAGAAGGATGCTGATGTCTGAACAGATTAACTGGCTACAGTCAAAACTGCAAGGCCCCAGGACCTGCTGTAGAATTACGGTGTACAGCATTTTGTCAATTTTTTTCTTTCTCTCACTGATCAGCACATTAGAATAAATGTGATATGAAAGAATAAAGGTCACATGAAAGAACAGTGCTGTCCCTACAAACTGGGTTAAAGAAACCAAAGCAAGCTGCTGGTTTTTTTATTTCCCTCTAGATTCTGTACAACCTGCTAGAGGATCTAAAAAATCTTTTTGTTAGAGTATCTAAATAGCTAAATTTGCTCAATCTTCACATAATCACCGAGACAGACCGCCAGAAAGAAAATATATGTATATATATTATTTTTCTGATGATTGACTTGTTACAACTCACTTTTTTGTTAGAACGCTGTCATGCTGTAGTTGTTATTAATGAATATTTAACACATTCAAAAGGAACAGCAATACTATATTGAGAATAATACCTTTATAAGGGTATTAAAAATATTACAGAGAATTAAGTTAGAGAAATAAGGTTGAAAACTTAGAATATGTAAAGATTGATCCTTTGATATGATTAGGCCCTTCTGAAGATAATTTTGAAAGGCTGGTACAATCTATTTCCATACAACACAGCCCGGCGCTCTTGAAACAGATGTAAATATTTCTGGCTCAGTACCAGCGCTGTGCTTCAGTGATTTAAACCATTTTAAAAGTGATAGATAAACCTTTTATCCCGAGACAAATTTTATTGTGATGGCTCTCCTTGTAGTAGAGCATGATGATTAGCGATGGATGCTATTTATAGATTATGTATTTATATTGTACACCTGACAAGAATCTAAGAGCTGTGCAGTAAAGTTTGTTCAAGCCTCATTTCTCCAAATGTAACCATTACACGTGATAGATACCTGTACAGCAGCATGACCATTGATCAAAAAGCAGCTCTTCGGCAATGATGATTCGATCATCTTGGGGGATGGACTTGTTTCATGCTTCCTGAAGAGGCTGAGACCTGGGGCCAGGAGCTCTGAGCCAGGAAAAAAAAGATGAGCCTCAGTGGTGTCGCATGAGTATCTTCCCCTGCAGAGGACTGTAGAAAGTGAAGGATGTAACACAATTAAGCAACTGACTGAAAATGCAGAAGAAATTTCAGGGAGTCGTGGTAGTAGCCTGTGCCTGGCAGAGGGCTTGAAGCAGCCTGGAGAAAAGGAGGCTCAGGGGTGACCTTATCGCTCTCTACAGGTACCTCAAGGGAGGCTGTAGCGAGGTGGGGGTTGGCCTGTTCTCCCACGTGCCTGGTGACAGGACGAGGGGGAATGGGCTTAAGTTGCACCAGGGGAGTTTTAGGTTGGATGTTAGGAAGAACTTCTTTACCGAAAGGGTTGTTAGACATTGGAACGGGCTACCCAGGGAAGTGGTGGAGTCACCATCCCTGGAGGTCTTTAAAAGACGTTTAGATGTAGAGCTTAGGGATATGGTTTAGTGGGGACTGTTAGTGTTAGGTCAGAGGTTGGACTTGATGATCTTGAGGTCTCTTCCAACCTAGAAATTCTGTGAAATTCTGTGAAACTGCAGTGCTGGGGGGGCAAGAAAGCCAGGGAAATGAGCCCGTAAAATAGTCCCAGCTTTCTTTGGGAGCTGAGCTGTAGCAAAGAGCTATAGAGAGTGACTTCTCCCTCAGCAGGACTCTAAGAATGAGTCTCCCTAGGAAAGCACCAAGCTTGTGGAACTACACAAGCTCAATGAAGGGTAATCTACTAAGTATTTCTTCGTTGACTAAAATGTTCAGTAAATGACTGCTGGGTGTGGTACTGTTTGGAAACTGGGGACTAGCTAAGGAGCCAATAGACCTCCAGAATGAGGTCTTTGGGATAGCCCTAGTAGCAAAGTCTGTCTCATACGTGAGGAGTATGAAATGATGTCTCAGTGGTGTGGGATCACAAGTGCTCAGCACCATCCCACCATGCATCCTACTCATTGAACTGAGATGAATAAGCTAAAAGATTAGTATTTCTAAGCCTCTCAGTAGTCACTGAAGAGAGGTAAGCAATTCCAGCAAGTTGTTTAGCTGGCTGAAGATCTGGTTCACTCTCTGAGGTGTCTTTCCGCCCTTCCAAATAGAGGAATTATACATCCTATTGCATTATTATTATATATATCCTACTGCATTATTAATAGGACCAAGGAGCAGACAGGCTTCTGAATGTGGTGTTTCGGCTGGGTGCCTAACAGCAGAAAAAAAGAATCTAGACTCAAAATAGAAGTGCTTTCTGCAAAAGAAGGATAAATTCTCTGAAGCTGTCTACAGCTTGGAAAAGATCCTGCACTTTTAAGACAGTTTCCAGAAACTGATTTCCTTGTTCCTTTCACAGCTTGGCCACAACTGACTTGGCCACAAGTCCACTCCATGGTGCTTTTTAGATATGATACTTCCCTAAATGTTTTCCCCCTTCCCTTTCAGCAGTGTTAACATGGGGTTTAGGTTATACCTGGAACATAATGGAGCAGAAAGAGGAGCATTCACTGAAGAAATCCCATCTCCTTCCCATATCACAGATCTCCTTGCCTTGTCATGTTGCACCTAGCAGAACAGATGCAGGATCCCTAAATAGGGACCTGTTGGCCACAAATTTCAAATGCAGCAGAACATTGCTCATTTGTTCTTCCTTAAACTACATGACTCCTATCTCTAAAACCTTGCCCTTTCTGTCCTGTTTGTTATCTAACCCTTCTACTGCATGCCATGTATCATTCAATACCGTGTACAGGTGAATTCTATTTAATAATAAAAAAAAGAAACACACTTATTTTGTGATTGGTATTGCTGAGATGCTTAGTCTTAACTGTTTGTTCATTTCCTCTGAAGAAGAAAAATCTTTATAGGGCATGGAGATTTGTCACACAAACTTTTCCTCAGAAAGAATGCCAGAGTATGCATCATTCTAAATGTCTTTTTTTTTTTTTTTTTTCTTTTGTCGTCACCAGGCAAGGTTTCTGGACGATATCTAAGTAGAGTGATGAAGAGTACAAGTGATGGAAATAGAAGAGCAGTGTCTGGAGGTTATGTCAGTGCTCAAGGGCAAGTCAAGCAGAAGGATGCTTCCCTCAGCCATGGTCAGATTTCCCAGAGTCCGCTGCAAATCCAACACCAAGATACATTTCTGTCTGTTCATCGGATTTACCATGATCAAACGCAAGTCCGACTTAAAGATCTTTTTCAGACTCAGTTCCTACCTGGCAGTACCCAACCCCAGTCTGAACGCATTTCTTCTTGCCCAATACATTTCCAACGCAGACATGTATGTCAGCTTAAGCAAGATAGTAACCATGGGCAAATAGAGATCCAGCCCAAAACTACAGGTTTGCATGACCAAAAGAAATTCCATGACCACTATGAAATTATTCCTGTCTATGCAAGCAGCCAAATGCCAAACCAAAGCAAAGAGGAAAACGTATTTTCTGTCCAAACTCCTAGGAGAAATTTTAGTACCACTAAAAATCTCAGTGTCCCTGATAACTTTGCCTTTTGCAAAAAATCATAAATCCTCTCATGTGAAGCACCAAGAATTACAGCGCACTGGCCCCAACCATTTCACTCCTCCTGTATTTACACAGGAAAGTCTAGCTGCAGGTTCATCCTTCCACCATCTGCCTTTGAAGACAACACTCAAAAAGCCACTTGTTTCCCACTACAACTGTGAAGTCCTCAGTAGCAAGTTAATGACTGAAATCAGGAGCTTGCAGACTGAAGTTAACACAGTGATGTTATCTGATATCGATTTACCAGTAGTTGAAACAAGAAAGCCTGAGCAACAGAAAATCCTAGGTAATTGATATTAAATATTGTAGTGTTTTTTTGTTGGTACAGTGTTTTATTGTAAGATTTTCCTAAGCATCTCTTGCAGGGAGAAAAACAAACAAACAGAAACAACCAAAAAAAAACCTTCATTTATGTGTGGGTTTTTACTTGTGTGGGTCTTTGAATTTGCCCTCATTAGCTGAGAAATAGTCAGTGGAGAATTACAGCTTGTGCTAACTAAATTAAATGTTGTGCTTTCAGATAACAGCAAACGATTTAAATGTAAATGTGTAGGTTTATTATAACTGATGGTAAAGGGGGACTGTAAAAAGTCCCATGCTGTAAATCTTTGAAAATACATAACAAGAGAATGAGCTTTTGTCAAGGCTTCCTACCCACAGAGCATTGAGTGTTCTTGGTGCATTATGCTGCTGCTCCAGCCATGTTGAGCAGGTTTAAATGTTAAGAAGGTCTCGTGTTGAGCAGGTTTAAAAATAAATACTGGCATCTTGTTTCTTTCCCTTCGCAACCATTTACCATCTATGTCTACAACTATACTGAAACTAGTGTTTGGGTGGCCATGCTACAGATGAGATCAATAAATTTATCCAGCTTAAAAAAAAGCTATGCTTGTTTTTGCAGGATTTTCTTCACGACAGACCGATGTCCTCCTGTGTCCTATATTAGTGATCTCCCACAAATGGTTGTGCTAATACAAGCTGTGAGAGAAGTTTGACAGTGGAAGGAATAAGCAATAGGGAATTCTGTAGGCTGGTGTTGCTTCCAGTCCCATCGTAGCATGAAACCTCAGCAGCAGAGGCCGTGCCTGAGCTGGAGGAAGAGGGGTGAACTCCTCCGAGGGCAACCACAGTCCTGCCCTCCCAGGGGACTACGTGTAGTACACCCTGGGTTTTTCGGTGCTTCTGAACCAGGTTTCCTTCCAGCAGAAACATCACAGTGATAGTAGAGAAAGGTTTCCCATGGGTTCCATCTTGAGATGTGTTGATGGTGAAGCTGGGTTGCACAAGTGGATTTAGAGGCATGGAGGTGATGCCACAAGTTCACATTTTATAATTACTTCTCATGAGAGGTATTTGTCTCTCTGGAAGCCAACTCTCAAATGTAGAATTCCTGGGTATTGTTTTGCCACTCCTGGCTAGTGAGGAGCTCTGTTCCATGGGAAGAAGGGTTTGCCTCATCCTTCTGCTGTGGTGGTCTAAAAGCAGGTTCACAGTTATTTCTGTACTCCCACCGTGAATCATTCACACAGTGGAAATGGTGTTTTGGTGTGTGGTAATAAAGTGAAAGCACAGTCTGAAGAAATCATCACACTTGGGGTTTGCATGTGCTACAGTGCAGGGGAAGCGATTCTCATTGCTGACGGATTCTGTCATGGACACAACTTGAAGAGGGCACCTATTCCACTGGCAGGAACCCTGTTCGCCGTGTTCAGAGTTTGAGAAATGCACATTTTGGAAGAAAAAAGTGGCACTCCGATTTTTCTGGTGAGATGTGGTGACAGGCACCTGACTGTAGCATTCATTTTCCTATTTGTATCCAGTCTACACAAACCTGTGAAGGATATAAGCAGCATTGTTTGGTTGCCACAGGCTTATCTTCAGATTAAATAGTCTGAGCACACCACTCGTCCAAACTCTGCATGGGTGGGAATACAGGTGCTGTGTCACTAGAGAATAGACAAGTAGTTTTGAGGAAGTGGATGGTAACACACGGAGGTTTCACCCTACTGGAAAGGCATTTTGTTAGAAGGGTACTTCAGTGTGTTTCTTTTCAGCTGCATTGGAAAGAAGAAAAGTATAATAAATCCAAAGTATTTTCTGGGGCCTTGTCTCAGCCTTTCCAGTCCCTTTCAAGAAGGTCATCAGAGCTGGGAATAGCTGATGCTGTTGCATCCATTTTTCCTGCTCTTTCTCAGGCAGGTGCATCCCTTTTTCTTCCTGACTGTGGGTGTTGCCCAAAACATTTAAAAAATAATAATCTTTGAGGCTGGCAAACCACTGCTACCTTAAGTGACAGTGCAGAGTCTCCTGCAGTGAACTGAAACTGAAACCTCAAGGAGTCAGTTCCTATCACCTAACTTCAAATCCCTGGAGCTAATCACTTAATCATAACTAGTAATGCTTGCTTCTGCCTTGAACTATGGAGAGAGGGACAGAAACTTCCAGAAGGCAGATTTTACTAACCCAAGGTAAACATCTAAGATGGGCGGAATGAATGAAGCACAAAATAGATGTCTACTTTTTGACCATTTATAGTAAAATAGAGATTTGCAGTGTCACTGGCTTACACCTTCTGTCATATTACCCACGGTCAGCTGCAGGAGGAGCAGACCATAGCAGGTCTATTTTAAGCACAGAAACTCGTAGCTGTTCACTGTAGCCAGTGCTGAGGCTCTGTGCTGGCTGCTTACACCGCAGACACAGATACGGTGATTGTGGCTTAGAGAGAGGTAGGTGTTCCTTCAGATTGCTTGAGAGAAGCAGTACACGGACTGTGTGCAGCTTTTAAGCTATATATTTATTTATCTCCTGGTCGTGGTCAGCCCTATTATTATTTGATCTCAAGTTTTAATGCTGAGAATGCTTTTCTGTGAAACTATTTTGTAATAGTTTAAATATAAACCTTTTAATGCTAAACTACACAATCTTAGGCTCGGATTTCCTGGGACGTAATTACCCCTCATGCACCAGTGCAGTCAGGAAAGTGTCTTTGCACAAAAGCACCAGGGGTTCTGGTGGATGACAAGCTAAATATGACCCGGCATCATGTCCTTGTGGCAAAGAAGGCCAACCACATACTGGCTGTATTTAAACAAACACAGCCAGCAAGTCAAGGGAAGTGTCTGTAACCTCATAGTCAACACTTGTAAAACCACTTCTGGAGTACTCTCTCCAGCTTGGGGCTCCCCAGTGTAAGACAGATAGTGATCCACTCCAGCAGAGGCCAAATGAGGTGGTCAGGAGGCTGACACGTGGTATGTAAGAGAGACTGAGAGCTGGGTTTGTACTATCTAAAGAGGAGCCGCTTAAAGGGAGATCCTACTGCTGTCATCAGCTAGCCAAGCTCTTCTCTGAGTTGCACAGTGACAGCAGAAGAGGCAACTCACACAGACTAGAAAATGAAAAATTCTGGTTAGATGTAAGGAAGGATGTTTTCGCCATGAGGTTGGTCAAACATTGGCACAGGTTGCTGAGAGAAGTTGTGGGTTTCCATCCTTGGAGATACTCAGAACTCAGCAGGAAAAGGCCCTGAGGAACCTGATCTAGGCCTGCTCTGAGCAGGGAGCTGGAGCTGATGACGTCTCAGAGACCCCTTCCAAGAGGAATTGTTTTATAATTCTATGTCTTTCTTGAACCTGCTTTAAAATTAATCTCTTATGTTTAAGGTCTTTCTTACTGCATTTGAACAATGTATAAGGCTTTAGCACAATAAAACTGAGTCATTTGTATTAAGGATTGTATTTCTTGTGTGCAATATCTTCCACTGTTGCTTTTTCATTAGAAATCACTTTGCAAGAGAAAGTAATAAAATCTGGTTCGCCAGAACAACTTTTGCAAGAACAGAAGAAAGAAAAAGCATATGTTATACACCACGTAAAGTTAAGTGAACCTGGAAGAGAAGAAGGACCCTTTACAGGTAGGAACAAGATATATGTCACTTTTGTGAGATAAACCAGATGAACAGCATGGGGTGACAGTCATAAAGAGGCACTGTGGGAAATCAGATTCTCAGAAACATACCATGACAACTCTAGACTGTAGGGAACTATACTACAACATACTGCTGCATTAGCAAAGTAGTGGAATTATAGCATAACAAAATAATCTGTAATCTTGGCTTGGCTTTGAAGTGACAGTGAGATTGAAGTTACAAGACCTAAAGATTCCAATTCTGAAGCCTTTCGTGTTGGGTTCAGTGCCACGCAGTGAGAACCCTCCCAATGGTCTCCATCACTCCCAATGGTAACTGTGGAAGGAGGCAAACTACTGCTGTAGCTGCAGGCCATAAGCCCAGTCTACTCCCAGTCCCCTTTTTTTGAATGTAAACGCCTACTCTTCTCGCATCAAAGGAAAAAGAAAGGAAGTGATTGTAAAGACCCTTCAATCTTTATATTTTTTGTGCAGATATTCATGAGTTAAACTGATTACTACGTGAGAACCTTTTCTGAGTATGGCAACAGAGGATCTAAATTATTAGATTTAGGAGCTTTGCAGAACACCTCTTATGCAGCCTTTATTTTCTAATGTTTGCTTTCTAAGAAATTCTGTAATGCTTGGCATCTTTTTTCATATCATAGACTCTAATGATGCCCCTAATGGCAATAGTGTGGACGATGCTTGGGAAACCAGTTTCCACTTCATAGCAAGCAAGCAAGCAAGATGAAGAGGAAAAACTGATGTTCAGATCCCAGGTGAAAGTATGGCATTGCTTCTTGAACCGTAAGACTGCCCTCAGCCTTCAGGTAAATCCTTTAAAGATGCAGTACTCACGTTGCTGTGCTCAATAGTCAGTAGCAGCTTTCATTCAAAGTATCTTTTGGCTTTGTAACTTCATCCACAGGAAAAAAAAATCTTAAAATTCTGCCTGGAAAACTGCATGAAAAAGAAGTGCCTGGAGTGATTTAAAAATCTTTTACTAACAGTAGAACAGCTGTACAGAGAGCTGTTTTACGTGTTTTTCTTCTGTAGTTCCCATGTCTAAATTTTCCACTGTTTATTACTTATTTCCTTTTACCTCATTTTCTTTCCCCATTTCTCTTGTACGATCACTGTGTCTTATTTTCTTTCTGATGCATCCTGCATAATTTTCATGGCACTTCATCAGCACTGTATCTTCTGCCAACACGTTTCTAATTTAACATAAATTATGTCAGCACCATGAAAAAGAGTTGTCAGATGTGGACAATGAGAGGTAGTTCCTTCTGCTTTTGGTAAGGAACAACAGAGGTTTAATATTCCAGGGTTTCTAGGAATTTGCCTGCTGATCTAAACTTTGTCCCTTGGTGGGTCTGAAATAGCAGCTGTAGACTCCTAGCTGAACACGACAGAGAAGGCTTCACCAAATTTCTACGTAGGGTTCTCTGGCAGAATTTTTGTTTCTGCCCATAAATGAGCACAAGGAAATAGTTTTCTAAGCCACTGCTGCATGAAGGGTTTGTAGGCTTCACCCCAGTGTCTGCTGCAGGATTCCATTGGAGTAGCAGTTGATATCTGGATAAGCAAAGTCCTTCTTGGAGGTAGACAATGGGTTTCATGTATCAACTTTAATATTGCAGAACAAATATATCCAGTCAGAAGGTTGATCAGGAAAAACTGATCAGCGATTTTGGGAATAATACTAACTGAATACATCCTACTTTAAATGCACCTCACTCTTAAGCAAATGTTCTGTGTAAATTAACCATAGGTATTCAATTCCTTTTACTGTGATCTTGAAAGAATTGGTATTATTGTTTTCTTTCCTGTTCTGTCATCTAGAAAACCTGTCAAAATGTCAGTATTCATTGTGCACTTGCTCAGTATCTGAAAATGTCACACTGTGATGTGGCTCTTTGGAAGACGTGGTAAGAAGTACCCCGTGTTGTTTGCCAGTTATCAATATGGTACAAATTTTGTCTGATTCCTATTCATTTTGAAGTTCACGGCTACCATATGCACAAGATGTGTCATTATCAAATCAAACAGTTTATGTCACTTTATTATCCATTTCTGCAAGTTTCATCAAAATGGAAACTGGCAATAACAGAGTTGGAAATACCAGAACCATCATCATGAGCTAACACTGCTGAGAGTTCTCTTTCTTGCTACTATAAAAAACAATTATTGATTTTTCACCTTCTTGCCAGCAATACCTTATAATGGGTGTAGAAAAAAAGTATTTTTAGAGCTTTTTTCTCTTTGCTGAAAAGCGTACAGCATATTAACTCCTCAGCTTTATAAATCATCTCCAAAGCATCCAAATCAATGGAGCTACTCTGCACTTTACCTGCTGAGAGCTGAGATCCTCGGATGACACTTCCTCCTTATTCAACTTATGTACATTTAACCTAGTAATTGTTAAGAGACTTATTTGCTGACATTGCTGTCATTTTGCTGACATTTTGAGAGGTCTCACTGGGGAAAGACTAGCCTTGTCAGGTTATTCTTAGCAAGCAATCAGGCCTCGCCACATACTAAAAATATTCTTGGTTCATGGTTATCACTTGTGAAACCTTCTTTGCAGCCACTCTTTTTGGGGGTAGCTTCTTAAAGTATTTTAAATTACTTTGGACTAGTTAAATTACTTTGGACTAGTTAAATACCATGGCATTGTGCAATACACCTCACTCTTAAGCAAATGCCATGTGTAAATTAACTGTAAGTATTCAATTCCTTTTACTGCGATCTTGTGCGTGCAATGATCTGTGCAGCTTTGCTGAGGGCTCCAATAATGGAAATTTGAAGATTTGTCATATTTCTTTTTTTTTTTTTTTTTTTAATCTATGAGAGAACTGTCAGACCTGATGCTTTCCTGAGGCTGGTGTTCTGTTCCTGAAAATTCACTGTGTCTAGAAATTCCAGAAATCTGGGTTGCTGTGTTCTGGTATGCTGTACAGCCACGAAGATCTGTATGTAAAGGATTTGCATGATCAATACATAGAGTCATGTCAGACTTTAAAACCAACATGAAAACTGGAGAGGTGGCTCAGTTTAGAGCAAGTGTTCTGGTGTTCCACCTTTTTCCTGGCCACCATTAAAAAAACAGTCCAAAATTTTGCAATGAATTGATTTACAGAAGTTGTCAAAACTTCCAATTTTCTTTCATTTCTATTTTGCAAAACACATTTTTTTTAATTTGTCTAAGGCATCTTTCCTTTAACATGTTGGATCATTTATTAAAAAGGTTTGAAGATTCATAAAAAGATGAAATAAAAATAGTATCTTTCTTAGTCATCAAGAAATTTCAACTTGCTGAATATAAAGCAGTACTCAATGTTATTGACAGTGCTTTCTATTGGGAACATGAAATATATTTTTCAGTGTCTCAGAAACATGTTTGATATGAGAACAGGTTTTTCTGCATTTTTCTGCATGTCTTGCTTCTCTGCTTGAAGATGAAATGAGAAGCTCCAGCAGAAGCCGTCCTTTGACTAAGTGTTATCTGCCCACAGATTGTTGTTGTCAGAGAAATATAACTCTAGATTTGCCTGACTTTTAAGATCTTATGACCCTATCAGCAGATGGTGACCAAAGCATCCAGCCCACTGTCTTGTCCTTGGAGGAGTCAAGGAAAGAGCTTTGTGAATGGGGAATGTGACAAAAGAGCCAAACTCCCCTTGGTGCACAGGGCCCAGGAGCTGCTGACTCCAGAGCACTCTGGTAGAGGGGAGAAAGCCAGAGATGCATGTCTTCTCCACACCACTGACTGCCAGCCTCCTGCCTAAGCCCACCACGGAATCCTGATACATTCATCTGGTTTAAGCTGAAGCAGGACAAATTTCCAGGGTTTGCTGCTGTTTCAGATTCTCTCACCATTCACACGCTCAAACCCAGAAATGCTGTGAAATGAAGAAGGGAAGGGCTTGCACGTGAAGCACAGCCACCACAATTCACACAGCTCAGTAAATGTCATGTCAATATATTGGTTCTCAAGGTTATCTATTGCTTAGAAGACAAGGTGCTTCTGTTTTTGGTTCTATATCCTCAAAGACAGTTACTTAAAATCAGAAAGAATTGTCGCAGCTCTTTGCCAAATCAGTGAATTTGTTCCTTATGAGGAGCTGATATTTGAGAGCTCTTATCTGTTGTTCATGAATTACCCAGTTTGAAACAGTTCGTCAGCATAACAAATGTGAACTTCATGACTAAATCCTTCCAGTATCTCAAACTACCTTGCTCATCTCTGAAATGTTTCACAACTACCAGCGGGATTTTCCTTTTTTGGCTGGAAATATCTTCCATCTTTAGAATTACATTTTGCAGGTTTTCGTTAACATCCAGAAGAGTTTTCATTTTGGTTGTTAATTTAATGAAATATAGACGATCTAGTAGTAGTAGTACAACCATGGGAAAGCTTCAGATGAAACATTGTTTTTATTGCAAAACGGATTCCAGGAATCTAAGAAAATTCTGAACTCTAATAATCTTCATTATTTGCATTCATGTACCTATTTATTACATCTGTTGGATTGTTTTGTATTGTAATCCTTAGATTTAGATTTGATATGACTACAGGCAATTTAGTAGGTAGTGTATGTTATATAGATACATTTTACTGTTTATCTGTCATTAAAATCATTAATTAATTCTGGTTTACAAGGAACCAGATGCTAGATTTAGATCTTAAACTGTGTTTGAGATTATGTGTGACACTAATTAAATATTATCTCGGCATCTATGTAGTTTCAGGCAGTGTGTGTAACAACAACCTTATACTTTCCTGAGTTGTCATAATAATGCAGAAGCCGTGCTCTCCTAGCAGATATTTGTGTAAAGTTTCTTAGGTTAGAAATGAAAGTAAGAATTTAAAATATGAACAACAAACAAGAGTTTCACTGCCTGGGTCTGGAGATGTTTTGGATTGTATGTTTTGGATGTTTTGGGTCCTCTTTAAAGGATGAGTATATTCCAGAACCCAACAAGTCTTCCTGAGCTAATGTATCTTGTACAGCCTTAGAAAGTTATGAAGGGAAGTCTGAAGTTTGAACAACATTAGAGCATGGGATAAAATGAAAATGCAAGCCAAAAAGCACAGAGCTTAGAGGCAGCAACAAAACTGGGCAACTTACTTTATCACACAATCAGGAAAGCAGCCTGAACCAGAGCACTCATGAGAGAGGACCTTGGTGCTCTCAGTGACGGCAGGTGTAGATCTTGTGTGTCTGTATCATAGCTCCCCTTTGTGCTCTATTACATGTTGTTTCCCTGTTCATCTACATTGCAAAAATATTCATTCATCCCCAGTTTTTCTTGGTTTGCACAAACAACTCCCCTCTACAACAAAACTGTTTTGTAGTGCTGGGCTGGTTCGTTGCAAGGCCCAACCTAATAAGCAGTATGGGCAAGACTGCACCCAATTTTTCTCCCTTTTCCATATTCATTGAATGCTTTAGGGCTTGACTCCCTCTGCATCATTGTTCACTCTATTAAGACACCAGTATGGCTTCAGGATTTACTCTTATCAGCTTTGATTTCCATTCAAACCTTTTTTAGCAAAAACATCTTTGAAGCCTACATTATAAAAACTGAGAAATTAATCTCAAAAAGGTAAAATGCAACATCAGGAGCAAAAATAAGGCTTATAAAGAGAAATGCTGGACAGACTTAACCAGCAGCACTAGCAGCTCCGTCTGCAATTCTCAATGTTTTAAGTGATATGGTAAGTGATTGGCGATTGTGTCTCACACTGTATCTGCAGTAATACTTCCAGTAGTTAGCTCTATCTACATACACAGTACTTGTATTAGATAATCTTATAATATTTATTTCCTAGTTCTTCCAGCATAGTTTACTGATACTAGAAATGCAGAATACTTATAAAAGAACTGTGCCATGCTTTACGATAAACAGCTGTTGGTTTTATCAGTCCCTGTCCCCTTCCCTTCTCAGGTGTTTAATATTAAATCCTTACAAGTGTTTGTGCTCTGGAACAACCCCATCAGAAAAATCCCAAATGACATTCAAAGACTGAAGTCACTCAAGAAATGTACAATTTCCTTCAATTTACTATCAGATCTTCCATCTGGTGAGGTATTTTTTATTAATTGAAAGGTTTGCTGCATTTATAAGCCAAACAAGGATTTCTGTCTTGACATTATTATACATTATAATCATTCACTAATTTCATTTCTAGCCATTCCAATGAAACAAACAAAAAGACTTTTTCATATTAGTAGGAGATGGAAGTATTGAAGCAGCTAAAATACCTTGCCTTATTGAATCTTCACTACATATATCCATCTGCTGTAGCTCATTTTCAGTAAACAGACTAAAAATATTTTAAAGAGGAATGGCCTTGTGGCTTCCATCCTTGGCTCTTCTGTCTGCCTTTGTGTAGCAATACAAATAGGTGGCATTTTAAAACTTAGTCAATAAATTAAAATATAACTGTCTTGTTGAGATGCTGGAGTACAGAAGCAAAATTCCCTTTCTAGAGTATTTTGGAATGCTAAGATCCAGTTTTATCCCCCTGGCTTTAGATATTTGAGGCACCCATCTCAGCATCCACACTGAGTGGAGAGAATACCTCTAGAGACCATTTCAGCTCACCGAAGAGCTGAACCCTATTTTTGGATGCAGATAAGAATCTAAGCCATCATACACTTTCATAGCAGGTAAAAAAATAGAGACCAGTTAGGAATGATTTGAGCTGCAGGGTTGGACTAGATGAACTTCAGAGGTCCCATTCAGCCTAAATTATTATGATTCTGTGATTTTTTATTTATTTTTTTTTCCTCTCATCTAGGTTTCTAATTCATCATTCTCTTTTCTTTCATTATAGTTTGTTTCTATTAGAAAATCTCCAGTATCTGGACATTGCCTATAAGAGTTATTCCTAATGACACCAAGAACTTTGGGTGTGTAAGCAACATAAAATGGAACCACTTTTCTACAGCATAATACCATGAATCATATTTGGATATTGATTGTATCAGTGAATACACGGGGAATATTTGCTGCACCCCCTCTTCTCTTTCTTCTGTCCTATGTGAAAGGCTCATTTCAGCTGAAACAGTAAATGGCAGTTGTATAATTGTGCCACTTGAAGACAGCTGTAAGTCAACCTTTCCCATGCAAAATATGATCATTCTCTCATTTGGACCATATGTGTGCACATAAACTTGATTTGCATGATGAAGAAAAAGAAAGTGCATTTCTAAACGATGAGGTGGCTTTCAAGCAGTGTGAATTGTTGGTTAGACAAGAATTATTAAAACCTAGCTCTATGGAACCCACCCCACAGAAACTGTAGAAAAAGAATTATTCATACGTGAGATTGTGTTGCTCTTTGTCACCTTTAATGTTGATGATCTCTGTGTACATTTAATCCATTCAGATATGCCCAGCCCAGATATTTCCTAACCCAGATATTGGAACAATAATTAGAAAAATATTGTATCTACAGTTGTGTCCAGTACATCAAGTGCACTGTAAGAAACACAGAGCATTTTATGCATATGTGACATCTCGGTGTAGTAGTTTATCTAATCGGAATTAGGAAATTACGGTCAAGTTAGGATATAATGTGAGCAGCCTAGAAGTAAATGCCTGGTGTTCCTTAAAATTACAGAAAGCTTGAATGTTTGAACACTGAAGGGAACCAGCTCTCTGCTTTGCCATCTGGGGTTTTGAATCTTCCACTAAAATACCTCAGAATAGAAAATAACTTCATACACCCCTTGTTATGGAATGAAAAGGTGCAAATCCAACCTCAGAAGCTCACTCATCTGGCTGCCCTTTGTTTCTCCAGAAATAACCTAAAGGAAAGATACACTGACATTACAGAAGATATTGGGAAAATATTGGATGAGTAAGTAACAGAAATATGTTCTGTTCCTTGACACCCCCATAGGAGTATTCTGTGCAAGAAATATGCATAGTTGGCCCCTGATGAGTAATTCTACAAGTGTTAGGAGTGTGGGAGTTCCTACTTTGTTCACTGTTTCACATGAAATTAGTGCTGGTCAGTGGTGTGCTCTTACATACTGTGGTGTATTCAATGGTTTCCGTGCATGTATACTGAGTTCAGATTTTGTGTATATCTGCATGAACATGAAGCTACAATTAAGATTTATTGGGCACTGCATGCAAATTCTTCTGTTTAACATTCCTAGTGTTTTACACTGCCACCCAACCTCCAGAAAAAAATGTGTTGTTGCAGCTTCATGTTCTGGCTGTGTGTCAAGTCACTCTAGTCAGAAGGGAGACTGACCTGAAGCTTGTAACTGAGGCAAAAATTATGTCAGCTCCCTTCCCTTCCCTTCCCTTCCCTTCCCTTCCCTTCCCTTCCCTTC